>NC_060141.1:634242503-634549211 GCF_021461385.2 Schistocerca piceifrons | reverse complement strand
GGAGACATGGCTTAGCCACAGCCTGGGGGATGTTTCCAGAGTGAGGTTTTCACTCTGCAGCGGAGTGTGCGCTGATATGAAACTTCCTGGCAGATTAAAACTGTGTGCCCGACCGAGACTCGAACTCGGGACCTTTGCCTTTCGCGGGCAAGTGCTCTACCAACTGAGCTACCGAAGCACGACTCACGCCCGGTACTCACAGCTTTACTTCTGCCAGTAGGTAGGAGACGAGGTACTGGCAGAAGTAAAGCTGTGAGTACCGGGCGTGAGTCGTGCTTCGGTAGCTCAGTTGGTAGAGCACTTGCCCGTGAAAGGCAAAGGTCCCGAGTTCGAGTCTCAGTCGGGCACACAGTTTTAATCTGCCAGGAAGTTTCATATCAGCGCACACTCCGCTGCAGAGTGAAAACCTCATTCTGGAAACATCCCCCAGGCTGTGGCTAAGCCATGTCTCCGCAATATCCTTTCTTTCAGGAGTGCTAGTTCTGCAAGGTTCGCAGGAGAGCTTCTGTAAAGTTTGGAAGGTAGGAGACGAGGTACTGGCAGAAGTAAAGCTGTGAGTACCGGGCGTGAGTCGTGCTTCGGTAGCTCAGTTGGTAGAGCACTTGCCCGCGAAAGGCAAAGGTCCCGAGTTCGAGTCTCGGTCGGGCACACAGTTTTAATCTGCCAGGAAGTTTCATATCAGCGCACACTCCGCTGCAGAGTGAAAACCTCATTCTGGATACAAATTTTGCCAAAAATGATGCTACAGTTTCTGGTCTCTGCATATGACAATATACAGTAGTTACTTGAGTGCTAGTGCATCTGGCATTACTGTTATTCTGGTATTTTCATAGACAGTAAAATTTGATGGCATATCAAATAAAAAGGCATCTGGTTGGCACTTCTTATGACCTAGCAAATAGTTGTGCCGTTCCCTAAGATTGATTGTATGATGCTGATATGCATGTAGTTTATCGTCATACAATGTGGAAAGCTGCTGGGCTAACATATTGATGTGTCACAGTGTGTAAGCCCTGCACTCATCATCGTTCTCATGCACCACCAGTACTTGCTTTGAAATCCGCGGCACATGCAGCTGGACTATTGTAGCCAGTTCCTACATTTGGACAATTTTTCGAGTGACACGGAATTCTTCATTGTTTATTTTGCATATACTGAACAATCTGCTGCTCCAAATCTGGAAATCTTCCCTGCTTTGATCCCCATATAACCAGTATGCCTGTTTGATACTCACCATATGGAGGAGAGTTGAGTCTCAATCTATCCTTTTCATAATATTGTCATTCTTTACTCTTCATCTGACGCCACCTACGAACATTCTCTTCTATGACATCAAAGAGTCTTGCTGGTGCACAGTTGTTTGTGGCTTTTACTTCATGAATCACTAATAACTTAAAATCAGTGTCATATTGCCTGTGTGAACCAGTTGAGAATTGCAAACTCTTAGATCCTCGTTTCTCGTTTTGAGTCATGGCTGTAATCCGCATCCATTATTAATTTCTACAATTTGCAGTTCTTATAGCACTGACGATATAAACATACTGAATGACAAAAATATGGTGTCTTCTTGGCTCCCTGCAGCTGAATTGGCAGAACTTTGGATTAACACTGTAGTGAACCTTGAGAATCAACAGTGGCCTAAAGCAGTGGCAGTTTTAATAGCTCCACGTGAGTGATGGAAACCATGACATGTTTGTGAATAAACATCCAAATATTTTTAACAAAAGCTGTCTGTACAATTACAAGAAAGTTTGTATTGTCACCAAATGGTTTCTTTTTATCAAAATAAAACATTACCAGTGATCTGTAATGAAAGGGATTTAAAATTTTTCTCGTTTTCTAGATTTTGTAAAAATCCACGCATAGTTAATTACAAAACATGTTGCCTCTACTTACTGTATTGCTTCGTGGTGCTTCCTTGGGTTGTTTTACTCCAAGAAATACACTGCCAAATGTGGGAATTCCTCAAAAATGTGCAAACAGACAATGTTCCCTGATGTGAGCAAAAACTGGACATTATGTACCATAAGTAAAATCAACATATTTTGTAACAAACTGTTTTTAGATCTAGAAAGCGAGCCACTTTGTAAATATCTTTCATTACAACCCACTGGTTTTGTCAAATCCAAAAACATTTTATGACAAAAATATGTATTTTCTAGTAATTGCAGAGACAGGTTTAAAATACCTTGAATATGATGTATTAACCACTTCTATTTTATTCGTGCTGCATGCGTAATGTTGTGTGATGTGATAAACTCATGATATCACATCTCCTGTTCTGTGATTTTCAAATGAAGCAAATCAGGCAGCCGCCATCTGGATTTCATTGTTCATGAAGCTAAGATATGCCATACTTGAAGGTTCTTGAATTAATACTTGCATATGACGAAAGTATGCAGTTTCAATGATACCCTGCATTAAAGCTATCTCCTAAACACGTTGTTGTACTAAACTGGCCCAAAGAGTTACTTTGTTATATGAAACCTTTACATAATTGGTTAAGCAACATAAACTCAGTGACCTGAGCAGTAGTAGTTTAATCCGCAAATGTAAGATGACCCTGTCTTTTTAGTTGACAAATTTGGGAAAAACCTCGTCTTATCAGATAAATATGGTACTTTTCTTACCACTATGAGGCACTAATAAATCTGTTCTCATATTACAGCTGCAGTTGGGCAGGTGTTATTTGGGAATGAAATTTTATTTGGTACTGTGTTATTTGATTCGAAATAAAGTACTAGATTTAAATGGTGTGCTAGGCATGGACTTGTACCCTGCTATTTGCTTTATCCAACCAATAAAATCATTTGGTGGACCACCTGAAGGGTAAAGGTCCATGTTTGATCCCTGGTCCAGTATGCAGTATTAATCTGTTAGGTGCATTGTTCTGTCCATTTTCATGTACTGAAGATACAAGTGAGGACTTTCTCTGGTGAATAGTACAATAATTAACAATGTGTTGTTGTAGCTTATGATTATGATGTAGTATGATGAGGTTTACAATAACTACTGCATTTAAAGCTCGAATTATAAATGATATTCTAAAAGTTTTACTCCTAACATAGAGGGGGCATGAATTATAATTTTTGGAATGGAAAACTCCGTAAACTGCACAGTGAAGTGAGAGTTGTGTGTGCTGTTCTAGTGCATCTATTGAAGAGGATTGCTCAGGATGACAAAACCCCTTCAGGACCTTGGATACTTTGCGGCTTCATATTTTGTGGAAATCGGTTCCTATTTCTTTCAGGCACTACTTCTTTTGTAAATGTTTGTTATGTGTTTATCAAAAGTTAATCCAGAATGTGCTTTGTAAACAATGCACAAATATTTTTAACAATTTAGGACCTATTGATCCTGGGAAAAAACACAGTAATTGATTAATTCTCCTTCAAATTCAGGTACCATTAATCCTATAATACACATGTGAAAAAGATCAAATTTTCAAAAGATGTGTAAGTCATATTGGCTGATGTAGTAGACAGTTTAATTCTGCACATTATGTATATTAACCAGAATTAAAATTCCTAAATTTTTAACTTTTAGAATACTTTTTTTAGTTAAAAATTTTATTTCTCTATAATTTAGTTGAATCTGCAATAAAGTTCAGGTCTACTAGACGATTGTGGAAAATTGCAAATTACTGAAAAAAATTGTGCAATACTTTATAAACTTAAGGAGATATGTCTGCCTAAAACCTGAAAAGTACAACTTGTGGAAAATTGTGAATAAAGATTGGAGTCATATTAAAATTTGCCTCGAAATATTACTGAAGCATAGTCTTCATCCTGCTGCAGTTCTTAAGCTTAAAGCTTCCTCCTCTCATTCTTTTTCGAAGTTACTGCTTCATTGGTGAATTTATGCTGATCATGTTAGTGTCCACAAACTTCAGCAAAAATAATTATGGAATTAATTTATTTGGATAACATTACTAAGATTTTACTTGAATGAATAAGATTAGTATTCATCTGGGCCCACTGCATCATATGGTGTATACAGACATTATGTATTATGCCATGAGACCAAGATGCTGCTGTGTTTGATTATATTTTTATGACAATAAGCCTATTCGGCGTGATAGACATCAAGTTATATCAGGTGATCTTTATGTCTGTATGATATCGCTATCTTGGTTGCTGTAACTACTGTATAAGCTTGCTTCTTTGATGTTGGTGGAGCTACAGTAAATGTTAAACTATAGCTGGAGCAGTTATTTCTGAAGTTTTCCAATTGTGGAAGTTTATTTGATAGTGATGATATATCACTGACTTACTGTCAGTTAATGTCATTATGAAATAAACTTTCATAATTAGGAAACTTCAGAAGTAACTGCTCCAGCCACAGGTTAATACGTCATCCACCAACATCAATGGAGTCAACTTATTCGGTAGTAACAGCAACTAGGACAGTGATATCATATGGACATATGGACTACCTGATGCAACCTAACAGTGGCAGTGATGCTGAACAGGGCTTTTGCAACAAAAATATAATCATACACAGCAGTGTCTTGGTCTCGTAGGCAGAATACGTAATTACTTAAAAGAAATGATCTGCCTAGCAATAGGATTCTACTTTTAATTCATCAATATTGGTAAAATTCTGAGGGGATTTTTACACCATTTCATAATAAATTGATTATAAAAACATTTTCTTTGATAAAGAATGTGGTGAAATGTAAACACTGTGAGGGTGTATGTTGCCTAAAAGTAACTGGACATAATAAATTGGAAGGGTTTAGGATCCACTACAAACAGCAAAACTGTTAACTCAGATTTTAATAACCCCTGAAGAACTGATACAGAGGTTTTCTTAATAGTGTGGACTGCTTTGTCTGTAAGCTAGTTATACCTGAATTTCCTTTTATCGAATTCCTTGAGGCAGGCTTTGTTAGTAGTCTATTTATTACATAATAATGAACGTCTAAAATCACAAATATCTATAGCATATAGGCAACAAACTTCTAGTGGAATGTAAACAAAACACTTAAAAGTGAAAATAAACAGGAGTGAAGATGATCATGTACAGATGTTGGAACTGAGCAGTGTGTTGTCAACATAAATATATGCCAAACAATTCCTGTTTTTCAAAATAATAATTTTTCAGTAATTTAAATAAAGGGAGCATGACAATTTAAATGACTGTTACTTTAAAATTTAGTATACAGTGGTCATTCCTCATTCTAATTCTAGTAAAGTATATATCAATGTAATCTGGCAAGATTGTACAACTTAATGATGTTATAAAAAAATTTGATTTTTCAGTCATTCAGCTGTACTGTGTGTCATAAGACAAAAATGTGGGGAAAAATTTGTAATCCCATACTAAGCGATTACCAATTGAAAATACACGAGATGAGAAACTGTGCGAAGATCTCAAGATATTTGCCCATCGTATTTTACGTGCAGTTTTGCATAGAAAATTTTTTTGTAATGACACGGATGTTAACCTTAAAAAAATTGAATTTTTTTGGGGAATTTATACATACAATTCCATTTTGTTGCTCTAATGTTTCATAGATGACTCACAGTTTCTTTGTCAAATGGTAGACATGAAACAACAATTGAAATGGAGGATGACAGTAGAAGGAAGTATGCCAAAGAAAACAAACAAATGCAGGAAAAGTTGTGGGTGAAATTTTATTGTATTCTCACAATGTGACCCTCTGATTGTGGGCACAAGGGCATAAGTTACCAGGAGATGTTAAGACTCACTGCACAATAAACTGAAGGATGCCATTCGGATTAAATATATAAAATATGTCAAGAACAATGTTTGAAAAATAAAAGAACATGGTATCTTAATTCTCGTATTTGCTCAGACCAAGAAATTTTTGAATATTCCATGTTCATAGTAACAATTTAATTGTTCCAAATTTTGATATTTGAGCTTATAGTTTCCCACTTTCCAAAGAAGCTGCATTTATCGTGATGATCACGTTTTTGTAACTTCCAATAAGTTCATGTTGTTTAATGAAGCTTTGGTACCCATGTCTTAGCTCACCTCTTTGTGCTGTTTCAACGTTAATTACAGCTATCTGGCCACATAAAAGAATTTGTGTTAAGTGAGAGTATCAACAGGATTGAATTCTAATGCTTTCTCTTCAGGGTTTGTGGCTCAAAATTCATTTGCAGTTGCTATTATTCTTGTGGTTCAGGCTTTCCAAGTTAGGTAAACACACTAAACAAAATGCTAATTGCTAATCAGTCCATTTTTTCTTGTACTCACATTTTGTAAAAAAAGGCTTCAGAGAAAATAAATTTTCAACAACTAACAGTACAAAAATCTTGATGGAACAAATGTTGTACTTTTTATATGCAGTGAAACTACATAACAAGGCAACTGGTGAGCTTTCATCCTTTATATAGACTGTTTTGGAATGCAAACTTTTGAGTACTACTACTTTCTGAAATGATTGACAAATTTCAAAATAAAAATGAATTAAAATGATTGGGTAAATAGTGAAATTGAAATTTAAATGCAACAAAAGTGTGGTATTTATCATTTAATTTAAATTCTCTTTTGTGATAGAATATTCTAGAAAAGGTTGATTTTATTTGTTAATATTTTCAAGAATACTGGTTTAATTGATGATAAGAGGCGAACAAAAAGTTTCCATTTGAGGGCAATGCTGCAGTATGTACGCAATAAAGTATGACTCTGAAGTGGTTGTATAAGCACTGACATGCAGGCAAGGGATTAGTTCCATGTTTGTCTTTCCAACATGCATGCAGTAAATGCAGAAACGTGAACTATGGTGGTGATGTTACCAAATGTGTCCAAACAGGACTAACATGCTGCTGAATGAAAAACACCGGTAGACATTCATCGGAGGACGAAGAATGTGTATGTAGCAGCATGTCAGTTGAAAAACACTGTTTTGGAATGGTGTGCTAAGTTCTGTACTTAATTATAATGCATGTCCCCATATTGCAAATGTCCTAATGCAGAAATTAAGCCCACTCAAGTGGGAGACACTTGATCACCTGTCCTATAGTTCTGATCCTTCCCCAAGCAATTATTACCCCTTCAGTACCTTAAACAAGGCCTTGAAATGTTGACAATTCCTGTCAGATGAGGATGTGCAGCAGGTAGTTCTTCACATATCAGGACATAATTTTTTTACCAAATGGGATCTTAAATGCGGAGCACTGATTGGATAGTTGTCTCAATAATCGTGGTGATTTTGCTTCATTGGCATATTGATTCTGGACTGTACTGCCTTGGAATGGAAACTTCTTGATCACCTTTTATATTTCCAGTGAATTTCTTCACATTAGTCCATTCAGGAATGTTAACATAAAGCAATTAATAATAAATTCTTGTTTCCTAACCTTCCAAACAAAAACTTTTCACTATTTTGTGTTGTGTACTTGTCACTCTGTACTTAGTTGAAAGTATAAAAGAGAAACCAACAGTAGTTAAAATAATCATGAACTGTTTCTCCCTTTTATTGTTTTTCTCAAATGAAATAAAATGACACTCTTCGCATAATACATAAACATAGTATTTCTTGCACAAAATTGTAACTAAAATGATAGCTCACATTAACCCATCAAGTCCCAAATTAATTTTTCCTAAAAGTTGAATTTTTTATTCCTTAATTATAATGTACATAGTGTATGAACCATAATAATTACTAAAATAGCCAAAGAATATTTATACCTGCTTATATAATGGCAGTCCTCAAAATAGGACGCTGGGATCTAACACTATCGTATAGCATGCTAAACTGTATTCAAGTCTTAACTATTTATTTCTTGTGAAATGATACAAAACACTTAACACACAGTATTACGTGGCATTTAACACAATATGTTTTTGGTTTCCCGTTGCATTTAGCTCTTACACATCTTCTTTGCATGCTTCTTTTGTCATTCATATAACCAATTCCATCAAACCTGATGTCTGGTATCACTCTCAACTTACTTGATGGGTATTCCATTGGACGTCCAATATTCGACCTTCCAGTGTCCAATTTCAGGTACGCAACAGCACGTCTGAAATCCAGTAAATCCAGTGCATTTTTCCCATGTATTAGTCTGTAGAAGAGACAGGCATTTATGAGGGCCATTTCCAGCATACGTGTAAATAGGACCCAGTACCATTTTTTCCCTCTAATTACCATCACATATTTTCCAACTAACCAGTCGTGGTCAACACCTCCCATGTACGTGTTATACGACTTCAAAATGGCAGGTTGTTGCACTTGTCTTCTTACTTGCTTGTCTACGGTACTGCGTAGCTGCTCCCAGAGGTCCAACTTTGTCAAAATTTGCACCAATTGTAACACATCTGTTGTCGTGGTCATCGAACAAATAAGGCTTCACCATTCCTGTCGAACTGGTAGTCGTAGTTTCCTCGAACTGTCTTTTTCAGTTCGTTGCTGCTCAGTAGTGGACAGTCACCAGCTCGATTCTCTCTGACAGTCCCAGTCGCTCGAAAACGCAAATTTCTCAGATGAATCAGAAGATCTCTACTAGTGAAGAAATTGTCAGAGTACACACAATGATTCTCGAGTGTTTCAATGCAGTCCAGCATGTTTAGGACTACTCTTGATCCCAATAGTAGGTCATCCCTTGCAGTATCTTCTGGATCCTCTCCACAGTATAAATCAAATTTGAAACAGTAGTCACTTGCTCCACAAAGAGACCACAACTTATAGCCAGATCTAATAGGCTTGCCTCGGATAAACTGTTTCAGCCCACTTCATCCATAGTATTTGACAATCATTTCGTCAATTGACAAATTTTCCTCAAATATTCCAAATTATTGAAAAGATTCATTTATCATTTTCAACTGTATTATTTATTAATGGGTAACATACTTATAAATATACTTACATAATACGCTGTACATTTCAAAGTAACTTCATATCCAAAAGAGGGGTCGTTACCTCAGCAACAAAATCTGGTAATATTACCACGTTCTAAAATGAAAATACATCAGCAGTAGCAGAGTTTCATATTCGAACGTGCAGCAATACAAATAACTAAAATGATAACACCAAGTCCCAGTGTCCTATTTCGAGTACACTAAATTTTATAACAATGGAAAACAATGAATATAACTCCAATTGAGCTAACAATGCAAGTAGTTTAAAAGACACATTGTTGACTATAAATAATCACAAAAAGATCTTTGCCACATATTTCAAATATTACTAAATTGTCGATAAAGTAAATACCTGCAATAACGAAAAGTGTACCTTAGTATTCAATACTCAAATTAATGGTAGGATTTATTTCTTTTAATTCCCTGTAAGCATACATTTATTATAAAAAGCATCAACAAATGACGTAGAACAGTAATAGTTGCAAATTAATAATTTATTGTGTAGTTATAAATAAATATGTGCTCTGTCCTCAAAATAGGACACTGGTACTTAATGGGTTAATTGCTGTCAGGTTAAGGTAATGTTCTTTCTGCACTAGCCAAATGTATTGTGTAATAATTCATCTATAAAACTAATAATGTAAAACTGTATAATATGATAAAATCTGTTTGGTATTGATCTCTTCATTTTATAAATTTAGACCCTTTCCTAATGCGTTATAAGCTGTGGGTAAGTTACAGATAAATTTTGGTTTGTAGTGAAACTGCAATAGGCGATAACTGTGCTATCAATGTGATATGTGTTTCAGGGATGTCAAATGACCAAAATTATATCAAATTGGTTCTGCTGTATTGTTTGTTCAGTGACAAATTTCCTCAAGAAATAATTTTGAAACTGAGGTGTATTGTTTTTTAGAATTGGATGCAAATGCAACATGAACAAGAAAATTTGTCTACTTTGAATGCTGCACACTTCTGTTAAAAGAAAACAAGTGACACATTGATGACAAAGTTGTGTATCTGACAGTGTGTAATGGTGGTGGAAAATGTGGGGAACAGCAATGAAGTCAATACAGTATCTAAGATCCTATATTAGTGTGATCAGTGTTAAATGTTCCATTTATGAAAATGCTTTGAGCAATTTGTTGTACATGATAGTCTTCTGCAATAACAAATACTGTGTGTGCCACAAGTTATTTGATTTTTCTTTTTTTTCCTTCAGTCACTAAACAGTATAAAGTATAGCTCCATCTCACTGTCTGTTTTCAGCTTCAGTAACATGTTTGGTTTTGGTATAATCTATCTAAAGTCAATACTGCTGTCTGCAAACTTTGCTTCCTTTGATTCTCAATCCTCTCTTCAAACTTCATTCATTTTGTCACTTGCAATTTTTGTGTATGCTCTTCACTCACATCATTTCTGTTGGTAACACTCATCATAGTTTCAAAGATACATTCCATACATGGCTTAATGAATTTTCAGTTTGGCATTGTGGATTCATTCTGGCAACCAACTTCACTGGGAAGGGCATGTGTATGGATCTGTCTTTTAGGGTGTCTGTGAAAACCAGAAATTCACTTTAGTTGTAAGTCATTAGCAATTCAAACCTTTATTATTTAAACATTTTTGTTGTATGTATGCCCACCTATTGTTTGGTTAGTCTGTTCATGTCTTCCCCCCCCCCCCCCCCCCCCTCCTTTATTCCCCAACTGCTCACATTTCCCCTTGGAGATGAACCTTAATTTTCTGTTTTTGTTATAATAGTGATGATTAATTTTTTTCATTTACCAGGCTGAAGTTATTGACAAATCATTGGACCTTCTGTGGGAAAAATTCACCTCTTTGAAATTACAATCAGAGGATGAGGAAGTTGACAAAAAGAAACAAAAGACTCCCCGGCGCAGTGTTGATCCACGCCAAGTTTTTAAATCTTCAATAATAAAATTTGCACTTCAGCAGAAAGCTGTAAAGCAGTAAGTATATATACAATAATAGTTCTTTGCTTCTAGTGTGACGAGTGCTGACAACTACACTGTCAGTTTAATCTTCTTCCTGATTAGTGTGAGCATACAAAAAAAGTAGCAAATTTGCATGATTAGAATCATACAGGAACCACTGAAAGAAAATTATCATTGTGATTAAGACTTTAGGGAAAACTTACTGATTATATTGTATAATGACAGATAGGATAAGACTAGCGACAAATCCTCATTAGGATCTGGCATTAGAAAGAAAGGTGGGTTAAGGTTTGTGCTAGGTGGGGTGAACCATATGACACATGGAACAGAGTTATATTGCAGAATAAATCTTATCAAGTTAATATTGTGCACATAAATTGATTAAAACAGTGTTATTAGCTTTAGATTCTGAGAAATTAATGTACATGAATTCCAGTACACAACAACACTAATATATAT
Organism: Schistocerca piceifrons; assembly: GCF_021461385.2. Lineage (NCBI taxonomy): Eukaryota > Metazoa > Arthropoda > Insecta > Orthoptera > Acrididae > Schistocerca > Schistocerca piceifrons. The sequence goes on along the minus strand of NC_060141.1, from coordinate 634,537,959 downwards.
AATTTATAAAAATATTTTAGTTCCTTGCACTCCCTGCTGTTTAAAATTCTGCATAGTGCTACAAACTAGAACATTTCAGTTGGGTTTGATTCCAACTATTTCTTTTGAAGTGTAATACTACAGCGTGAAATGACATTTTAAAAAATTCAGAGTGTCGGAATATATTTTTTCATAATTTATAGTTTGCAGAAGACACTATAATTTTTCAAATTTGTTTGTGCCATAGTCTATCTAAAGTGAATTTATATGAAAGGGGCAGTCAAATAAAACAGACTGATAGAAAAAAAGTGAGTAAACTGTTTATTTCAAGAGTAATTGTCATAACTGTTAATACAATTATCCTACTGCAGGACAAGTCAGTCATTGCATTCACTGAAAAATGTTTGTGGTTGCCTTTGGAACGATGATTGAATCCAGATGTGCACCTCTCATCCAAAGCAAATTAAAGGCCACAAATGTCTTTCTTCAGGGCTCAAAAAATATGGAAATCATGTGGGGATGGAGGAGATTGGGACCTTATGGAGGACATAAAAGGGCTTTCCAGCAGGGCGGGAGGGGGGGGGGGATTAGTGGGGGCGACATGTGTTGCCAAGCTGCAGAAGTTACGCTGGAAAGCAGTTACTCATCTACCATACAGTTATGATTTCTTCCCACACTTTCCATATGTTTGGAGCTGTGAAGAAAGACATTTGTGGCAGTCAAGTTGTTATGTATAAAGAAGTGCCAACTTTGTACAATCTTGCTCCCACAGGCAACCACAAACATTTTTTCATTAAAGCATTGACTGTCTTCTGACAGTGGGATAAATGTATTAACAGGTTTGGCAATTACTTTTGAAATAATAAATGGTTCATGTACATTCTTCCATCTGTCTCGTTTTCATTTGATTGCCCTTGTATCTTCAGATGGTTGTATTTGTGTTTTTGTGAACTTTGTTTTCCTGGCATATACAGTGTTGGAGTAATTTATGGGAAAGCAATAGGGTGATTCAGTAAAACACCACTGATATTTCAACATTACATTCCTTTAATTAGTTCTTTTAAAATAGTTTTTAAATTACCCAGTGATACTGCTGCTGCAGCGGCAGATACTAGGAGGAAAATCTTATTCAAGCATGTCCAGGTAAATGCTTGTTGAAACTCCTAGTTCAAAGGAGTAAATGAACTTTATAGTTTTTGTGCTGACGTTGTACAGAATGCAGAAACTATCCTTGAGTTACACTGATGTTATGAGTAAACTACATCAGTATTTCCTGTAACACACATTTGAATGTTGTGCTGGTTAACCTTGCCACTTAAGTGGAAGCTTGCTCATCGCTTTAAAGACGAGTGCAGGGGATGTTTCTTACTCGATGGCTTCCTATATTGCTCTTGCATAATTTGTACATTTGTGCCACAGTAAAAGTTTTGAACTTTCTTTTACATTGCCTGTGATTCTTGTTGATGTATTGGCGCACACAGTTACAGCCAAGGCCTTATTCATTCTGAATTGCCATGTGTTTAATGAGCTGCTATTGGAAATGAGTTGCCACTATGATTATCACACTTAAATATTTAAGTATATGACCTGCTGAAGTGCCTTCGCCACAAGCCCTGGAGAACAGTGAGTGCACCTGCTCCAGTTTGTAGAAAGGTTTCATGTTGTCCTGGCTGGATTATGGGTGCCAAATATGTGGATCAGGATAATGTGCAGGTTTGAATCTGATTAATGCAATGCCCTATGAGAGCATTCAGTGCCTACGTACCCAGTAACCAGCCTCTGCTTTGCCAGCTGCTGTTGCTCTATTTTGTGGCAACTCGTAGTGTGTGAGGTGTATTGGTTCTTGTCTGATTTTTGATTGCCCATGGACCAGTGCTCCACCATATTGTGAGAATCCAGCAATGGAAGTGAATTTTACAAACCCCTCAACAAAAAATAATTTAGAAACTAGATTTGTGTCACCAAATGCCTTCTCCAATGAGAGCAACAGACTGCTGCCATGGATCCATAAGATGTTCATAATTGCGTTGAAACTAGTTAATATGGGTGGGACTGTACTCAGAAGTATGTTTAAAATTGAGATTTTGAAATAAATTTTATGACCATTTCCATTCATATGCCCATCTGCACCAATGAGTTTTGAAGGTACTGTGGAAGTATTATGCACACAAGAACAGTGATTTGCCTATTTCAAAACAAGGTACTTGGTCAGCCTCAATTCAGATTTCAAAAGTCTCTTCACAGAACGTGCTATTATCTTGAATTCAGGAATCAGATTATACAGAACGTAAATGACAAAATACTGGTAATTGGTATTTTCTGCGGTTTGTCAAAGTATTTTATTGTGCTTATTATTCTTGCCATAAAGAAGACATGTTAAGTCACAGATAGGCACACTTGCACAAAGCTTTCAGCCACATCCTTCATCAGTAAAGAGATACAGACACACACTTCGTATGCATACCTCATGCACACGACTGCCAACTCTGGCAGCTCATGTCCGAATTGGCATTTGGGCTTGAGCTGCCGGAGCTGGCGGTCATTTGTGCATAAGAGGTGCTTGCTTGCATATATGAAATATGAATCCTCTCCCTCCCTCCCCCTCCCCCCCCCCTGCTTTGTTTTACCGATGAAGGCTGTGACCGAAAGCTTTGTATAAGTGTCTTTTAATTGTGCCTGTCTGCGACTTAAGTAGCAATCTATCTTTTCCTACATTGTTGGTATTCCTACGTGAAGTTTCCGTTGTTTTGAATGATTGTTCTCCTAGATAAGCTCAGATATTATGGTGTTAACTTTTGCTGGTATTGGTGTTCATTCTGACTGACTAAAAGATTGGACAGTGTGCGAGTAAGAAAAGGGGGTGTACACAACAAATCTTCATTTGAATGGGGAGTAATCGCTACTGGTGTACCAAAGGGATCATTATTGGATCCATTCTTGATTTTGATAAATAATAGCTATTATGTATCCAAGAAGCAGAAATAATTCCTTACTGACAATGCAAGTAGTATAATAAAGTGTAATGGAGAAACTTCAATACTTGAATATACAAATAAAATTTTTTGATAATAACACATTCTCTGCAAATGGACTGCTGCTGACTTTAGATAAACATAATACATGCAATTCAGTATTGCATAAGGGTAAATCAATGAACAAATATCCTAAATTCTTAGATGTTTATATTGACAGGAACCTCATTTGGGAGTCGTTAGATTTAATGTCTAAGCTGTCAACTTCTGGATTATGGAAAAAGCACAACTGGAGATAAAAATATCATAAATGTGACAAATGTGACTTTCTCCCATTTTCATGCATTAATGTCTTCTGGAAACGTTGTGAAGCAACTCATAACTGAGGAAGAAAGTGTTTGTAGCATACTATTGTGAAATAAGACTAATATATGGTGTCCACCCTAGAACTTCTTGTGATAGGTCTTAAAGTAGGACATGCTGTTAACTACTACCATTTGAAAGCAGAATGGTGCAGCTGGTTGATAGAATGGAGATGGCCTGTGCCATTTCCTTTTGACTCCTCCAATGGCGTGTTATAGTAAGTGGTACAGACATATAACTGCAAATAAAGAAAAATTGACTATGTAACTTACCTTCTTTTCCCAGGATGAGAGTTATAACTTTGAGTGCACCTCATATCTTCCAACTCATTTTCATTCATTTCCTCTTTCATTTCTATAATAGTCTTAAAGTTCATTTCTCTTATACAGTCCTTTTATGCATAATTTCAATCTTTAGTGTGCCCTTCTTTGCTGACTACTTGCTTGCCATCTGAGCTCTTATTATTCATACAGCTGCTTGTCTTATTTCCAAAGATATCTAATTTTGCCGTAGGTAGCCACTATCTTTCTCATAGACATGCATGTCTCCTCTAGCCATTTCTGCTTTATCGCTTTGCATTTCCCATCAATCTCACCTTCAGATATTTTCCCTGCTGCCTGCTTCATTTTTAAATTTTCAACTTTCACTATATCGTGTTATCAAAGGACTCCTGCTAGATCTTATTTCACCTGTTTAATCCTCTGCTGTGTTTACTTTCATCTGTCAAAGATAACCATCTTTCTCTGTTGTATTCTTTTCCTCAGATTGTCAATCATTGCCTAATTCTCCATTTGAAACTCTCGACAACCATTGGTTCCTTAGACAAGTCCATGTCCCATCTCCTTAATTTCCTACTCTTCTACAATTTCATAGTTTTAAATCTGCAGTTCATAACCAATTAATCACGTCAGAATAAAGATCTGTCACTGCAAATGTTTAAAATCTGGTTTGGAAATCTGCCTTACCATTACGTAATCTGTCCAAAATCTTCTTGTGTCTCTAGCTCTCTTTTGCCTATACAACCATCTGTAATTGTTCTTAAACTAGATGTAAGCAATGATTACATTTTGCTCTGTGCAAAATTCTACCACATGCGCCCCCCCCCCCCCCTCTAGTTAATGTTCTCTCATTCTTCCTTCTTTCTACTGTTGAAGTGATATAAATTTAATTATTTTCTACCATAACTATCTGAATTTCTTTTACCTCCCCATACATTCTTGCAATCTCCATCTTTCGAGATAGTAGGTATATTTATTTGTATTGCTGTGATGAATCTGCTTCTGTGTCTGTCTTGGCTACAGTAATGCATTTACTAAAATATTAAGAAAGCTTGACTTGCATTCCTATTTTATTACTCATTAATCGTACTCCTGAGTTCCCCCTCGTTGATTTTATGTTACACTGTATTCACCTAACCAGCAGTCTTTGATTAAGAGAGCAGACATTCCATGCTCCAGCCTCTAGAGCACCAGATGTGTTTAATCTGATGACATCCTCCTGGGTAGTCCCTGTCAAGCAATCTGAAGGAGGAACTCATTTTACCTCTGGAATATTTTACTGAAATGGATGCCATCATCATTCAACCATACAATAGAGCTGCATGTCATTTGGGAAAAGTAACTGCCTTAGTTTGCTGATATTCACAGCCATATTGTCAATCATTCAGAGTTTTGCCCCCACAACTACTGAAGAGGCTTCAGGAACTATGTTAGTTTGGTCTGTCCAGACACTCGTCTGAAGTGGTTCCACTTACAGCTCAGCTGGCTGTATCATTCATGCATGTAAGCCACCCCACTGCTGCAAGGTCCATAGTTTTGGGTGAGGGAGGCTCCCTCCAGATGGTTTTCATTTGGTTATTTCATCCTATAATTCCTACCCTTTAAGAGGCTGTTAAGTGTGCTTCTTACTTTGTATCATTCATCTTTAAGATGATTTGGTTTTCGGTCCATTTATTTATACAAATGAAGTGTTACTTAAACATCCTAATTGAAAATTTGTAACTATTTTTGTTGCACAGAATTCTCATTTCATTAAGGTCACAAGACTCCTTTGTAGTGATGAATGCTCGTCTCACTGTCTAGCTTCAGATTTTGTGATCTTACAGTTTCTTGTTGCTATGTCTTATCAATGTTGATTGCTCAGCATTTTGTTGGTGAATGCTGTCCTGCTCTTGCCTGCTTCAGTATTAAAATTTTGAAGTATGGCACTAGTTGTGCTCTCTGAAACTGAAATAAGATTAGTTTATCTGTTACTCCTGTCATTACATGTTCTGATTTCCATAGCCATAATGTTGTGGAGTGCTTCCAACCTGAGACATTAGTACACTCAGTGTTGACAATGGAAATGAGTCAATTCTGCTTGCAGGTCTGGCCTGAGGGGTTCTCCTCTTAACACTCCTAAGTGTTGACATTGGCAGTCCTTGAAAAGTGCTGATATGTTGTTTTTTATTTTATTTTTTTATTTACACATCAAGTTCCGTGGGACCAAATTGAGGAGCAAATCTCCAAGGTCATGGAATGAGTCAGTATGTGAAATTACAACATAAAAGTAATAACAGATAAAAATAAAATGTTCGTGAACTCGAAAAAAGTCAATCCATAAGTTTACGTTAACACAGTCAACAATACAAGAAGAATCAGCTTAATTTTTCAAGGAAGTCCTCGACAGAATTGGGGGAGTGACCAATGAGGAAACTCTTCGGTTTGGATTTGAAAGCGCGTGGATTACTGCTAAGATTTTTGAATTAGAGTGAGAGGTCAATGTCAAAATACCCAGATTTGTGAACAGGGGTCAACAAGAGGTTTGTGAAGTTCCACTAATTATTGCCCAAACCATCTGTTTATCTGAGACCAACAATATCCTTTTAGAATCGGAAGAGTTACCCCAAAATATAATACCATATGACATAAGCAAAAGAAAATAAGCAAAGTAGACTAATTTTTGTGTCGAACGATCACTCACTTCAGATACTGTTCGAATAGTAAAAATGACAGTGTTAAGTCTTTGAACAAGATCCTGAACGTGGGCTTTCCACGACAGTTTACTATCTATCTGAAAGCCTAGAAATTTGAACTGTTCAGATCTACTAATCATATGCCCATTATGTGAAATTAAAATGTCAGGTTTTGTTGAATTGTGTATTAGAAACTGTAGAAACTGAGTCTTACTGTGATTTAGCATTTATTTTCTACAAGCCATGAACTTGGGTCATGAACTGCACTATTTGAATCCAAGCCAATGTTGCACAACATCCTTTATGACCAAGCTAGTGTCATCAGCAAAGAGAAACATTTTAGAGTTACTTGTAATTCTAGAGAGCATATCATTTATATAAATAAGGAACAGGAGTGGCCCCAACACTGACCCTTGGGGCATCCCTCACTTGAGTGTACCCCACTCAGACCTCACATCACAGCCATTCTCAACATTGTGAATAATGACCTTTTGCTGTCTGTTGCTAAAGTAAGAGGTGAACAAGTTCTGGGCTACTCCCCATGTTACGTAATGGTCCAACTTGTGGAGCAATAGTTTATGATCAACACAAACAAACACCTTAGTTAAATCAAAAAATATGCCTAGTGTTTGAAACCTTTTGTTGAACCCATCCAGTACCTCACAGAGAAAAGAGAATATTTGCAGTTGTTAAAAGACTTCTAAAGCCAAACTGTACATTTGATAGCAAATCATGTGATACAAGATGATCAATTATCCTTATGTATACAGCCTTTTCAGAACTTTTGCAAACACTGATGGCATAGAAATAGGTCTAAAATTACCTACATTATTCCTTTCTCCCTTTTTAAAAAAACGAATTTACTACTGAGTATTTTAATCATTCAGGAAACTGACCACTCCTAAAGGAAAAATTACAAATATGGCTAAGTACAGGGCTAACATGTGCAGCACAGTACTTTAATATTCTGCTAGGCACTCCATCATAACCATGAGTCCTTAGGCTTCCATCTAGCGTCCACTCAGGAGCTAGATGTTGGTTGACCCGCAGCCCCTATGGAAGTTGATCAGGCTACTTCGCAATCGGTGGCGGCGAACGCTTCTAAGGTGTGACCTATCCCCTCCAGGTTCTTTCATGTCTTCACAGTCGGATACCATTATCCTTCAATGGAATTGCTGTGGTTTTTTCCACAACCTTGCTGAGTTAAAACAGCTTTTGTACCGCTTCCCTGTGACTTGTCTGGCCCTACAGGAAACGTGGTTTCCTGTTCGGTGGACCCCCTCCCTCTGTGGCTACTGGGCTTACTATAAGAACAGTGTAGAATACGACAGGGTGTCTGGCGGTGTCTGCGTTTATGTTCTTGCCACTGTTCCTAATGCCCCAGTGCCACTTCACACAGCTCTCGAGGCTGTGGCTGTTAGTATCCGGCCAGGAATGGAGCTTACCATCTGTTCCCTCTACCTTCCCCCGGATGTGGTTGCCCCTCTTGCTGACTTAGCTGCCTTGTTCGCCCAGCTCCCCCCGCCATTCCTCCTTTTGAGGGACTTAAATGCCCACCATCCTTTATGGGGTGGGGCCCAGATCTCGGGCCAGGGTAGGCACGTTGAGGCTCTCTTGGCACAGCAGGACATTTGCCTCCTTAACACTGGTGCTCCCACATATTTTAGCTTGACTCATGGCACATACTCGGCCATTGACCTCTCTCTTAGTAGCCCAGGTCTTCTTCCATACCTCAGTTGGAGGGTCCACGACCATCTCTGTGGTAGCAACCACTTTCCTATCCTGGTTTCTCTTCTTCAATCCCAACCTCCTGACCAGCTGCCACAATGGTCTATTCGTGGAGCTGATTGGGCAGCCTACACCTCAGCTACTATGGCCATTGCTCCGTTTCCTGGCGACATTGATTTGGCAGTGGACGAGGTCACTATGGCCATTGTTTCTGCTGCCGAGGCAACTGTCCCCTGTTCTTAAAGTACCCTAAGGTGTAAGTCAGTCCCTTGGTAGACACCAGAGATTGCAGAAGCTATCCAGGACCGCTGGTGAGCCCTGCAACGACACCGGCGTCATCGTTCCCTAGAGAATCTGGTTGCCTTTAAAAGGCTGCGGCCCCGGGCTCGGCAGTTAATCTGGTGGAGCAAACAGACTGCTGGGAAAGATATGTTGCCACCATAGGTTCTGGCACCTCCCCATTTCAGGTGTGGTCGCGGGTTCGGCGCATTTTCGGCTTTCGCCCTCATGCGTCTGTCTCTTGCCTTTCTCCTCGGGGTACACTTTGTACTGACCCACTCGCCATCGCTGAACATCTGGCAGGGTACTTCGCTCGTAGTTCTGCGACAGCAGGCTACAGCGCAGAATTCCGCGCCATTAAAGAGCAGGCTGAGCATATGCAGTCGTCGTTTCGTACGCACTGTTAGGAACTATACAACGCCCCGTTTAGTGAATGGGAGTTCCAAAGTGCACTTACAGCTTGCCCCGATACCTCTCCAGGTCCAGACAGAGTTCACAACCAGTTTCTTCGCCATCTCTCGGTGCACTATCAGGGTGAATTACTCGCCCTGTTTAACCACATCTGGACGGAGGGTGTTTTCACAACTCGTTGGCAGGATAGCGTTACCACCCCGATGCTGAAACCTGGTGCAGATCCGCTGGTGATTGGTAGCTATCGCCCTATCAGCCTTACCAACGTTATCTGCAAACTCCTGGAACGGATGGTGAGTCGGCGGCTCATGTGGATCCTCGAAGCTCGGGGCCTCCTGGCCCAGCAACAGGGGGGGCTTCCGTCAGGGCCGCTCAGCAATAGACAATTTAGTCTCGCTAGAGTCGGCTATTCGTACAGCTTTTACTCAGCGAGAACATCGTTGCTGTTTTCTTTGATCTTTGGAAGGCGTACGATACCACCTGACGCCATCATATCCTTGCTACGCTGCACGAATGGGGCTTAAGGGGTCCACTTCCGATTTTTCTACGGAATTTTCTCTCCAATCGCTCCTTTCGGGTTGGAGTTGGCACGTATTTTAGCCCTGCTCATATTCAGGAGAACCATGTCCCACAGGGCTCGGTTCTCAGTGTTCTCCTCTTTTTGGTGGCGATTAATGGTCTTGAGGCTGCGGTGGGCTCATCGGTCTGTTCCTCTCTATATGCCGATGACTTTTGCCTTTATTACAGTTCCCCAAGCATCAGTGTTGCTGAACGGTGGCTGCAGGGAGCTATCCGTAAGGCACATTTTTGGGCATCCAACCATGGTTTTCAGTTCTCAGCCTCTAAGACCCAAGTGATGCATTTCTGTCGTCGTCGAACGGTCCACCACCATCCAGAGCTCTACTTTGCCAATGAACTCCTTCGTATTGAGGAAACACATCGCTTTCTTGGCATGCTGTTTGATGCTCAGCTCACTTGGACACCTCACCTTCGCGAGCTTAAACAACGGTGCTGGCGACACCTCAACATCCTTCGCTGCCTCAGCCACACCATTTGGGGGGCTGCAAGAACAACCCTCCTACAGCTGTATAAGGCCTTAGTCCAGTCCCGTCTTGACTACAGGAGCGTGGTGTACGACTCAGCAGCACCTTCAAAGTTGCAGATCCTCGACCCGATTCTCCATTGTGGCGTCAGACGGGCGACAGGTGCCCTCCGCACTAGTCCGGTGACTAGCCTTCTTGTAGAAGCTGGAATCCCTCCCCTAAGATTCTGCCGACAACAGTTGCTTGTGTCATACATCGCCCATGTCCATGCCTCACCTCACCACCCAAACCACAGGCTCCTTTTTCCATCTTCTGCACTCCCCTCCCCACGATGGCAGCCTAGGTCGGGTCTCCCGGTCGTGGTCCGCATTCGTTCCCTTCTCTCGTCACTAGAGTCCTTTCCCCTTCCTCCATCCTTCCAGTCCTCTTCTTGTACCCCTCCTTGGTCCCTCCCTCACTTGCGGCTTTGCTTGGATTTGTCCTGCGACTCTGTCCTCCATTCCACCTACCAGTCTTCGTCAACAATTCATTGCTCTTCTTGCCTCGTATCGCGATGCAGATGTAGTCTACACCAATGGTTCTGTGGTCGATGGATGCACTGGGTTTGCTATCATCCACGGCGACTACGTTGAGCAGCATTCCCTGCCTTGTGGCAGCAGTGTTTTCACTGCGGAGCTGGCTGCTCTTTATCGTGCACTCACTCACCTTTCCTCCTGCCCTGGGGAGTCATTTGTCATCTGCAGCGACTCCGTGAGTGAATTGCAAGCACTCGACCAGTGTTTTTCTCGGGACCCTTTGGTGTGCGGTATTCAAGATGCTGTTTTTGCTCTACCGAGTGTGGTCATTAGCGACGTTTGTGTGGACCCCGGGCCACATCGGTATTCCAGGAAACGAATGTGCCGATCGGTTGGCCAAGCAGGCCACCATTTCGCCACCCCTGGAGCTTGGTCTCGTGGAAAGAGACCTCCGGTCAGCCCTACATCGCAAGGTCTGCGATATGTGGAAATCTGAATGGTCTGTCTTGAACACGCCAAATAAGCTCCGCATGGTAAAGTCGTCCACGGCCGTTTGGAACTCATCCTTGAGGAGCACGCATAGGGTCTCAGTTGTTCTCTGCCGTCTCCAAATTGGACATACGCGGTTGACCCACAGCTATCTCCTTCGCCGTAAGAATCCGCCCAAGTGTCGATGTGATGCAGAGCTGACAGTGGTCGATCTTCTGATGGACTGCCCCCTTTTAGCCCCCTTGTGGCAGTCCTTTAATTTAGCAGCTGCACTTCCTTTAATTCTAGGTGACGATGCCTCTATAGCTGACTCAGTTTTATGTTTTATCCGTACAGCTGGGTTTTCACTTATTCTAGTGTGGGTGATCTCACGTGATTCCTCAAGCTACACCCACTCCAGCAACTTTTAATTGTGACGTGGATACCAAAATAGTGTCTTTTATGGTAACAAGTTGTGTTCGTACCTCTATCAACACTTTCCAGCTGGAGGTTCTTTGTTTGTTGGTGAGTGGTTGACCTTTTACCAGATCCATCAACCACTGTAGTCTGTTTTACTCTAGTCAACTATTTGCTGTGCTCCTTTTAAGTGTCCTCTATTTCGTGTTATTGCGGTGTTCATTTTAGCTCTGTACCCCTTGGTGTTCCCTCTCTCTGGGTGCAGAGGTTACGCTTTTACTGTATAGGCCTTTTACAAGTATGTCTGTTTGGAACAGGGGGCTGATGACCTCAATGTTTAGCCCCCATCAAACCCCAAAACCAACCAACCAACCTTAGCCTTCAGTGATTTAATTGTTGACTCAATCCCCCTTGTCTGTATCACAGAGGAGTATTTCAGACATCAATCTCAGAAAGGCATTTGCCAAGAAAGTTATATGATTCCAACAGCAATGCGCAGAAAATTATTGTTAAATATCGTACATATATCTGATTTATCAGTAACATAAATATTTTTACTACGAACTGACTTTATATCGTCGACATTGTGCTGCTGACCGGACAGTTCCTTCCCAAGTGGTCATATGGTTTTAATTTTATCCTGTGAATTAGCTATTCTATTTACTTGCCACATTCTCTTTGCCTTCCTAATAACATTTTAAAGTATCTTACAATACTGCTTGTAATAGGCTACTGTAGCTTGATTGTGACTACTTCTAACAGTTTGATATAATTCCCACTTTGTTCTACATGATATCCTTATCCCATTAGTCAGCTGCCCGGGCTGCCTATTACTGCTAGTACCCCATTTAGAACATTCTAATGAAAAGAAACTCTCAAAGAGCATGAGAAATGTGTTAAGGAAAGCATTGTATTTATCATCTATGCTAATGGCACTATAAACATCCTGCCACTCTTGTTCCTTGGCAAGGTTTAAAAAAACTCTCTATTGCTGTTGGATTAACTTTCCTACATAGTTTGTAATTATATGTGACATTTGTTTGAATACAAAAGCCTTTTAGTGTTAAAATATGTGCATCATGGTCAAAAGGCGATTCACCCTTTTACTAACAGAATGCCCATCTAGTAATGAAGAATGAATAAAAATATTGTCTAAGGCTGTGCTACTGTTCCCCTGCATTGTAGTTGCAAAAAACACAATCTGTATCAGATCATATGAATTTAGGAGATCTACCAACATTCTTTTTGTTGTGTTATATATAAAATTTATATTGAAGTCACCACATACAACCAATTTCTGGTACTTCTTACAATGTGAATGAAGAACCCACTCTAGCTTGAGCAGAAATGGTCTGAAGTCAGTTAGGGGACCTATAAACAACAACGATTAGAAGTTTAGTTTTTTTAACGTATATAGCCACTCCTCCACCCGCAAGTAACTCCTTGAAAAACAGCCAGCTAATCTGTATCGTGGTAAAGGAAGCATCTGAATTGTCAAATTATTTAAGTGGTCCTCAGGCATACCAATAATTTCAGAGTCAACATCTATAAGCTTATCTCTAATACCTCTTATATTTTAATGAAATATGCTAATTCCTTCTCTATTTGGAAACATGACATCCTCTGAAAGTGAGCCCTTAGTTATAGTAATATTTTACCTATGCTGGATCTTTTGAACTCCTTGAGTGTTAATGATTGTTGGTGAATAAGCCAGCACTTGTGGCTGGTTGTTATGCATTGACAGTAGTACTGCATGTGAGGAAAGGCATATATATATATATATATATATATATATATATATATATATAATTTTTTTTTTAACTAAACCCATATGCTTATATCCCGAAAGATCACTGGTAACCATACTGTTGTGATCTATAATACCACCCTCTTAAACCATTACAGAATAATTCATACAATCAGTGTTGAACTTAACAGAGTTTTAGAAATGACAACATGGTCACCTACCGTTATAATTTGTTTCACTATTATTGCAATTTTGGTCCTCTGATGTTAACAAATGGTGTACTGTAACAATAGAGATTTAAATTGTATGAGCTGTCAAAAGAATGGAGATATTTACATAATTTGCACCTCTGTTGTGGAATAACTACTTGTGTCGCATTCTTCATTTGAAGAGAGTACACAAGGTGATATACTTGTCTTCTGTTGATGAACTTATAATTTGATTAGTAGTTAGAGGGCTAATAGTAAAAATTAAATAATTTTGTATGTGAAGTAGTAGTGGAATTTTCATATTGAAATATACATTGCTGCTGCTGCTGCTGCTGAGAGGCATCATTTGGATGTAGAGCTTCATGTTTTGGTTTCAAACTCTCAAAGTTCGTTTCATCTCTCCATCACATCCAGTGTAGATGTTCAGGATTTACCTTAGTGTGTTCATGCACAACATAGTGTTCATTAACCATATGCCGACTTGGTCAAGTACTAGTGTTGAAAATTACTTCAGTGTCATCGCTGGTAGCATGTTCTCTTCATTACATTTGTTTCTCTCAGCAAGTGAAGAAATATGATTTACGTTTGTGGGTATTAAATTTTTACATTGCATCTATTTTTATAGAGTAACATTTTCAATTTTATTGTCTATCTTGTAGGGACACATTTGTCATCTTGTTAAGCATGTTAATGTCTTGTTTGTTTACAAAGTTATTTATATTGCAGGCTGAGTGCTGACCTTGGTGTGGAGCCAAAATCTTTGCATTATGTGGCAACTCCAGTACGACGAAGCACCAGAAAATCAAATAACCCGTACAAATCCTCATCGGTAGTTTGTGTTGGATCTTTGAACACATTGCAGCCTGATGTTCGTGATTCAGTTGTTTTTGTATCAAATACTGCATTAACACCTAAAGTCTAAGTTTTTATACTGATTTACAGTTTGACCAACTCCCAATATGCTTTTTTATGTTTGTAATGAAATATTTAAATTTTTATTTTTATCATGTGTTATGTCTGCATCAGATGCATGAAAACCATAATTTAACAAGTATGAAAATGCTTAAATGCTATTGTAATGGATCAGACCGTGTGAAATCAACCGATGGCCTGATTCCTGACAGCCCAGATACTGATAATTTTTTTGTTTACAGGAATAGAATAAAATTACAAAAATCAAACACTAAATAGCGGTTCAACTTTACATTATTGGTTGATTTCACACAGAATGACCCAATGGTGGACTGAAAGTGGGCTTGGGGAAATTGTCAGCTAATGAGAATAATATATTCAGAAAAATTTTGTGCTGTTTGTGTTAAGAGAACAAATTCAGTCAGTTCTCAGAATGTATGGAGATAACTTAACTGTAATCTGAATGTGTGTGTACTTTGTTTTTGTTACTTGCTTTAGATGGGAATATTATTAATGTTGTAAATAGTGTTACTTCAGTTTTATAGAAGTAATTTAGTTTTACTAATGTTGTGTATTGTGAATGTGGAAATAATTTTATGTTAGAATTTTGTTGCCATTTTTTAATGACTACATCTCTAATATGGATGCAAATGTCAATATTGTTTTATGGGCCGAACACTATGGAGTACTTGGAAATACAAAAACATTACCTGTAAAAATTCATCTTCAATAACTGTTTTGTGAAGCGTTGTAACCATTGCTTTACTTCTGTATCAAATTAACTTACGATAGTTACTTTTCAGCTTAGGTTATCAATTGTAAATGTTAATCAAACAAAGATTGACAATTCATAGTTGCTAAAATGGTCAGTATGTAATATAATTTTCATGTATTTAAAACACTAATTTCATATAGTATGTAAAGAGGCTTGTAACATTATCTGTACTTGTACTACTGTAAATCTGTTTTCTGATAATGACTCATTAAAAATGACAGTCACTTGATTTTTTAATTTTTGAGTTACATAATATATACTTAACCCTTTAGTGGGCATGCACAGAAATATGAAGAAAAATATTAATGTGAGGACTGCACTTACTTGTCATCACCGATTTGTTCAAATTTGTTATATGCAGAGCTTGGCCTGAATAGGAAGCAATAAAAGTGTAAGCTCCAGGTGGTCAAGCATTCAGAAATACAGTATTTTTGTGGTACATTGTCATTGGACTAAGCAAAAGCCAGTCATGTTTGCATAGTTTTCAAGCAGTGGCTGAGCAGGTAGAAAGATAACAAAACAGTGATTCTATATCTATCTATCTTACTGCACTTCTTCTGCAAATATACCATAATAATGCTCAATATTATTTATTAACCCTTTAACATAAAATTCAGAAGTTATCTTGCTCTTATTATTTTGACAGAAACTTCAAAGTCCTAGTATACTGCAGCAACTTAAAAACATATCTATCTTATATCCTTTTCAGTGCTAAAAGTTAAGTGTCTGGCCACTAGAGAGCGTCAATTCCTACATTTGTAGCTTGGTGGTTGTGATCTGCGTGAGGTGGTTGCCACTAGATAACACCGTTACTGGGACCATAGATACACAACAACATAACACTTTCAGCCTGTGGCGCAACGCGGGGTAGCCGTGCAGTCTGAGGCGTCTTGTCACGGTTTGCTGGTTAGAATAGACCTGAGGTATTCCTGCCTGTCGTACAAGGTGACTATAAGGAGTGCCACATGTTCCGGCCTTTATGTGATGGTCCCCTATAGGGTTTGACCTCCATTCTTCAAAGTTATCCCAAAGAGTGAGCCAATTGGGGAAGGGCACCTTACAAGATTCATCGTGTCCATTGTGCATTGAGATCTTCAGCCCACTTTCTCATCATCACATTGCAGTCCTGCCCATCTCCATCTCTTGGGCGAGGACAACTTCCTGGGTGTGTTTTCCACCATGCAGTGTCGATTTCTGCGTCGACGATGACCATGGACTTCTTTGCACCCAATATCCAGCACGATAGCCAGTCCATTGTGGTGGGACTGCCATATACCCTGTTGGTTGTAGGCCCCTGACCACACAGGGATCGCTCTGCTGATGCCTGTGCTGTTAACTCCCCATGTATGCTAAGGGGTAGATGCCCATCCCCCTGGGGCATCGGGACCCCCGTCAATGGCCATTCTGCCAGGTGGCTTTTGCTGCGGCTTGGTGGTGCCCACGGGGAGAGCCCCTGGCCCAAGTGGGTGGCATTGGGGCAGATGACACGTAATGAAGCATAGTCCATCTCTTGCTGGTGGTGAAACACCAGCAGTCTCTAAGTGATCACGAGCTCAATTCAACGCACAGAAATAAGACTCCAAATCGTTCCCCTCCCTGGCCACACCATGCGAGGAAAGTCAGGCTAAGGATGGCAGTGGATCTTATTCGCCCCAGTACCTTGTATGTTCGAGAGCTAATGGGGAATCTTTCATGATGAAGCCTCAGTTTTTTATTGAGCATTTAGAGGACACTTTCAGGGAGATGGAGGCCTTGTCCAAAATGAGATCTAGGTCAGTCTTGATCAAAACATCCTCTGCCCAGTCACAGAAGTTACTCGCTTGTGACAAGCTGGGGGATGTTTCTGTAACCATCACTCCCCATAAAAGCTTAAATATGATCCAGGGTATCATATTTTACAGAGACCTTCTTTCGCAGTTTGACGATGAGCTGTGCGCCAAATTAGAGCGACGAGGTGTACATTTTGTCCGGCGTGTCCACCGGGGTCCGAAGGATAATCAGGTTGCCACTGGTGCCTTTATCTTGGCCTTTGAGGATGATACATTGCCCGAGGTCAAGGTGATGGTCTACTAGTGTGATGTAAAGCCCTATATCCCTCCCCCGATGTGGTGCTTTAAGTGCTGGATGTTCGGCCATATGTCTTCCCGTTGTACTTCCAGCGTCACATGCCGAGATTGGGGACGCCCATCACATCCCAATACTCCATATGCCCCACCTCCCATCTGTGTCAAAAAATTTGAAGGCCTGGATCCTGTGTGTATGACATCATCTTTTGCCGCTGCTTCAACAGTTCTGGCACAATCAGCTCCGCCAACCCAGGTCACATCTCAGAGCTGGAAGACTACACCTGCCCCCTTGATGGTGGGGGCATTTCCCTCCCTGTAGTTCCTGCACCACCTACTTCAGGAGCAACACCTGGCCAACCATCAGGGACGTCCATCCCCACTTCTAAGCCGGAAAAGCATAACTCTTCTTTAGATTCTCTTGCTAGGAAGGGGTCCCTTGGATCACTCCCTTCCCAGGTTTCTTCTAGTGGGAAAGGTGACACCTGCCAGTGGCTGAAGAGCCCAAAAGCAGCTGGTCATAGGGCATTACACTCGTCCTCAGTCCCGGAAACTGAGCCAGTGAAGTCCTCCCAGCCAGGGAAACACAAGGAGCAGCAAGAAAAATCCAAAAAGAAAACACCTAAGACCAAGGAAAGTTTGGTGGCACCCACACCACCGCTACCTACAAGCTCTGCAGCTGAGGATGGGGTGGAGATTTTGGTGTCCACTGAGGGCTTAGATCTCGCCAGATTGTCAGAAACAACGGATATAGAATGCACAGGCAACAAATCGGTGGCAACAGGTGACTGAGGTGTAAACTGCCCCATTGAATGTTCCATGCCTTCCCAGTCTCACGATGTCATCGTCCAGTGGAATTGTGGTGATTTCCCCCCCACCCCCAACACCACCACCTGGCTGAGCTGTGGCAGCTGTTACGCTTTACACCTGCTATCTGCATTGTCCTCGAGGAAACCTGGTTCCCAGCAATGCGTATCCCTGCCCTCCGCGGCTATAAGGGATATTACAGGAACCGTAGCGACTGTAATAGTGTGTCAGGTGGAGTTTGCGTTTATGTCCTAAACTCGGTCTGTAGTGAGCTTGTGCCCCTTCAAGCCCCTTTTGAAGCTGTGGCTGTCAGAATAAGGACGCCACAGGAAATAACTGTCTGCAGTGTATATCTTCCTCCAAGTACCCCTGAATGTATTAGTTGCACTGATTGATCACCTCCCTAAACCTTTCCTACTTCTGGGAGATTTTAATGCCCATAACCCCTTAGGGGTGCCCGAGGCGTAAGGCAGTCCCTTGGTGGTCACCGGAAGTCACTGAAGCAATTAAGGTGTGTCGGTGAGCTCTAAGCGGCATAAGTGGCACACTTCCTTGGAGCACCTCATAGCCTTTAAACCGCTCCGTGCCCGTCTTTGCTACCTTATCAAACAATGGAAGGAGGAGTGTTGGGAGAGATACGTCTCCACCATTGGGTGCCACACGTCACCCTCCCAAATCTGAGCAAAGATCAAACGTCTTTTCGGGTACCAGGCACCAACAGCTGTCCCTGGTGTTGCCGTAGTGGTAAGTTAAGTACCGATGCAAACGCGATTGCCGAGCACTTTTCAGAGCACTTTGCTTGAGACACTGTGCCAGAAAATTACCCCCCCAGCCTTTCGCACACTCAAACGGTGGCTGGAAGGGAATGTCCTCTCATTGACTACACGCTGCAGTGAATCCTATAACGCCCTATTTACAGAGTGGGAGCTCCTCAGTGCCGTTGCACATTGCCCCGACCCATCTCCTGGACCTGATCGCATCCACAGCCAGATGATTAAACATCTCTCATCTGACAACAAGCGACATCTTCTCATCATCTTCAACCGGATCTGGTGTGATGGCGACTTTCCATCGCAATGGTGGGAGAGCACCATTATTCCGGTGCTCAAACCCGGTAAAAGCGTGCTTGATGTGGATAGCTATCGGCCCATCAGCCTCACCAACGTTCTTTGTAAGCTCCTGGAACGTGTGTTATGTCGGCGGTTGGATTGGGCCCTGGAGTCACGTGGCTTGCTGCCTCCATGTCAGGGTGGCTTCCGCCAGGGTCGATCTACCATTGATAATCTTGTGTCCATTGAGTCTGCCATCCGAACAGCCTTTTGCAGATGGCAACACCTGATTGCCATCTTTTTTGACTTTACGTAAAGCATACGACATGACTTGGCGACATCATATCCTTGCCACATTGTATGAGTGGGGTCTCCGGGGACCACTCCTGAATTTTATCCAAAACTTCCTGTCGCTCTGTACTTTCCGTGTCCAAGTTGGTGACTCCCATAGTTCCAGCCATATCCAGGAGAATGGAGTCCCGCAGGGCTCAGTATTGTGTCACTATTGTTAGTGGCCATTAACAGTCTAGCAGCAGCTGGTGGGCCATCTGTCTCACCTTCTCTGTATGCAGTTGACTTCTGCATTTCTTACTGCTGCTCCAGTACTGTTGCTGAGCGGCCCTCAAGGGAGCCATCCACAAAGCGCAGTCATGGGCTCTAGCCCACATCTTCCAGTTTTCAGCTGCAAAGTCGTGTGTCATGCATTTCCGCCAGTGCCGTACTGTTCATCCGGAACCTGCACTTCACCTTAATGACGATCCACTCACTGTAGTGGAGACATATCAATTCCTAGGACTGGTTTTCGATGCTCGATTGACTTGGCACCCTCATCTTCGTCAGCTTAAGCAGAAGTGCTGGGAGCACCTCAATGACCTCCATTGCCTGAGAACACCAATTGGGGTACAGATCGCTGTATGCTGCTCCAGCTGTACAGAGCCCTTGTCCAATCCTGAATTGACTATGGGAATTTGGTTTATGGTTTGGCAGCACCTTCAGCATTGCATTTACTCGACCCTGCGCACCACTGTGGAGTTCGATTAGCGACAGGAGCTTTCAGGAAGAGTCCGGTGACCAGCGTACTGGTGGAGGCTGGTGTCCCTCCATTGCAGATCAGACTTGTGCAACTGCTCGCCAGTTATGCAGCACACATTCATAGTTCCCCTGAGCGTCCGAATTACCATCTTCTTTTCCCACTTGCAGTAGTCCCTCCTGCATCGGTGGCCCAGATTGGGGCTAACGATTGCAGTTTAGCCGGCCGGTGTGGCCGTGCGGTTAAAGGCGCTTCAGTCTGGAACCGCGTGACCGCTACGGTCGCAGGTTCGAATCCTGCCTCGGGCATGGATGTGTGTGATGTCCTTAGGTTAGTTAGGTTTAATTAGTTCTAAGTTCTAGGCGACTGATGACCTCAGCAGTTAAGTCGCATAGTGCTCAGAACCATTTGAACCATTTTTTTTTATTGCAGTTTACGGGTGGTCCCTTCTCTCCGAACTGGAGTCCTTCCCTTTACCACCTCTACTTGCGGTCCGTTCATGTACGCCTCCATGGTGTATGCCTCAGCCGCAGCTTCGTCTGGAACTTTTGCATGGTCCTAAGGATTCCGTTAACCCCGCCGCTCTCCACTGCTGCTTCCTCTTGATTCTTGACGTGTTCCGGGGCTCTGAAGTGGTTTACGCCGACGGCTCAATGGCTGATGGTAAAGTAGGCTTCGCATGTGTTCGTGGAGGATATATTGAGCAATACTCCTTGCCAGTTGGCTGCAGTGTTTTTACTGCAGAGCTAGCGGCCATATCTCGTGCTCTTGAGTACATCCGCTTATGCCCTGGCGAGTCATTTCTCCTGTGTATTGACTCATTGAGCAGCCTACTAGCTATCAACCAGTGCTACCCTTGCCACCCTCTGGTAGCATCCATTCAGGAGTCCATCTATGCCCTGGAACAGTCCGGCCGTTCCGTGGCGTTTGTGTGGACCCAAGGACATGTTGGAATTGGAATCCCTGGCAACAAACTTGCAGACAGGCTGGCCAGACAGGAGATGCGGAAACTGCTTCTGGAGATAGGCATCTCCGAAGCTGACCTGCGTTCTGTCTTACACCACAGGGTTTTCCGGCTTTGCGAGACAGAATGGCATAACAGCACGCACAACAAACTGCGTGTCATTAAGGAGACTATGAATGTGTGGAAGTCTTCCATGCAGGCCTCTCGCAGGGAATCAGTTGTCCTCTGCCAGCTCCGCATTGACCATACATGGCTAACGCATGGTTACCTACTCTGTTGTGAGGATCCACCTCAGTGTCCTTGTGGCTCCCAAATGACAGTCGTCCACCTCTTGCTGGACTGCCCACTTTTAGCCGCTCTGCGGCAGACTTTTAACTTTCCCAGCACCCTGCGTTTGGTGTTGGGCGACAATGCCCCTACAGCGGCTTTAGTTTTATGTTTTATCTATGATAGTGGGTTTTATCTATGATAGTGGGTTTTATCTATGATAGTGGGTTTTATCTATGATAGTGGGTTTTATCTATGATAGTGGGTTTTATCCATGATAGTGGGTTTTATCCATGATAGTGGGTTTTATCCATGATAGTGGGTTTTATCCATGATAGTGGGTTTTATCCATGATAGTTTTATACTTCTATGTAGTTTTTAGCGCATGTTCTTTGTCCCTCTGTGTCCTCCACCCTAGTGCTTTTAGGGTGGAGGTTTTAATGTGTTGCAGGGTGGCTGGCTTTCCCTTTTTATTCTCGTGGTTGGCCAGCCACTGTAATCTGCTTTCATGTTTTACTCTCTTCTGTTTCTAGTGTCTCTGTTGTTTTCTTGTACTCTTTTGTTCCTTTTAGTGTTAGTTGCCTTCCCTTCGTTCTTGTGGCTTTTCCTTTCTTTCCGTTTTGTGTTATATGTTTCGTCCATTTTATTCCCACACTTGTGACATTATTTTATTAAGAACAAGAGACCAATGACCTCGTAGTTTGGTACCTTCTCCCACCTTTAAACGAACCAACCTTTACAGGAATGGTGATCAGCCTGCACAACACAGGATTTGCGTTGTTAGCAGTGTTAGTGCCACGACTTGTCATTAGCTGCCGGTACTGCTGTGGTAACACAGGATTGAAACGAGCATCAGTGTGCATTACAGATGCAGTCAACATGGGTTTGAACAAGATGAGCTGGACTTTACTTGTAAAGCTGTTTCATCAAAACAAAAGCAATAGTGTTGTTGCTGTTCACAAATATCAACGCATTAAAGGAATACAGAGAGGTCAGAGGGAAGAACACGGTTCGGAAGTTCAAATTAACGGGTGATTTGGGACCTGCTCCTGGAGGAAGGCCTAAGACCAATTGCACCTCAAACAGTTGAAGTTACTGTTGCCATTCCTGAGAATACTGAACGCAATATGCATTTTTCAAACAGTGCAGGAGCTGTGTAGCAACAGCGAAACATTCTTTGGTCAACCATTCGAAAAGTGCTGTGAACAATTGTGAAATGGTATCTGGTGCAGTTTTAGGCTTTGGTCGGTGCTGATGGTCATCTCTTGGAGCAACATTTGTAACTTGAAACTTAAACATGGTAGGCAATTAACAAATATTACCCTTTCATTTGGAAATTAAAATGTATTTCTTCCCATAGTTTATTCGTTATGCTTATCGTATGTGTCCTTGCAAATGGTTTCCACAAAGTTTCATTGTTATATGATTACTTGTTTTTCATGGGGGCCATCTTGAGTAATGAAGGTTTAATTATAACCACTCTCTAGATTCAAAGAATTCATTATACAGAAACTTATTGTAAAATTAATATCTAGTGTCCATCTTGGGACATCATGCAGGCAACTGTTAAAAATATGTGGCATACGAGCAATAGGCTCACAATGCATTTACTTTTGATATGTTTGCTTTTACAGCTGGGAATTTGAAAATAATTATAGCATTCATAAATATAAATCTAGAAACAAAAAGTTTCCAATGTCTACATCTTGCATGTAAGAGATGTGTGCAGCCAAAAATATATCATCTGTATTGTGACGTTGACTGCAATGAGGCCACTGACAGACATAGGAGTTAATGTCTGATGCTGTGTGCCTGTCGGCGGTCACACCTACCACTCTTTTTACTACAGTACATCGGGCAAGACTGTGTATTAATATTTATTTCTTGACCCAGTGGACACTGATGTATGGCAGATCAGTACAATATCTTGTTGAATGTTTTGAATTTTATTTTTCGTAACTTTAACTTCGACGGCAGATTTATTAACTCTCATGAAATTTCAGCATCGTTCTACATCCATTACAAAGCTTGTTGCTAATTTATATTTCAGTATGATCTGTAGACTTTCATTAACATGTAACATGAGCATAAGGGGCTTCAGCTCAAATGGATGCACTACAGTCAACCAGTGGGATGCCATGATAATGTAAACAACTGGTTTCACTGAGGATCTTAGAAGACTTGGCTTTTGGTTTCGTTGATTCACCATTATCAGTTTTGTGACTGAGATGACACATTTGTGGATACAACCAATAGTGATTGCAGTGACAGTGACTATGTTGGTAATGCTGATGGCAATGGACTGTGAGGAATCTACAGCAAGTAGAACTTCAAGAAACGACAACTTTGATAGAATGTATTTGGTAACACGAGGGCTATCCACATAGATTGTTTCTTTGTTAAAAAAAAGTATAGGAGAAAAATGTTTCATTCATTTGGAAGCAACACACACATACTACTTTTTGCCAAAGCATCCACACAAATTTAGGCACTTCTCGTAGCGACGTAGAAGCTTTTAAATTCTATTCTCATAAAATTCTGCTACGTGAGACTTCAACCAGTTAGTCATTCCCTCCCACAGTCCCGTGTTGTCGGCTAACAGTTGTGTTGTGAGCCAAGTCTTGACTGCTGCAAACAGATGGTAGTTGCTGGTGCAAGATCTGGACTGTGTAACTGATGCGGAAAAGCCTCTCACCTGAAAGCATAGAGTACTTCTGTAGTGCAATTTGCTGTGTTTGTTCGCGAACTCGTTCGTCAATCGTGAAAATGGATTTAAAAAAACAGGTCTCACAGTAAAAATAAAGTAAAAAATCCAAAAATTAATTTGTAGTTATATCCTACAAATAAATATTTCTTTGCTATTCATCATCAGTCTCTCTCTCTCTCTCTCTTTTATTTTTTTTTTTGTTAAGATCCCTTTCTCTCAGGAAGGAGTATAGGTATCAACTTGAAATTTATCATGTACTGAGTCCTATGGTCCCCTTGTGATGTAGAAATTTTGAGTTTCTAAGTCAATGTAATCAAAAGATATGATCATATATGTTGCATATTTTGATACTTGCAAGCTCCCTCAAGACTTATAAATGAACTATATACATTAAGGGTGGACCCGGGAGTTTAGTGGCAAAGCTCATGCCTGGAAAATGAGAGGTCTCGGTATTGAATTCATCGGACACGTAATTTTCAGTCTTCGTTTTAACCTAGCCTTCACCCCTCAGTGATGTAAGGAGTCACAAGAAACATGGTTCACATTTCTCATTAAACTATAGGTCTCATTTCCCTGGTTGGATAGCTGGGGCAGGTTAGGGACATGCAAGTTGCTGAAGTGATATCCAACAGAAAGACTTGCACCAGGCTACTGACCCACATCAGATCATCATCATTGTCATTATTATTATTAGTATTATTATAATTTTTATCTACAATATAGTGTACAAAACTCTGAGTGTGAGTCCTACTCACACTTGTTCAGTTTCTTCTCTAGGATCCAATGCCGGGGATTTGAAAATTTATGAATTACTAAAAATAGGTTTTTAAGGGTACAAAATTGTTTATTGTTAATTGAAATGGGTTAAGAATAAATATTAAACATATCATGTGTAAGTGTAATAGGGCATGTTAAGGTATAAATATTGTTCTAACAGGCTGGAAAGTAGAAGTATGCGGGAAGGCAGGTCACCAGATTGTGGTCAGGCACCTTCCTCCTTTGTGCTTCTCCAAACTGAAGAACGAGTTGGTCTCCATTCCTCTACCCCACTATACCACAAGAAGCAACTATATGGTGTTTCTTAAGATTGTACAGGTCCGGGGACACTTGCAATTATTTATTGTACAAGAACGAAACATTGTACAGGTATCATACATGTCATTTTGAAGAGAAACCCTGAAGTTGTTGTTGTTGTTTTTTGTTTCCCCGTGTATACCACCACATGGTAGTTTGGTAATTTGCTGATAGTCAGCACTAGTTGCAAACATTGCGAGTTCAGGTGCGGAGTGAGCTTTGTGTGTGTTGAAGTTCAACAAAAACAAGTGTGCTCCGCTGTTCAACGGACCTTTAGAACCAAGTACGGTAAGAAGCCACCAACAAGGAAGGCCATTTACCACTGGCACAACAAATTCGCTACGACGGGTTGCATGTGCGCGGCAGAGAGAAGCAGACGTCCCAGTGTGAGTGAAGTGAATGTGGGGCGCGTACGAGACACATTCATTACTGTATCGACGTCTGCCAGGTCACTCATGGCTCGCATATTGAATGTTTGTAAAATAAACTTTAAGAGTTTCTCTTCAAAATGCAATATGTATGACATCTGTACAATGTTTAGTTCTTGTGCAATAAATAGTTGAAAGTGTTCACGAACTTTATGTACACCCTGTACTGACCCTTTCGCAGTGTACCTTATAAATCTGTGGCAGTGCTGTGCACAAACGCTAGGAGGATGTTTATTCTCTACAAATTGTATGAAACTAGAAGGAACACAGATATGAGTTACTAATAATACTAATAAGAGACGCATGTAGATAGAATTTACATAAAATTTCTGTACATGGCTGGAGAGAAAATTGATTCTTAGTCATCCTGTATGACAATTGTAGCATTCTTCAGAGTAAGGCCACTTTGTCCACCACCAATACTACTCGCTAAACAACAGTGTTCCCCATACAGTCTGTTATGTGAACAGAAATCACTTCACTGTGCTTGTGATGTTAGAGTTTTCTTCTATTTGTTTAGTGTGTACTTAATTTCAGCTATTAAATGAATTTTTGTTTAAAATATGTTCGTGTAAACAAAGACAGAACTGTTTACTCTGTGATACTGTCAGTGATCTATGTAATGTTGGTGGGAAGGTGTCTAGACTGGTAAGTGCAAGTTATTTGGGAAAAAGAAAATGGTGAACATTTCAGAACAGAAAACATGGTGTCACTCATAGAGCTTGCAGAAAAGAGTAAACCATAGTTGACACTATCTACACGTTGACTGCCATGCACCTGATGCCATGTGGCCACCACCGACCATAGCAGAGCCTTTACACCTGGTGCCCTGGCTCGGCATGGCGATGAAACATCCATCACTCTGTGTGTGACGGCCAACGTATTAAAAGATTTATGATAAGCTCTTTCAGACAAACTGGCTTAGATGTGACATGAAGTTCTTGTTCTAACGTGAACTGTCTGCTTTGTGAGAACCTGTTGACAATGAATTTCTTGTATAAAATCTTCTTGGTTTTAAAGTCATGTCAATTCAAATAGCTTTTGATGGCTAGCTCTGCTATTGTCGTCAGAGTAAAACTACTGACTGATGGGACTGGCTCTGTTTCCCACTTATATACCTATGATTATGGTCGTTGGCACCAATTAGGGAGGATCGAAATTATGCGTGTGCGGATAGCGAGTTGGACAGCTCATAGCAGCTCTGGCCCACCATGAGACCGAATCATATCAGGTGGCATGAGGAGCTGGCATCACGTTTGAAACTGCCCTCCTGCCTCCCTCTAAGTGTTAAGCTTCTGCTGTTGCTTCCTTTCGACATCCAAAACCCGAACTCAAGCCCTACTCAGTGTGTATCCCTGGTCTCTGTTGAAATTGTTGCTGTTCATTCTAATCTCAGCCACCTCCTTTATAACTGAATCCCAGTATGTGGGTGCATGAGCCAAGACTCTTGTGTTCTCAAACTGTATTTTGTGTCCATTTTTGAGGCAATGCTCAGCTACGGCTGACTTGTCGAGCTTCCTTTACTTAATGTCTCTTGTGCCCGGTACAATGCTCCACAACTGTGCAAATTGTCTGGCCTACATAGGTGCTACTGCACTCGCAAGGGACACCAATACACACTGGGCACACAAAGGGCTATTTCGCCTTTTAACAGACCACAACATAACTCATATCTTGGGGATGGGCCGGAACACTGGTCTCAATCCATGTGTCTGCGGTACACATCCTAACTTGCTGCTCATTGCCCCACAGTATGGTAGGAAAGCCATTGGCTTGGCTTCTGCTGATTCACAAGGCATCCGTCTTCGGTGACACCTGAAAGCATTTGGCTGCAGCAAAAGAAAAATTGCAAATGCTTTCAGGTATCACCGAAGTAAGACGCCATGTGAATTGACAGAAGAAGCCAAGCTGGCGACTTCCTTGCTATACTGTGGGGCAATGAGCAGCACGTTAGGATGTGTGCTGCAGAGACATGGATTGAGAGCAGTATTTTGGCCCATCCTCAAGATACGAGATATTTTGTGCCCTGTTAGACGAGATAGCTCAGTGTGTGCCCTGTGTGTATGATCTCCCTTGCGAGTGTGGCAGCATCTATATAGGCCAGACAATTCACACTGTGGTGGATCATAGAAGCACAAGAGACACATTAAACAAAGGGAGCTCGGCAAGTCGCCCGTAACTGAGCATTGCCTCAAAAATGGACAACACGGAATACAGTTTGAAAACACAAGATTCTTGGCTCATGTGTCAACATCCTGCAGACTACACCGGAAAATATTTGAAAGCTGAAAGTTTAAGATGGAGTGTCGGGTGACAACAGAGATTACTGACGAAACATCAAAAAGTTATTCCAGGTGTGTTGGGCAAAATGTCAGGCAGAATAGACCTCATTTTAGGGCATGATTTTAGGAAATTATAAGCCTAATGATTTAGATGACCCTGAGTCCATGTGTAGGTCCAGTGTATCTAGGCTGCAGACATGTCAGTTGTGGGCACTGACCTGACCAACTCCTAGTCCACAAACAGCCATCAATGCACCCAGGCAGAACCATCTTTCATCAGAAAATAGATGTCCTCTCTGTGCTCCAATGAGCTCTCACTCGACATCACTCTAGTTGCAAAACAATGGTTTCAGTGGAATGCACAATACAGGGCGTCAGACTTGGAGCTATTCTTGAAG
The DNA here is from genome assembly GCF_021461385.2 of Schistocerca piceifrons. Lineage (NCBI taxonomy): Eukaryota > Metazoa > Arthropoda > Insecta > Orthoptera > Acrididae > Schistocerca > Schistocerca piceifrons. The sequence continues at coordinate 634,510,119 of NC_060141.1, read as the reverse complement.
TAGCTGATTGTAAAGCGCATACTGGATGCTGGAAAAGTCTTGCTGTCAGAGTGTTAATTAATATAGTTCGTATGCAAGTGTGTGTAGTGATATAACAACTGGACACCAAAATGGAGACAGATAGATGGACACTAACTGAAAAAAGCCGCCTGTACTGTCGCAAGCCGGCACCCAGCATTATGCTAGCAATAATGATCTAACTTCCTGAAACCATCTGAAGATGAACCTGAAAAGGTTCGAAAACCAGTTCATGGAATAAAACATAATTATTCAAAATAGTGACTGGTTGCAGTTTTGTATAACTTATTTACATTCAATATACCGTCACAGTTCTAAAATATCTGTAATGGATAAGCATAATTAGTAACTGATTTTTAACAGTTCATTGTGTCTCTGGTGCCAACTGCTGCTCAAATTGCTGCTGCAGACACAATACAGTGCACCACAGTCATACACCAAGCAAGATAGTATTCTCTCTCAGTAGTGCCACATGGCCATGCAGAGCCTCAATCCTCTTGTGAGTGTATTTTCTTGTGACCATCACTGTCAGCAATCGTGTACAGTGGCTACATTCCTGCCAAGTCTTTCTACAATACCATGGAAGGAAAATCCAGCGTCTCATAGCCCTATTACATGGCCTCATTCAAACTTACTGAGCTGTTGATAATGGTGTTTCTGTTGTCTAAAAGGCATCCTTGTCCTACATCAATTCATTGCATCCAATCTCAAAGATAACAAACACTCACAATAGTTAAAGTACATATTTAAAGCAAACTTGATTGGCTTTCATCTGACAAACATTTGCCTCATATGCTAAGGCTCCTAGGTAGGGAATATTTGACATGGAAAAAATTGCAACTGCTAAAATGTAAGTATTGTCTGCACAGTACCTCACTTTAATTTCTTTCTGTCTGACAGGTAGGGGTATCTTCACTCTTGGTGTCTCTTTATCCCAGTTGTAAAATTTACCGCACGATACTCTTTATACAAAATTTCTTTTACCTATATGTTTATTGATGTACAAAAGCACATCTCTGCCAGCGTAAAACCTTGGGTACCGATATTGCCATGTTCAGTTCCTTTTCTCGGGATCATTTAGATCTGCTATGATGTACTTAAAATTATTCCAAGCTAACACACAAAGCTCATTTTATTATTAAAAATTCCACAAGGTATACAAAGCGAGGGCTGAAATTGTCACTTCATCCTTTGAAGAATTGATGGATTTTATGATGACAAACCTGCTAGGGTATTTCAGATAATTGTTTTCTTTCCTCTGATGTCACTCATTTTATAAGACATTTATATTGTAATATATATCCAGGTGATTTAACTTTTGACATTAGTGGAACATTGTTCATAAATACAATCTAATTTTCATGTCTGCTACTCATGTTATTTGCCTAGCACCATTTATCTGTTTAGACCTGATGAAACAATATTGTTTTATTTATTATGTATTTGCACTAGAAATTAATCAATTTCTTACTAGATGGCAATGTTATCTCTGCTCGTTAGGCTAGTGTTAGCACATAATACTTCAGACTGTTGCACTGCACATGAGCAGTATTTCCTGTTATCTTCCCCCAAAAAGCGTGACATGCCTGTCATGCTGAGCATGTGTATGGTGTGCGAAAATTACATCCCTGTGTCCAAGTTATATTGTCACACAAGTGTTGCTCTCCTTGGCTTGTGATAGAAACTTATGGGAAAGAGAAGGATTTCACCAATAGAAACTTATGAATATGGACAGAGGGAACAATAGAACTGGTGCTCCTGGCAGAGAAGGAAGAAAGGAAAGTAAAAATAGATTGGTTAAGATGGAAGAAAGAAAGAAGATAGCCCCAAAAGACAGAATCCCTTACCTATAAATTTCTTATGTGTTATCTCTACTGGTGATAATCCAGTGGTCATATGGAGGGGGGATTCTGGTATCATTTGTGCCCATGCAGTATTGGTCAGAGCAACATGTTCTACATCATCAGCCAATCTCTTTCATAACTCTCACACAGATTGGATTATAGATATATTTTGATGTGGTTACATGTCATACCCCTTCCCATGCTAAAAACTCTAAAACTGTGGCTGGTAAGCTGAGGCCCATTGTCAGTTAAGTCTCTCAGGTTTTCCTGTATCTTTAAAATAGTTGTTTAGACAATCAACTACTGTGGTTGTATTAGTTTACTTTACTTGGAAGGATAAAGCTTTACATATTTCAACCAACACTCCACAGGCACAAAAAATAAGTCACACTCCCTCTATTCTTACATAGTTGTAAAAAAAAAAAAAAAAAAAAAAAAAAAAAAAAAAAAAAAAAAAAAAAAAAAAAAAAAAATTTGGCTGCCATAAGGTCATGTAACCCTTCGGATACTGCTTATAATTTATACCACTATTGTTTTCTTTAACCTTCTGATGTATGGGACAACTACATAATAGTTTAATTATTTTTTGACTAAGGTTCTTAAAATTATAAAATTTATTTGTATGTTTTATACATTTGCGTATTCCAAAAATCTGTAACAGTTGTGTATGAACCGTATTAATCCATCCTCAGCACAAGGAGTTATGCATAATTTCCAAGATGGAGTGTGTAAATGTGGTTCCTAAAATGAACCATCATTTATTATTCTCCATGAATGTTGTTCTGATAGCACCAGGTAACCTTGTTTACGCTGTTGATATTTATCACTGAAGCAGTCATCTTTTATTCCTTGCTTGAGCTTAAGAGTCAAATTGTGTACCTTGTTATTGGTTTAGCTAATACCTAAGGAATTAATTGTATCACCTCAGGGCCATTAGTACATTCCACATTGTTCATATCCAATGGTAGTCTGGATAATGCAACGGGAACATAGTTCTCCAACACTTTTATGTAGTTAATCTGTAGTGGAAATTGCTATAAAAATAAAACTTATCTCATCAAGTGATCATGCAGTAGTCTGCTCTCCATGAGAAAGGCTAATACTTGATGGTCAGTATATATACTTATATAACTATGAGGGTCGTACAATAAGTAATGCCCTAATTTTTTTTTTCTCAGAAAATATTTATTGTTAAGAGTCAGAATTTGGTGACAATATACATCAACATGTCGTGTCCATATCTTGTTTTTCTTTGAAGTCTCCATCACGTTCTATGGCTGTATGCCAACGTTGTGGAAGAGCATGTATTCCCTGCTGGTAAAAGCTCTTGTTCTGTAGGTGTAGCCATGTTTTCACTGCATGACTGTCACTCTCATCTTCAAAGTATGTTCCCCATAGAGAATCTTTAATCGGCCCAAAGAGACGGAAGTCTGATGATGCCAGGTCTGGACTGTGTGGTGGATGAGGCAATGATGTCCAACCCAAATTGGTGATGTGTTCCCAGAGTCTCAATCATTGCAGACACACTTCCAATGCTGACTGACAACTGTAGAGCCAGTTGAGTTGTGATGTACCGGCCGGCATGGCTGATCATGGGTCTCCGTTTCTGCATCTCCTGAGGCTGTAACTTTTTCCCCTTTAGCCCAACTGCACTCCTGTCAAGGATCGCCATGCACTGCCTACAAACATTTATGTTCACCATGGTTTCTTTTTCTGCACACAAGAATTCCATAACAGTACACTGCTTGTAATGTGAGTTGTACGTAGACGCCATTTTGATGCTTTACTAAGATTATGCCATCTGCCAGAACAGTTCAAAACTTCACTGGCACACAGAACAAACATCAAGTGTGAAGCATCAACAAGGACATTTGCCTATGTATATTAATGGCTTCTTTTTTTTTTTTTAAAAAAAAAAAAAGAAGAAATGAGGGGCATTACTTATTGAATGGCCCTCATATAAAAACCTCAAATCAAAGTTTGAAATTTATTTGTACTTCAGAGTAGGTGGCAAGTAAAGCCTTCTCTGTGAGCCACTTGTAGGGGGCTTTCCTGGGATCCATAAGTCTTCAGCCCCTGGTTTGGTTTAGATACATTGATGACCTCTTCACCATATGAACTTGTGGTGAGGCTGACCTTTTAAAATTACTGGAATCTCTAAATACATTCTCCCAATTAAATTTCACACTGTCCTATTCCGAATCCCATGCCACTTACCTTGTTGACCTCGTCCTCACTGAAAGCCAGCTACACACTTTCGTCCACATCACACCCACTAACAAATAACAGTACTTACAGTTTGACAGTTGCCATCCTTTCCATGTCAAACGTTCCCTCACATACAGCCTTGGCATTTGAGGCAAATGTATATGTTCAGATGTAGACTCCTTACAGCAATACACCACCACTCTCACTTCAGCCTTAAGTGGACGTAACTATCCCAACAGCCTAGTTCAAAAGCAGATGTCTCAGGCCATCACATCCAATCCTGGTATTGCTGATACCTCCAAAAAACAACTTTGGAGCACACTACTTGTCACACACTATTATCCTGGTCTTGAATGTATCAATCAGCAACTTCGACAAGGCCATGACTTCCTAAAATCATGCCCTGAAATGAGGTACATTCTAACCCGAGATTTTGCCCACCACACTTAGAATAGCTTTTCACACCCTCCCAATCTCCACAGTATCCTTGTTAGACCCTATGCTCCTTTTACACCCATCTCCGTACCAAATGGCTTCTACCCTTGTGACTGTCCCCGATGCAAGATTTGCCCTATGCACATCCCTACCACCACCTAGTCCAGCCCTGTAACTGGCAAAACATATACTATCAAAGGGAGAGCCACCTGTGAAACGGCACATCATATACCAGCTGTTCAGCCATTTACATCAGCATGACTGTCACCCAGCTGTCAGTCAGGATGAATGGGCATAGGCAGAGGGTGTAATCAGGCAACACACATTATCCTGTTGCAGAGAATGTGTGCAACATGGCAGTCATGACCTCAGTGCCTGTTTCACGACATGCGTCATCTGGATTCTTCTCTCAGACACCAGTTTTTCAGAACTCTGCAGGTGGGGACCAGCACTAAAACATGACCTTGGTTCTTGCCATCTGCCTGGCTTTAATTTATGTTAATTCCTCCTATCTTGGCATTTACTCACAGTAACTACTCCTTTCTTACTCCATTTTAGTTTTCTACATCTTTCACTTTCTGACTTGCCTGTTTTTCGCCATCCCCCATCCCACCTCTGTTATGTACAATGTGTGGTGTCACCGCCAGACACCACACTTGCTAGGTGGTAGCTTAAATCGGCCGCGGTCCATTTAGTACATGTCGGACCCGCGTGTCGCCACTGTGTAATCGCAGACCTAGCGCCACCACCAAGGCAGGTCTCGTGATACGAGAGAGCTATCGCCCAGTTGTACGCGAACCTAGCTATCGCCCAGTTGTACGAGAACCTAGCTACCGACCAGATGTATGAAGCCTTTCTCTCTCATTAGCCGAGAGACAGAATAGCCATCAGCTAAGTTAATGGCTACGAACTAGCAAGGAGCCATTTGTATCAGTGCCTATAGCTTATGAGTATTCAAGAGAGATGTATTCCAAGGCCTAAATAAAAGATAAGTAAAAAGCATCTACATACTTTTCTTCTTATTCATTTATAAGTTCTCATGTTCCAGACTTCACGCCCGTCTGCTTTAGCCTTGCGTGCACTATCGGCTACAGCGTTAGTCTTGCATTCATTTTCAGCCATCAACTTCACGGTGTCGGCCCAGCTACCGACACTACATTTATTGGCGACGAGCAAAAGAGTTTGTATTAATTGTTTGCTTCATTGGCGACGATTTCAAGTGTTCTGATTGCTTACATTTAATTGTGTCATGGCTTCGCCACATTCTCCAGATGTACTGTCCGAATTTTATCGCTTGCAGAATCAGCAGACGCAGGCGTTACTGGATGCCCTTGGACAGCTCGTCCAGGGTCAGCGTACCATGCAAACCGATGCGGCCGCCGCCGCTTCTTCGCTACCGCTGCCACTAAACGCTGTTGCACCTCCCTTTCGACCATACGTGGCAGCCGATGAGACGTGGCACGAGTGGTCTCGCCAGTTCAACTTCCACCTTGCTGCCTACAGAATTCAAGGTAATGAGCGGCAGCCGTTTTTGCTTTCTTGTGTCGGTGTGTCCACATACCGTGTGATAGTGAAATTGTTTCCCCGACGAGACGTAGCAACTCTGTCATACGAGGAAATTTTGTCTGCATTAGATGCCTATTTCAAAGAAACAGTTAATGTGGTTGCAAAACGGTATACGTTCTTTCGTACAAAACGTACGGCCGGTCAAACTAATAGGGAGTGGGTAGCAACATTGCAAGGACTTACTAGGGACTGTGCCTTTGAATGTGACTGTGGTCTTTCTTATTCAGATACAATGGTGCGTGATGCAATTGCACAGAACGTTTCTGATGTTCGCATGCGGGAGCAAATTTTGAAACTCGTTAATCCCTCCCTTCAACAAGTGATAGACATATTGGATAGACAGGACACACTTGACTGTGCTCAGGAATCTTTTGAAACTTCGCCAGCCGTGTGTAACATTAACCGGCCCGCTGGACGCGCTGCGCGGCCCGGTAACCGGGCCTTGCGCACGTCGACACAGCGACCGCCGCGTGCTAAGCCAGGTGTGCCGCGCCAGCCCACAAATGCCGTGAAATCATGCCCGCGGTGTGCTACTAGACATTCGCGTGAACATTGCCCGTCGCGCCAAGCTATTTGCTTTTTCTGCAATAAGAAAGGACATGTTCAAAGTGTTTGCCAGAAAAAGCTCAGATCAGACAATCACAATCATTCCAGGCCCTTTGCTTCGCGCCGGAATCGAACCAAGGACGCTCAGGCTCGTGGACCTTCGCCTATGGACATTCATGTCGTTAATTCCACTTCGTCCGGTGACACTTTCTCTAACTGTAACTGTGTTCGTCCCACAAAAACTGTGCGTCGCAGTCGCCGGAAATCACGTCAATTAGCCAGTGATTCTGTACCAGTGTCTGTTCCAATTGCACAAAACAGTCGCTCTTGTCGTCAGCAGGACAATAAACTTTTTGTGGACTTAGACTTTGCAGGCAAAGTGATACCATTCCAGCTCGATACCGGAGCTGCAGTTTCATTGCTCAATCACGACACATACAAACAACTGGGCAAACCTCCGTTGCGTTCCGCAAATGTTAAGCTAACTACATATTCCGGACAGAAAATTCCTGTGTTAGGACAGTGCAGCCTTCTTGCAACATACAAGGGACAAACAAAACTTGTGTCATTTTACGTTCTTCGTTCTTCTTCTGCAGTGAACTTGTTTGGTCTAGATTTATTTCAGTTGTTTAACATGTCTATTGTAAATCAGGTCCTATCAGTGAAGCAGACTGTGCCTACAGACAGTGTTTCTCGGCTGTGTGACGAATTTGCAGACGTTTTTGCACCGGGCTTAGGTTGCGCTAAAAACTATGAAGCACATTTAGAACTGAAGGTAAACGCGCAACCGAAATTTTTCAGGGCGCGCAATGTTCCCCACGCATTGCGTGATGAGGTCGCAAGAACGTTACACGATCTCGAATCACAGGGTGTAATTGAACGTGTGCAAGCTTCTCTCTGGGCCTCACCCTTAGTCATTTTGCCAAAACCTTCCGGAAAATTGAGACTTTGCGTGGACTTCAAGGCCACAGTGAATCCACAGCTAGTGACTGCTACTTTTCCTTTGCCCCGCCCGGAAGATCTTTTTGCTAAACTGTGCCCGGGAAAATATTTTTCAAAGTTGGACCTAGCCGATGCGTACTTGCAAATACCGGTGGACGACGAATCCCAGCGCGTATTGGTGGTTAACACGCATCTTGGATTGTACCGCTTCAAACGACTGCCATTCGGGTGTGCATCCGCCCCTGCCTTGTTTCAGCAATATTTACAAACTATTTGTGCGTCGGTCCCTACTGCAGCAAACTATCTGGACGATATAGTGATCTCCGGACAGACAGAAGATCATCTTGCGAATTTACGAACATTATTTCAGGTCTTGCGGCAAAATGGTCTTCGCTTGAGGAAGGACAAATGTGTGTTTTTTGCTCGTGACTTACCATACCTGGGACATGTCATTAATGCCCAAGGCATACATCCAAGTCCAGAGCACCTCCGTGCCATACACGATTTGCCTTCCCCTCAAAATCTGAAACAGCTACAGAGTGTGTTGGGTAAAATTAACTATTATCATAAATATGTGCGCAATGCCTCTTCCATTTCAGCTCCGCTTCATCGCTTACGCCGTAAAGGTGTTCCGTTCGTCTGGACGACGGAATGTGAACGCGCCTTTCGCCAGTTGAAATCGGCGTTGCTTTCTAATACTTGCCTTACGCCATTCGATCCCCAGAAACCCCTTTTGTTGATGGTAGATGCCTCGGATTTCGGGATCGGTGCTGTGCTTGCGCACAAAGTTGGCTCCCATGATCGCCCTATTGCCTTTGCGTCCAAATTGCTCTCGTCTGCGCAAAGAAATTATTCACAGATAGAGAAAGAAGCTTTGGCTCTCGTGTTTGGTGTTACTAAGTTCCATGATTTCTTGTATGGTCGTCACTTTACCATCATCACAGACCACAAACCTTTGACATCGCTTTTTCATCCGACCAAGCCTGTACCTCCACATACAGCGCAGAAATTCGTTCGCTGGTCTATTTTCCTCTCGCAGTACCTCTACGATATCTTGTATCGGTCCACTGCTAAGCACGGAAACGCCGATGCGTTGTCCCGTTTGCCTGTTGCTGAGGATAAAGCATTCGATTCTTCCGAACTTGCTTGCATGTTCATTGATTCGGAAACCGATGAAGTGGTCGAATCGTTTCCGATTGATTTTCGTCGTGTCGCTACCGCCACAGCTGCTGACCCTGTCCTTGCTACTGTTTTACGTTTTGTTGCTACGCAATGGCCTTTGTCAAAGTCTCGGATCGAGGATCCGTTGGTTCGCCGATTTTTTGCTCACAAGGAGAGACTTTTTGTTCGACGTGGTGTTTTGTTGTTGCGTTCTGATAATGATCAGTCCAGAGTCGTGGTCCCACGTTCGTTACAGTCCTCTGTTTTACGGCTTCTTCACCAAGGACATTGGGGTATAGTGCGAACGAAACAACTTGCTCGTCAGCACTGTACTTGGTTCGGAATCGATGCTGCGATTACGAATATGTGTTCTTCGTGCCCGGCGTGTGCCGAACAACAGTCCGCACCGCCGCGGAAAGTCTTTGCATGGCAAAAAGCCACTTCCCCTTGGCAACGCTTGCACATTGATTTTGCTGGTCCATTCTGGAATGCTCGATGGTTGGTTCTGGTCGACGCCTTCAGTAATTTTCCTTTTGTTGTCCGGATGTCTTCCACGACGTCCTCCGCCACCATCCAAGCGTTGTCTGCTATCTTTTGCATTGAAGGTCTTCCGCAGACTATTGTTTCCGACAATGGCCCACAATTCATGTCCGCAGAATTTCAGTCATTCTGCCAGGCCAATGGTATTCAACATCTGACATCCGCGCCGTTTTCGCCTCAGTCCAACGGTGCCGCTGAACGATTGGTCCGGACTTTCAAGTCACAGATGTTGAAATTGAAAGAGTCGCATTCTCGGGAGGACGCATTGTTGCTCTTTTTGTCTTCGTATCGCTCTCAGCCCCGAGATGGTCGCTCGCCGGCTGAGTTGCTCCACGGTCGTCCTCATCGCACCTTGATGTCTTTGCTGCATCCGCCGCATCAGGTTCCTGTGCAGCGGCAGACTCCTGCTTTTGCTCCAGGCGACGTTGTATTTTATCGCAACTATCGAGGTTCACGGCGTTGGCTCGCAGGGCGCGTTCTTCGCTGCCTCGGCCGCGCGATGTATTTGGTTTTGGGGGCCTCTGGTGAGGTGCGTCGGCATCTCAATCAGCTGCGCCTCTGTCGTCGCTCGGGTTCTGCCGCTCCCCGTCTGCTTTCAGCGACGGTGCCGTCCAGTCAGCGCCCTGGGGACCCATCTACTGGCTCGCCTCATCCCCAGGTGTTACCGACGATGCCTTCCATTTTGCCCCATGGCGACGCGCCGCCGCCGCCGCTGCAGCAGCAGCAGCCGCCGCCGCCGCCGCCGCCGCTTGTTCTCCCGCCGGCGCCGCCAGCATTCGACGCTTCATTGCAGCCGCCAAGCGCCTCCCAGGGTCACGCGCCGCCGATCGCTTCCCGTGGCCAGCTGTCCTCCGCCATGGAACTCCCGCCCGCTCCGGACCACATGACGTCATCGCGCGTCGGCTACCCCGACGCACTGGAGGTTGATCCTTCGGTCACTCCTGTCTCTTTACGGGCGCATACACCGCATGTTGACGTGCACCCTGGACTAGTTTTTCGGGCGTTTCCTAGCTCCCCTCGGACCGAATGGCCGGGTGCGGGTGGCACAACCTCGCCTGTTGTTAGGCTCCCCACGGCGGGCGGAAGCCTTATCACACGACCGTTCGCCGATTTGCGGGGGAGGAATGTGGTGTCACCGCCAGACACCACACTTGCTAGGTGGTAGCTTAAATCGGCCGCGGTCCATTTAGTACATGTCGGACCCGCGTGTCGCCACTGTGTAATCGCAGACCTAGCGCCACCACCAAGGCAGGTCTCGTGATACGAGAGAGCTATCGCCCAGTTGTACGCGAACCTAGCTATCGCCCAGTTGTACGAGAACCTAGCTACCGACCAGATGTATGAAGCCTTTCTCTCTCATTAGCCGAGAGACAGAATAGCCATCAGCTAAGTTAATGGCTACGAACTAGCAAGGAGCCATTTGTATCAGTGCCTATAGCTTATGAGTATTCAAGAGAGATGTATTCCAAGGCCTAAATAAAAGATAAGTAAAAAGCATCTACATACTTTTCTTCTTATTCATTTATAAGTTCTCATGTTCCAGACTTCACGCCCGTCTGCTTTAGCCTTGCGTGCACTATCGGCTACAGCGTTAGTCTTGCATTCATTTTCAGCCATCAACTTCACGGTGTCGGCCCAGCTACCGACACTACACAATGCACCCCTATTAACTCATGTATGATGTTTTAGTAGTAATCTCTGTCTTGCATATTACTCTGTCTTCCACCTTTAAGCTCTCAGGTCTTCAAATCTCATCCGGTGCAGTCCCCAACAATCATTCTTTTCTTCTCACTCCGTCCAGTAAGTCTCCCCTGTAAGTCTCCCCTGATCCGGCATTGTTTTATAAACTGTACCGCTTTCCCTAGACCTCTCCAGTCCTGTTCTTTCACCCCTCTTCCTTCCACTTCAACTCTTCTGCCACAAGAAGGAGCCACTGGCTCCGAAAGCTTGTAAAAGTTAAATTCTTTTGTGTGTGTGCCCCCCTGCTGCCGCTTGGTGAGTAGATCTTTTTATCTGTCCATTTACACTATATTATCAAAAACTGATTATTTTCATTGTTATAAACATCAGATGTGAAGAATTCTTGGGACTTGTAAGGGGTGATTTTGAGGTAGTGGTGGTGGATCAAGTTGGAATCATGATCGGAACTGTTCAAAGCAGGGTTGAATGTCAGGTTTCCTGTTGGAAAGTTTCTTTTATTCGGTTGCAAAATGATACTTCCAGTTCACATTACATTTTAAGTAATTCAGGAGGGGAGAGGACCTTAGATTAGAACTTGAGATACTCTACTGTTGAGATTTGAGTTATCATTCCTGTGGGAGGCAGTGGTGAAACTGAGGGATGTTAAGAAGGTTGGCCAAGCTGGCTTTATAGGAGAGGAGTGTTGGTTTATAGTGTGCTAGAGAGCTGGAGAGGTAGATTAGGAGAATATAGGATAGCTTTTTGATGTGAAATCTGGCATATTGTTCCAGTTTGAAGTTGACCTTGTGGATGACACCATACAAGGAAACATATGGGGCATATAACAGCAGGACTTTGTAGAAACAGAGAAGTCTGGTGGAGTGGAAACTGGCAAATGTGGTATGTAGAGCACAGATTAGCTGGGTAAGTGCAAGGATTTCTGTATTCAAAACTATAAAAATGTTGGTGAATCATGGGATTACATATAGAAATACGGACTTCCAGTGTTAGGTCTTTGGTTGTGTAGGGGTTACAATATCCCATAACCTCACTAACTGTTGATCTGGACAGGAATTGGAGGACCTCTGATGATGACTTTGAAGTTTTAGTTTCTTCAATGCTTTCGTGTAGAATAGACTGACATTTTTTATTGTGTGCCAGTTTATGTAAGTAAAATGTACTCTTGCACCATATTGTGTCATATATCTATTATACCATACCTATGCCATGCAGAACTACAGAGGTAGCTCCCAGAGACAAGCAGGTTTCAAGAAACATTGTAGAACCTTAGTTTAAAATGTTCAAAAGCAGGTTTTTGAAAGGACCAAAAATAATATTTGATGGGATTTATTGTGGCAAGAGAGAAGGATTTGAAGTGTTACAGATATTGGAAATGGCGAAAAAGATGCAAGGGGGGGGGGGGGGAGGGGGGGGGAGTGGAGATAGGAAAAAAGGAACACAAACATGAAAAATCGAAAACATAGAAAAATTCAACAAAAATCATGAGAACAAACAAGGGTTAACAAGAGGTAATGAGTGGATGATAATTTCTCAAGAGAAAAGTGGACTATATTTTAGGAATCAATTACAATTGCAACTAGAAATGTCTGTGGAGAAGACATGAAAGCACACAAAAGCTTAAAAACAGGGCAGAGACAGGCAGTCATTGAAGAAAATGGAATCCACTGTGTTTGAGAAATAAAAAAATTGTAGGAAATGGCACTAATGGGTCAATGAGTGAGGTTTGGCAAAAAACAAATGCACAAAAAGTGAAAGCACTGCATAGAAACAGTGTGTAAAGATGAAAAGAAAAGAAAGGTGATATCAAATTTACAAAGAAATTGGTGAAAGACAATCAACAGAAGATGCTGCAGTGTATAGCTATATGCAAATTAATAAATAAGAATGGATCCGCCTAAGTGCACAAAAATCAGTATTAGAAAACTATAGGGGCAAGATGTTGGTTAAGAAAAGGTTATACAGATAAATAAATGAGCAAACTAGCATAAAGAGTTGAAAATAGACAACAACTTGGCCGAGATAGACAATGATGAAGACTGACAAGGGGGTTGTATAAGGAATGGAGGCCACAAGAGCTGATACATTAATGAAAATAATGGATTTTTTAAAAATGTAATGCAATTAGACACTGACAGATAAAAAAAAAACCTTCTCACCAAGCAGTGGCAGGCGAAAACAGATCTAAAAGTTATGGAAATGTGCAAGCTTTCAGAGCCAGCAGTTCCTTCTTCTAGCTGAAGGGTTGAAGGCAAAGGAAGAAGGATGAAGGAAAAGGTCTTGCAAGGTTTAGGAAATATGAAGGGTTACTAGATGGGATGTGAAGGAAAGACTGACTGACTGGAGGCTGCACCAGACAAGATTTGAAAATCTAAATGTGGAACACAATGTAATAAGCAAGACAGAGATTACAGACAAAACATCATGCAGGATGTAATAAGAATTAAAAGCTTAGTGAATTCTATGTGGTAGAAGGTGGGGAAAAATGGACAGGTTAGAGATAAAAAAAATTCTAGTATGAGGATTTCACTCTGCAGCAGAGTGTGCGCTGATATGAAACTTCCTGGCAGATTAAAACTGTGTGCTGGACTGAGACTCGAACTTGGGACCTTTGCCTTTCACGGACAAGTGCTATACCAGCTGAGCTACCCAAGCATGACTCACACCCCATTCCTCCCAGCTTTACTTCTGCCAGTACCTCATCTCCTACCTTCCAAACTTTACAGAAGCTCTTCTGCGAACCTTGCAGAACTAGTACTCCTGAAAGAAAGGATATTGCAGAGACGTGGTTTAGCCACAGCCTGAGGGATGTTTCCAGAATGAGGATTTCACTCTGCAGCAGAGTGTGTGCTGATATGAAACTTCCTGGCAGATTAAAACTGTGTGCTGGACTGAGACTCAAACTCAGGACCTTTGCCTTTCGCAGGCAAGTGCTCTACCAACTGAGCTACCCAAGCACGACTCATGCCCCGTCCTCACAGCTTTAGTTCTGCCAGGAGAGCTTCTGTAAAGTTTGGAAGGTAGGAGACAAGGTACTGGCAGAAGTAAAGCTGTGAGGACGGGTCGTTAGTCGTGCTTGGGTAGCTCAGTTGGTAGAGCACTTGCCTGCGAAAGGCAAAGGTCCCGAGTTCGAGTCTTGGTCCGGCACACAGTTTTAATCTGCCAGGAAGTTTCAAAAAAATTTCTATTTTCTTTCTAATTTTTTATATCACATAGTACAATTCTCTCATGAGAAATTCTCAAGCTCTCATTACCACTTGTTCACCCTTGTTTTTTCTCGTGATATGAATTTGCATTTTTCTACAGTTTTTGAATTTTCTGATCTTTTTCCTTGTTTGTCTTCCTGGTTTGTCTTCCTTCTTCGTCTCACTTTTTCCCCTCCTCTGCTTCTTTTTTGCCACTCCCACCATCTCTAAAATTCCAAAGCCTTCTCTCTTGCCATAATGAAACCCATCACATATTACTTCATCCTGTTCAAAAACATCGTTTAGCACTCTCTGAACTAAGGTCACACAATCTCTTTCTTGAAACCTGCTTATTGCTGAGTGTTACCTCCAAAGGGTGAACAATGAAAGTCCTCTTTTCTGAATGTAATCCCACTCTTCACCAACCCCTTTCTATAGTTTCATATACGGCAATCTCTTGCACTTACACAGCTAATCTGTTATGTAAATACCTTATTAGTCAATTTCCACTCCACCAGACTTCTCTGCTTCTACAAAATCCTGCTGTTTCCACCCCTCATGTTTCCTTGGATGGTATCATCCACAGAGTCAACTTCAAACCACAACAATATACCACACTACACCTCAAAAAGCTATGCCACCTTCTCCTATACTACCTCAACAGTGTTGTTTCCATTTCTAGACCTCTCCAGCTCCCTAAACAGCCATACTATTGACCATCACACTCTGCTGCAAACCGAGCTTGGCCAATATTCTTACATCCTACAGTCTTCACCACTGCCTCCCAGAGCAATGGTAATTCATGATCACGATAAGCAGCACAACAGTATAGTGTTCTCAACTTCTCATCTAAAGCTCTCTCCATCCTGAATTATATGTGTTATCCAAGGATCTCACCTGCAGTCCTAAACCTGGATTAATCATGGTGCTTTGGTTAAGGAACTACTTTCCTTCACACGTAATGCCAGCTGGAACTGTCATTTTGCAACCCATTACAAAACCCTTTCCAACAGCAAACTTGACATTGAACCCTGCCTTGAACAGTTCCAACTGTGGTCCCAACTTGATCTACCACCAATACCTTAAAATAATCCCTTGCAAGCCTTCCAAGAATTCCTATCATCCAACATTGCTTCACAATCCTTACTCAGGTCCCTACATGACCTCAACCTGTCATCTGCAGAACTCCAGGCTCTTCATTCCCTAAAAGCTGATGGCTACATTACCATCCTCCCTGCAGACAAGGGATGTACCATGGGAGTTTCTAACCCTTTTACCAACACATCTTCCTTCAACTCCAATTTAATTATTTTTTTCTGTGTTTGTTTATCTGACAATATTTGGTGGTCAATGAATTCATCACTACAATAAATGAATACATATGAAAACTAAATAATAATTAAATAATACTTGTATAATACTTGGAGCAATCCATTTAGGGTCATGAAATAGCTTAAGATTATTCCTGGTTTGGTAAGCTCACATTGACAAACTGGCTCCTATAGTAGAAAGATTTGTCCAATAAAAAATAGTGTGGTTTAATTTCAGAAAGAGACTTATTAAGCTCTGTGAGAACTGAGCTGTGAATTATAATACCAACAAACTTAGCACATGTCTACATTTATAACAGATTTTCAATTCGTAGTGTAAGCTAATCTTGTGACTGGTGTTATGTCTGTGGAATTTCAGAGGGAACAGGTATTTTGTGACAAAGTATATGAGAAAAAATGTGTTGGAAGCCGAGGTATATGTTCCCAAACCCAATAAGAGGGTGGAGTCCAGACTGTTGCAAGGGACCTGGACGTCATATAAGGGACCTATATTACACATTTAGTAAACATAATGCCAAATGGAAGAATGGCAAGATAAATTTACAAAAGTTGTAGTGTCTCAATTAAACAATATTTAAAACACTGCACTACAGGAGAAAGTAAATTATGTCTCTGGTCTAGCAGTGTATGTTGCAGTACCAGAGACACAGTGCAGGTAATTTCAGAATCTCTCTCATCACATATACTTTCTCTTGCTGACTGCAGTCTCATACAGGGACATGAAAAGTATCATAATATTGTGCAACTTTCACCTAAAAGACATGATCAATTGTTACATGTGATAGGCCATCCTTCTCTGTACGGAGATTAGAAACAATAAAAACTCTTATATCCTGGCGAGCCTTAAAAAAAAGGACTGATCTTATTTCACAAAGAACTGAGCTTATTACCCAAAGAACTGAGCTTATTACCCAAAGAACTGAGCTTATTACCCAAAGAACTGACCTTACTATTTTATTATCCTTGACATTTATTACAAATTATTTATTGAGATTTATGTCATAGAGAAGTATTCGTTTATCAGTTTCAGTGAAGCCAATAAAAGAGTGAATGAATAAAGAAAGACACTCACTCCATCTTCAGGCCACGAGTGGCCTGCCGGGACCATCCGACCGCCGTGTCATCCTCAGTGAAGGATGCGGATAGGAGGGGCGAGGGGTCAGCACACCGCTCTCCCCGTCATTATGATGGTATTCTTGACCGAAGCCGCTACTATTCGGTCGAGTAGCTCCTCAATTGGCATCATGAGGCTGAGTGCACCCCGAAACAAGAAAGAACCCAATTCTAATATGTGACCTCCTTTTAAGCATATTGTAAGCATAACTAACAGACTTTCAGTAACTTTTCTTTCTATGACAGTTGTGATTTATATTGTTTTTCAATTTGTAAAAGAGAAAATGTCACAATTTCAGAGCATTATGTATTCAGGCCATAGTTTATATAGAAAGTGTTATCAATATTAGAAAGTTTCAGTTTATGACAAGAACAATACAATCGTCTCTGTTGGACAGCAGTGCTCCTTCATTTTTTATTAATTTTCCTTCCATATCACTGAGCTTGTTGTTGTACCCTGGAACAAACAAAAGAACAAAAGAGCCTCTCTTTTGTGCTGTGTGAATTTCTTTATTGCTTTCTATGAGATATTGTTGTCCAGTTGGCTATGAGGTAAATCACACATCGGAAAGAATAGTCTGTGATTCATCATGACGCAAAATAGACTAGCAGATTATGATACTTGCTGTTGAGATTCTCTTCAGTCCTGACACATCAACCAACAAAAAAGCTGTTTTATGAGCATAACAATTTAAATCTCTGTTACATTAATATATGGCAGTGTGAAGTGATTTTTTTTATGTCTACTGTGATAAACTCACTCTTTGTCACATTAAATGTCATAACCTACAATCCAACCACCTCAACCTGTTCGTGTAACAGCTGCTGAACTTCATCTTTCCTATTACCCCCAGATTATTAAATCATCACAAAGGCCATCCTCTTGGAAGAAAGCACCTTAACAGGGCAATGTCTGTGCAGGTGAGAGGGTTTCCATGCTCTCGTGATGCAGAACACAGTGCCAGTGTTAGCCTAGCTAGTGCAGGGCCACCCATGCCAGTAGGACCTCAGTGAAGGAGTCAGATGAGATGTGATTCACAATGCCCTTTTCTGCTTTGCTATATCCTGAATTTTCCCCTTGTTTAGGAGATACAGACTTTGCCATTACTGATATACAATCTGTATATGGAAAGGACACCTCCAAACCAAATTGACAAATTGGCGTTTATGTTACACATGTGTATGATGCAATGGAAATGGGTGGCAACTGCCTGCAGCTGATATTAGTTCACACATCATGCATTGTCACTCATGTGGAACCTGAGATCAAGGGCAAGAGCATGGCATGAGCAGTGGGCTAGTTCATTGGCAACTGAAAATTGCCTCTGGCAAAGTATCATCCACAGAGTGGACATTCTGTCCTCTTGCAACCATGAGGAATTAACATGGATATTTGCAGTTTACCAGAAGTCCACAAAAATGGACATAAGTACAGATGCCACAGGTCACTACTGACAGTGGATGAGACAAACATAGATCCACTGGTCAGTCAATGCTTACTTCAAGTTAGGTAACATTCGGCAATTAGGTACTGGCTGTTCCTGACACCAAGTTCTGTTTGGGTACATGGATCACTAGCTTTGCTAGAAGTCAATGCTTACCTGTCAACACTCACAAAAATAAAAAAGAAGTACAAAAATATGTCAAAATAAAATTTCCTGGCAGATTAATACTGTGTGCCAGACCAAGACTGAAGCTCGGGACCTTTGCCTTTCGGGGCAAGTGCTCTACCAACTGAGCTCCCCTAGAACAACTCACGACCTGTCCTCACAGCTTTATTTCCGCCAGTACCTCGTCTCCTACCTTCCAAACTTCACAGTAGCTCTCCCGCGAACCTTGCAAGACGAGCACTTCTGGAAGAAAGCATATTGCGTAGACATGGTTTAGCCACAGCCTGGGGGATGTTTCCAGAATGAAATTTTTGCTCTGCAGCAGAGTGTGCGCTGATATGAAACTTCCTGGCAGATTAAAACTGTGTGACATACCGAGACTCGAACTTGGTGCCTTTGCCTTTGCCTATCGCAGTGCAAGCCTCCGCAATATCCTTTATCCAGAAGTGCTGGTCCTGCAAGGTTCACAGGAGAGCTTCTGTGAAGTTTGGAAGGCAGGAGACCAGGTTCTGGTGGAAATAAAGCTGTGAGAAAGGGTCGTGAGTCGTGCTTGGGTAGCTCAGTTGGTAGAGCACTTGGCCACGAAAGGCAAAGGTCCCAAATTCGAGTCTCAGTGTGGCTCACAGTTTTAATGTACTAGGAAGTTTCATATCAGCACACACTCTGCTGTAGAATGAAAATTTCGTTCTATGTCACTATACTTTGCAACACTGAACACGTACTCTATGATTAATGCTTCATGGGTAACTGTGGGCACTCCCAAGATCTACACCAACCAGCCAGCATTGACAAGGAATTAATCTAGCTTAATATTGCTATAATAATCTTTCAGGAAGCCAGGCTTCCAGAGAAGGAAAATTACACATTTTTCTGCAAGGAAAAGTACGTAGCTGTTCGCAGTGACCTACTACACACAACTGACGGCACCACTGGGATCTCGGAATGGTTTATGGTTTTGCGTTTGTCAACTAGCAGCAAACCTATGACACTGATAGCTGTTGGTATATGTGCCAATGATGACCTGGGCTGCTGACTTAAAGGATCACTTTCAAGAACATCTCAGTGAAGTGGTGCAGGTGGTGCTCCCTGGTGATCATCTGTGCATGCTAGGCGATTCCAGTGCTTGTGCTGGATGTATTCTGCCATCTGGTCAGACTGCCTAGGCATACATGAAGTGGTCAAGACGAATGACAATAGTTTATAGCTGGTTTAATTTTGTACCAGGAACCAGCTGTGCATTACTAACACATACTTCAATGGCAAAACAAAACACAAGGTTTTCAGGATGCACTGAGGCCCCAAACAATGGCGTCAACTGGATCTTATTTTAACTTAAGAGAAAAGGTCTCCTCCATTTTTCTTCATAAATGTAGCTTCCATAGTGCTGGTTCTGACACTGATCAAATGCTAATAGCAACAATAATGCCTCCTGTCCAAAACGATTAACTTTGCTGAAACACCTTGTAGAACCAAGATTAATCTTTGCAAAACTAAGGACCCTGTAACAGTAAAAATATTTTGAGACAGCATGTGGAAAGAAACTGGTACCTGGGATGTAAATGCATCCATTACAGAAGGTGGGCACGAGGTCAAGTCCCTTCTTATCATTAGATGGCACTAAATTTGGTAACATGAAAGGTAAATACAAGGATTCTTCCCTTGAGAATGCAGATGTCTTGAAACCTCTTCTTGATCTCGGCATAAGGCAACTGTCAATTGGCACTCGAACCCTTGCAACACTGTCCACAGGGACCTAAGCAAAGCAAAGGCTGTCATTCAGTGCACCATCTGTAACTAAATTGACACAAACTTTGCACAGGTATAAAAAAGGCCACCGGGCCCATCCTTAAGAAGAATGCCTCACTCAAGGAGATCGGAGGAACAGCTATCATAAATTGTAACTGACAATTACACTGCGAGTGGAACACTATCCTAGCCTCTACTGATGTCCAGCCAACATGCATCTGATAGCAATAAGGAGCACCATCACAGAGCTGTTGCACAGCTCTAGTGTGAGAAATGCCCTGGTAAGGATGGCATCCACAAAGAAACTCTTAAATTATCTCAGCTCCTGGTACTCTACAAACTTTTATTGCAATGTTGCGGTGAGGATACTGTGTTGCAGACTGGGTGAGATGGTGTAGTGGCTAGCACACTGGACCCGCATTTGAGGGATGACTGTTCAAGCCCGTGTCAGGTCATCTTGATTTAGGTCTTCTGTGAGTTCCCTAGCTGCTTCAGGGAAATGCTGGAATGGTTCCTTTGGAAGGCCACAGCCAGCTTCCTTCCCCCATCCTGCCCTAATCCGATGGGAGTGCTGACCTCCAGGTTATCAAAGGTATTTTGGTTTAAAATTTTGGTGTCTATGGAATTATTTTCTTTAACAGCTTAATAGCTTACATAGTCAATTTGTATTATTTTCTTTTCCATACATTGGTTATTCATTATTTTAGTTTTGATCTTCAGGCCTGCTTCAAACTGGCTGTATTAAGTTCTAGCATACGAGGGGGTACCCAAAAAAAAAAACTGGAATTATTTTTTAGAAGCTGTAGGCTATATTTTCCAAATGTTTACAAAACAATCATATCCCCTTCAAAATGCTCTCGATTACAATTAATACATATGTGCCTACGTTGCTTCCACTGATCGAAACATTCTTTGTAGTCACCTTTGGAAATGGCTGGCAGCTCCTATCTCTTTCTTTCTTGTTTCTTTTTTTTTCTCTTATTCTTCTTCTTCATCGTCATCAAAACAAGATATGAATGAACTGCGCCCTTGGCATCAAAAAAGCAAAGCAGCATTGTTCTGATGATTGATTTGACATGACGACATTTTTTGAATGAGGTGACGGTGACGCCTTCCATTGGCTTGACTATTGCTTAGTTTCTGGGTTGTAACTGTAGCACCACGACACATCGCTAGTAATGACCATTGGCAGAAAATCTGGATCAGTTTCAAGCTGTTGTTTCAAAACACGACATGTGTCAACTCGACGTTCCTTTTGTCAGTCAGAACCCGAGGAGCAAACTTGGCAGCAACCCTTTTCACACCTAAATCTTCCGTTAAACTTCGCTGAACCGATCTCCAAGGCAACCCACTAATCTCTGACAGTTTGTCAATTGTCTGTGGACGACTGTGAGTGCAAGCCCTAGAATTCATTTTCAATATTTTCGTCGATTCGGGCAGTTGATAGACGTCCAGAACGAGGTTTGTCATCAATCGACATGTCGACGCCATTTTTAAATCGAGGAAACCACATGTACACTTGAGTTTTTTTCCATACAGCCACCTTGATAAGTTGTTTTCAATATTAAAACAGTTTCAGCAGCATGTTTACAGAGTAAAAATCAAAATTCCACAGCTGCACGGTGTTCAGTTAAAATTGCCACCATAAAAAGCGAAACAAGAACACAACAGCGGAAGCAAAAACAATCACTGCAGATGAACGGAGCAAGCCAGGTCGCAAAGCAGGCGGCATTGGACGAGCAAGGAGTTGCGTTATACACACCTAGCGGCAGAAATTCGTACACACTGTTTCATTGAATTCTATACCTGCCTTCTTCCAAGGCTCTTTCCAATGCCACAGGAAAAAGTGTATAGTGCCAATGAAAATAGTATGGAATCATAATTCGGCAGCAATAAACGTAAGGAGTGAATAGAGAAATTACTGTTATTATCAATCAAAATTGTGGCAGAAGTAACGTTTAACATAAAGTTTGAAAGAATAATAACCTTAAAAACAATTTCAATATGTCTCCCAGCATACACACGAAAATAAAATTGCAGTTAAACTGCACAAAAGCTATCGAAAGCAGAAAAAAATCAGTAGTGCAAAATCATTTCCTACAACCTGAAATTACTGATACAGGTAGCTGATTCATAATACCAGACATTAAGGAAGCCCAGTTTATACTGTTGACAAAGATGACTTTCGTCAACGGAACATTTTGTCTTTGTGAAAATTTCCAAGCTGCGTAATAGTTTAGATAACACGATATATTGTGGATCTCCCAAATGATAAACACTGCAACTTGATTCACAGGTCTGAGGAAAGCGAGGACATACTAGATCCAACAGAGTAATGCAAACTAGACAAGCAGAACTAAGTGTCCTGGGAACTATCCTGGAAGAGAGGATCTTGTAATGACAAAGTTTTTACTTTAAGACAACTATTGACAAAGGGATTGGAAAGGAATCAGAATTGTCAGCGTTCATAGATCTCGAGGAGGCATATGACGCAGTGCTGCTAGAGAAACTGGAGTCCTGAGGGGGAGTGAGATTGAAAAGACATGTGTTAGAAGTATCTGCAACCTACGAATACACAAGTTTGCAAGATTGTAATCAAAAGTAGGGAATAAAATTTTGTCACAGCCTTTCAAAATTACGAAAGGATTGAAGCAGGAATGTTGCTTGTCTCCTACATTGTTTGATATAGGCTTATACACCTAGAAAGCCTCAGACTTGTCGAGCAGGAAATGTATAGGAATCCAGATAACAAACTATCAAAGTTTGTACACCTTGTTCTTCGTAGATGATCAAGTAGTGATGGCCAGTGAAGAGGATGATACCTGCGTTATGCTACGAAAATTGTTAGAATAATATGATAGATGGGGATTGAAAGTAAATTTTCAAAAGAGTGAATACCTATGCAGTGGAGAAAAAGTGGGAAACATAACAGTAAAGAACCACCACGTCCAGACACGTAAAAAATTTAAATACTTGGGATCATCTTATTGGAAGATGAAGCAAGTAATTGGGAAACATACCCTATGGTAAAGCAGCAATCCAGAAGCTAAACATTTTATTGTCTTCTAAGATAAGCTGGAAAGTAAAGAAAATGCTCTGTAGAAGTATTGTAGATCCTATATCGGTAAAGACCTATGGATGCGAACGCTGGGACGTTATTGGAAAAAATGACAACAGATTCAGAGTTGTAGAAATGAACTATATCAGGAGGTCGTGTAGACGATCTAGACGAGACCGCTTAAGAAATACAATGAGTAGGGAAATGACCCAGACTCAAGAAAGTACCACAGATAGACTAGAAGACTGACAGCTTGTCTGGACATACAATGCTAATGACAGACAGCAGATAACCAAAAAAGATCTTGATGTAACGTCCTCCGGGAAGAAGGGAGAAGAGGAACACCGGAGGTTACCTGGTTAGATGGGATAAGGGAGGCAAAGATAAAAAGAGAAATAGAAGGATTTGGATTGTTTGGGGGAAGAGACCAAACAGCGAGGTCCCTGGCCTCATCGGATTAGGGAAGAAAGGGGAAGGAAATCGGCCGTGCCCTTTCAAAGGAACCATCCCAGCATTTGCCTGGAGCGATTTAGGGAAAGCACGGAAAACCCAAATCATGCTGCCGGACGCGGGATTGAACCGTCGTCCTCCCGAATGCGAGTCCAGTGTGGAGAAATAGAAGACGAGGATGCGCGGGAAGATAGAAACAGTTGGTGTTAGATATGTGGGATACTGCGACAGCTGTAGGAATCCCACACGAGAGAGAGAGAGAGAGAGAGAGAGAGAGAGGAAACTATCATCGAGACAAGGATGGATTACTTATTTAAAATTTGTATAACTGATTTATAACACAATTTCTTATCAACACTGTGCAAAGATTTCCTGCCTGCGTCGTACATTCAAGGAGATCGTACACTGAAGATGTCTTTGAAAGATCGGAAAAGAAGACGGTGCATTATAAACAAGTGCTCGACCGTGTTGAAAGATGCAATCGCCATTCCCGAATTGCTCTTCGACAGTGGGAAGCAAGAAGGTGCTTAAAACATCAATGAAGGCCTGTGCTGTGATAGTGCCACGAAAAAAACAGGCGGTGCAAGCCCCCTCCATGAAAAACACGACCACACCATAACATCACCGCCTTCGAATTTTACTACACACGCTGGCAGATGACGTTCCCCGAGGATTCGCCATACCCGCACTCTGCCATCGGATCGCCACATTGTGTACCATGATTCGTCACTCCACACAACGTTTTTCCACTGTTCAATCGTCCAATGTTTATGCTCCTTACACCAAGCGAGGCGTCTTTTGGCATTTACCGGCGTGGTGTGTGGCTTTTGAGCATCCGCTCGAGCATGAAATCCAAGTTTTCTCACCTCCCGCCTAACTGTCATAGTACTTGCAGTGGATCCTTATTTGTAATTCCTGTGTGATGGTCTGGGTAGATGTCTGCCTATTACACATTACGGCCCTCTTCAACTGTCGGTGGTCTCTGACGGTCAACGGACAAGGTGTGCGCTTTTGTGCTGTACGTGCCCCTTCACGTTTCCACTTCACTATCACATCGGAAACAGTGGACCTAGGGATGTTTAGAAGTGTGGAAATCTCGCGTACAGACGTATGACATAAGTGACACCCAATCACTTGACCACATTGAAGTCCTTGAGTTCCGCAGAGTGACCCATTCTGCTCTCTCACGATGTCTAATGACTACTGAGGTCGCTGATATGGAGTACCTGGCAGCAGGTGGCAGCACAATGCACCTAATATGAAAAACGTATGTTTTTGGGGGTGTCCGAATACTTTTGATCACATAGGGTATGTATCACTTGATGAGCTTCAAAGTTCCAAGTTGTTGCGTTGTGGTCTTCTTTTCATGCACCACTCCACGATATCATCTGCTGTGCTCGTCTCTCTCTACATGACTACCCCAACCTACATCCACTTGAGTCCTTTTTACAATATTCAAGCTTTGGTCTCCCCAAACATTTCTCTCCAATTGCTCTGGAATTGCTCCAGAGTGGCTCCAGGAACACTCTTCTGAGTTTAAACACTTCCGTTGGCCATCAAAATCCCCAGACATGAACATTATTGAGCTTATCTGGGATGCCTTGCAACGTGCTGTTCAGAAGAAATCTCCACCCTCTCGTACCGTTACGGATTTATGGACAGCCATGCCTTATTCATGATGTCAGTTCCATCCAGCACTACTTCAGACATTAGGAGAGTCCATGCCACGTCGTGTAGCGGCACTTCTGCATGCTCGCGGGGGTCCTACACGATACTAGGCAGTTGTACCAGATTCTTTGGCCCTTCAGAGTATAAAAATTGTTGATCTCGTGGAATTACATTTTCCAGGAGATGTATTGAGTTTCAACTTTAACTATTCGTTGATGCATCAAGATGAGCCCTATCAACCTATCCCTTCTTTTAATGAGGTTCAGCCACAATTTTTTTTTCTCACAAACTCGATTCAGAATCTCTTAATTACCTGAGCTATACGTCTCATTTTGAGTATACTTCTGTAGCACCATATTTCCAAAACGTCTCTTCTTCTCTTGTCCATACTGTTTATTGTCTCCGCTTCATTTCCTTATATGGCTACACTGAAGATAAATGTCGTTCGGAAATATTTCCCAACATTCAAACTTATATTATTTTCCTGTTTTTCAGGAAAGCTTTTCTACCTTTGTGAGTTTGCATTTTATAGCCTCTTGACTTCGGCCAATGTCAGTTATTTTTTGCTTTCCAAATAGCAAAGCTCGTCTACTATTTTCAAGATCTTATTTCCTAATCTAAATCCTCGGCATTGCCTAAGTTAATTGGTCTACATTCCAGCACCCTTGTTTTACTTTAATTGATGCTCATCGTATAGCTTCTTTTCAAGACATAATCCATTCTGTTCAACTGTTCTCCCAATTCCTCAGCCGTCTCTGACAAAATTACAAGGTAGTCGGCAAGCCTAAAAGTTTTTACTCCTTCTCCTTAACCTTTAATTCTTTTTACAAATCTGTCCTTTCCTTCCAGAAAAGATGTTAGCAGCAGCAATAATTCAGAACCGACTCTCGCGTGTACATTGCTACGACTTTAAGAGCGCGAACCAAGGCTGCTAATAACGAGTCTCGAATAACGCCAACCACCGAAGAAATTCGTAATTTCCCTTTTCTGCCTTCACAGACAGGGAATTCTCACGCTAGGGAAGTCGCAGCTGTGAAATGAAGCATTTAGCCTGACAGTGAAAAAGATGTTCCGATCCATACTGGAATAATTAGCGTCTGCATATTTTACACTTTCTGTCGTTGCAGAGTGACTTTCATTTGAAGTAAGATAGCGAAACGAGTCTCTTCAATTGCTCATCTTAGAGCAGAAGGCGTTAATAATTCATGTCTTGTGTCTTTTCAGCCGAGTTTGAATCCAGGTTGAGAGCTGTGCCAGAAGAATTGAAACTACGTGAGTGGTGTAGTACATAACATTGCTCCCAAAGGCATACGGTCCCCATTTATCGTCAGACGTCAGGCCGCCACAATGAGAAAAGCTTCGGCGCTGTACTCCCAGGTAGTAATCATGAAATTTGCATTCGGATATACCCTCGTTTATTACTTACGAACTGATGCCAGAATTTTTAAGTTACATCGCTAAATGTCATCTGCCTAGTTGTACCGGATGAAATAACACTCACCGGTGCAATGGCGAGTTCTTAGCTTCGCTCCGGTAGGGGCCGAGGTGATAGTGCAACGTACACTGGAGCGCCAAAGAAACTGGTATAGGCATGCATATTCAAATACAGAGATTTGTAAACAGGCAGAAGGCGGCACTGCGGTCGGCAACGCCTATGTAGGACAACAAGTGTCTGGCGCAGTTGTTAGATCGGTTACTATTACAATGGTAGATTGTCAAGATTTAAGTGAGTTTGAACGTGGTGTTACAGTCGGTGCACGAGCGATGGGACACAGCATCTCCGAGGTAGCGATGAGGTGGGGATTTTCCCGTACAACCATTTCACGAGTGTACTGTGAATATCAGAAATCCGGTAAAACATCAAATCTCCGACATCGCTGCGGCCGGAAAAAGATGCTGTTAGAACGGGACCAACGACGACTGAAGAGAATCGTTCGACTTAACAGAAGTGCAGCTTTTCCGCAAATTGCCATAGATTTCAATGCCGAGCCATCAACAAGTGTCAGCGTGCGAACCATTCAACGAAACATCGATATGGGCTTTCGAGCCGAAGGCCCACTCGTGTACCCTTGATGACTGGACGACACATAGCTTTACGCCTCGCCTGGACCTGTCAACACCGTCATTGGATAGTTGATGATTGGAAACATGTTGCCTGGTTGCACGAGTCTTGTTTCAAATTGTATCAACTGGATGGACGTGTACGGGTACGTAGAAAACCTCATGAATCTATGGATCCTGCATGTCAGCAGGGGACTGTTCAAGCTGGTGGAGGCTCTATTGTGTGGTGCGTATGCAGTAGGAGTGATATGGGACCCCTGATATTTCTAGATACGACTCCGACAGGTGACACATACGTAAGCACCCTGTGAGATCACCTGCATCCATTCACCTACATCTACATCTACATGATTACTCTGCAATTGTGTATTCTGACGGACTTGGGATATTCCAATGGACAATGCCCCACACATCTGGAATTGCTCCAGAGTGGCTCCAGGAACACTCTTCTGGGTTTAAACACTTCCGCTGGCCATCAAAATCCCCAGACATGAACATTATTGAGCTTATCTGGGATGTCTTCCAACATCCAGTTCAGAAGAAATCTCCACCCTCTCGTACTGTTACGGATTTATGGACAGCCATGCAGTATTCATGGTGTCAATTCCATCCAGCATTACTTCAGACATTAGGAGAGTCCATGCCACATCGCGTTGTGGCACTTCTGCATGCTTGCGGGGTCCTACATGATACTAGGCAGTTGTACCAGTTTCTTTGGCTCTTCAGTGTAATCTCATAGAATTACATTTTCCAGGAGATATATTGAGTTTCAACTTTATCTTCGATAAGGATAGAAGCCGTAGTAATGGGTTAAAAGAACTGGAAGGGGAAAATCAAGGTGCGCTGAGGTGTGAACTGAAGTTTGTGTTATGGAGGGCATTGGACTAGGGTAGTCCGCGAGCTGTGTAAGCCACAATGGCGGTGTAGTGGATAACACACCTGCCTAGTAAGCAGGAGGCCCATATTCAAGTCCCGGCATGAATTTTAATTCATTACTTCAGCTTTATCCTCACCGAACATAAAAATCAGATCACTTTATTACGATTTGAACAAGATGAAATACTTAACATTTTAGTAATCCATGCCCACGTGAATGCCATGAGTATTCATTACTGTCAGTCATCATTACATCACTTGACACAGAACAAGATACAAGTCTCTTCTCACAGAGTAGAACTGACTATAAACCTTTACGCAGCATTCTGTCTAACACAATTATCGCGCTGCTGTCTTGGTGGAGAGACGAAGCTGTCTTCTTCAGTAATGATTGCTGACTGGGGTTGAGCAGCACTTCGCGCGGATGTAAGTAGGCGAGTGAGCTGATGTGGTGGTGAGTGGAAACTCTTCTGGGCTTGTCTACGCTGCCGTCTCTCATCCGTCATTACTTCTGGTGGCGACTACGTTTACTTATGGTTTAGTTGAGAGGTACCAACCTTGTCTTGGCACCTCGTTCTGTGGACAACACTATAGGTCTTACGAGCTGCGACAATAAAGTAATGAGACTGATTTTCTTTGCAAGATGTGGCAACCCTGCAGGCTTTCATAGGCACAATATCTTTGACCTTGGTCTATAAGCTGCTTCTAGTCCAAGCAGCACATCGATTCAAATGCTCAGTTGTGAGTTGTGCTGCAATAAGTTAACCCGTATTTGTGTCTCTTGTCATGGAAATGGAACCGCATAATATTGCGCAATGGTGTGCCATTTCTTTTTGCATTAAATTGGATGAAAACGCGATGTCAACTTACGGCAAGCTTCAGAAGGCTTTTGGAGAGGAGGTTATGTCAAGAGATCAAGTTTTTCGTTGGCATAAAATGTTTAGTGAAGGCAGAACGAATGTTCAAGTCAAAAGTGAAATGCATGCTTGTGTGCTTCTTTGATTCCAAGGGAATTGTTCATAAAGAGTGGGTACCTGCTGGACAAACAGTTAACCAATATTAGTACAAAGAAATTTTAGAAAGACTTCATAAAAGAGTTCTTCGCATCCGTGCCAACATTGCTGATAATTGGATTCTGCACCACGATAATGCGCCATCCCATACTGCTCCGTCAGTACAGCAATTTTTAACCTCAAAACAAATTTCAGTTCTATCACAGCCATCTTATTCACCAGATATCGCTCCGTGCGACGATTTTCTATTTCCAAGAGTCAAAATGGCGGTCAAGGGACACCATTTTCAAACAATACAAGATGTCCAAAAAGCTGAGACGAGGGTCTTGGAAGATATTACAGAAGATGAGTTCCAGAAATGTTACCATCAATGGCAGAAGCGCCGGAAAAAGTGTGTGCAATCAGAAGGCAACTACTTTGAAGGAGACAACACTAAACTTGACTAAAACGGTTAGCAAGATTTTTTTTCATATCAGTCTCATTACTTTATTGTCGCACCTCGTATATCAAGTCGTACGTCCAATGGTATACTGGTCATACATGAGAAAACACCCACAACTCATGATATACTGAGCAGGACAGTTAGCTGGTCATTATTCCTCGGGGAGTTTCTGTATAGAAGTACATAGTTTTCCCCCTACGCAGCGTCGAAATTAGAGAGTGGTGGAGTCAGAGTTTCTTGGGATTGTGTTCGTATTAATTATACAATCCAATTTGAAGAATGAGTATTTTCTGAGTTACGATGAATGGATAGAGGAAACAGAGGACAATCTCTTGCAAAATAATACTATGTTTACTAATTATGACATATATTTTATACTATGTACCTTCTAACTACGATGTGGGTAAATGCGAGATTACAAGGTTAGTGGTCAACAGGCCACGGCGTGCCAAACCACACGCGAGTACGACGTGCGGGTGGAATACGAACCAAGGCTCGACCTATCTCGGCTTTGGTCGATCCTTGTCGGAAGTACTTGGTACAGAGTGTCATTTCATTTACCACTGCGGCGCGGAATTTTTTTGTCGGAACGACTTTCTTCAGTTCAGCAGAATTGTGGTGTCAGCACTGTTTACCCTCCGTTATACGTTCATGGCAAGAAAGAAGTTCACAGGTCCTGTGACTGTTTGCACAGGAAGAGGCGGTCCAGCAATCTCTCATCACAAGCCTTTAGAAGGATAAGTTTTCTCAATACCGCATAACAGATATATAGTCACATAAACGACGGGCACTCAAGAGTTGCTATGGATCGACGTTACAACACAACGCAGAAAGAATTTAAAAATTTTGTTGACGATGAAAAAGCAAAAAATTAGTTCGATCGACAGGTGGTATTCATTATTCCCTATATCAATAAATACTTTGTGCCAAATTTGCAGGGTTGCAGACATGATGAATTTGGAGTTATGAATAGTAAATTTTCTAAAGTGAACTGCATTATTCGACTGTCGAATGCAACAGTTTCCGATGGAACTGTACGACGAATATGGACATTTTGTATCACAGGATGAACATTGATAGAACCGACAAACTGCAGGGACGGATTCCTGACTGGAAACGGGGGAGAAAAATTCCTATGATTACGTGTCCCCAAATGCATCGTTGCCTCGGTAGATGGCGTTGACGAATGAAACTTCCTCTGACCACGTGCCTTGTGTTCTGGTGCTTTTAGGCTGTTGTACTGATGCAAAGTACCAAAAAGACTGAATGGTCCGGTATTCGTGTCGGGAACAAAAATACACTACTGGCCATTAAAATTGCTACACCACGAAGATGACGCGCTACAGACGCGAAATTTAACCGACAGGAAGAAGATGCTGTGATATGTAAATGATTAGCTTTTCAGAGCATTCACACAAGGTTGGCGCCGGTGGCGATACCTACAGCGTGCTAACATGAGGAAAGTTTCCAACCGATTTCTTATACGCAAACAACAGTTGACCGGCTTTGCCTGGTGAAACGTTGTTGTGATGCCTCGTATAAGGAGGAGAAATGCGTACCATTACGTTTCCGGATTGTAGACTATCGCGATTGCGGTTTATCGTATCGTGACATTGCTGCTCGCGTCGGTCGAGATCCAATGACTGTTAGCAGAATATGGAATCGGTCGGTTCAGGAGGGTAATACGGAACGCCGTGCTGGATCCCAAGGGCCTCGTATCACTAGCAGTCGAGATGACAGGCATCTTTTCCGCATAGCTGTAATGGATCGTGCAGCCACGTCTCAATCCCTGAATCAACAGATGGGGACGTTTGCAAGACAACAACCATCTGCACGAACAGTTCGACGACGTTTGCAGCAGCATGGACTATCAGCTGGGAGACCATGGCTGCGGTTACCCTTGACGCTGCATCACAGACAGGAGCGTCTGCGATGGTGTACTCAACGACGAACCTGGGTGCACGAATGGCAAAATGTCATTTTTTCGGATGAATCCAGCTTCTGTTTACAGCATCATGATGGTCGCATCCGTATTTGGCGACATCGCGGTGATCCCACATTGGAAGCGTGTATTCATCATCGCCATACTGGCATATCACCCAGCGTGATGGTATGGGGTGCCATTGGATACACGTCTCGGTCACCTCTTGTTCGCATTGACGGCACTTTGAACAGTGAACGTTACATTTCACATGTTTTACGACCCGTGGCTCTACCCTTCATTCGATCCCTGCGAAGCCCTACAGTTCAGCAGCATAATGCACTAACGCATGTTGCAGGTCCTGTACGGGCCTTTCTGGATACAGAAAATGTTCGACTGCTGCCCCGGCCAGCACATTCTCCAGATCTCTCACCAACTGAAATCGTCTGGTCAATAGCGGCCGAGCAACTGGCTCGTCACAATACGCCAGTCACTACTCTTGATGAACTGTGGTATTGTGTTGAAGCCGCATGGACAGCTGTCTGTACCTGCACATGCCATCCAAGCTCTGTTTGACTCAATGCCCAGGCGTATCAAGGCCGTTATTACGGCCAGAGGTGGTTGTTCTGGGTACTGATTTCTCAGGATCTATGCGCCCAAATTACCTGAAAATGTAATCAGATATCAGTTCTAGTATAATATATTTGTCCAATGAATTCCCATTTATCATCTGCATTTCTTCTTGGTGTAGCAATTTTAATGGCCAGTAGTGTAGATGGTATTTGTACACGGCCAAGCAGATGGAAATGGTCGAGAGGCAGCACGGCTGTACCGAAACAAGTAGCCTCACGGACACCAAACACACCACACAACATTTCAAGCCCTCTTTGGGCGTCTGTGTCATCAATGATCCTTTCAGTCAGACGAAAGTGCAGGGAGGCGCCACAGTGTCCGTACATCAGTTTGGAGGATCGGTTCTACAATATCCTGTGATAGCAGAATGTGTTACAGCAACAACAAATTTCGTTGCCCGCTGCCGTAGTGCCAGTGCGTGAAAGTAGCAACAGTTTCCGTTGCATGTTGATGTGCCTATTGTTGTGTATGAAATGTTAGAACTTTTGCCATTTTAGATACCGACTAGCACAATACGTAGTAGGTTAAAGGATTCTATTCTATTTATACATCTATAAAGACAGTCGCCAAACAATTTCGTTGTTGTTAAACGAGAACGTGATAATATGTAACTTTATTTCTTAGTCACTAAGAACCCCTCTTACATAGTTTGCTCTTAAACTAATGATCACAGATATTTTTTTATTCAGCCTGAAAATTAGAGGTGGTAGTTACTGGTGGTGCTCATAATTCGTCAATGAATTCTACCGGGACCCATACTAGGACGACTACCATTGTACAAGTATATTGCAACATACTGAATATGTCTTATAAGCATTTTTTATTTATTTATTTATTTTTGATCGGTTTGATGCTGCCCGCCACGATTTCCTCTCCTGTGCCAACCTTTTCATCTCAGAGCAGCACTTGCAACCTACGTCCTCAGTTATTTGCTGGATGTACTCCAATCTCTGTCTTCCTCTACAGTTTTTGTCCTCTGCGGCTCCCTCGAGTACCGTGGAAGTTATTCCCTGTCATCTCAACACATGGCCTATCATCCCGTTCCTTCTTCTAGCTAGTGCCCTCCACCTGTTTCTTTCCTCGTCGATTCTGCGGAGAACCTCCTCATTTCTTATCCCATCAGTTTCATAATTTTCAACATTCTTTTGTAGCACCACATCTTAAACGCTTCGGTTCTCTTCTGTTCCGGTGTCCCCACAGTCCATTATGCACTTCCACACAATTCTGTGCTCCAAACGCACATTCTCAGAAATTTCTTTTTCACATTAAGGCAGATATTTGATATTAATAGACTGTTCTTGGCCAGGCCCTCTTTGCCTGTGCTAGCCTGCTTTTTTATGTCTCCCTGCATCGTCCGTCACGTGTTACTTTGCTTCCAACGTGGCAGAATTCCTTAACTCACTGCCTTCCTTGTCACCGATTCTGATGCTACATTTATCGCTAATCTCTACCGCTGCTCATTACTCTCGTCTTTCATCGGCTTACGCTCAGTCCATAGCATGTGTTCATTAGACTGTTTGTGAGACACTGCAATCCTCGTGCATACATCTGCTTGACAGATGTGCTGTTTACGGAGGTAGTGGTGCAATGACGTGTAATTCCACATGGCGGACACCGCTGCTATGTTTTTATCTGTTTCCTTGTAAGAGGTGCTAACCGTTACTAACTACCATTTTAAATAGGACTGATATGGGCGTAGTATAATTTCTGAGTCGTGATTTGATGTGAACAGTGGACGCTATGCGTCTCTGGAAAAGTACGTTGCACACGATTCACACAGAATCGATATTTTATGGAAGTAGTTTTTTCGTTTTACAGTTTGTTACCATAATTTATCGTAGAGAAACCTGCAAGAAGGATGTATGTCATGCACTGGAAATATATTTCTTACATTGGAATATTAACAGCGCTGAATTCCATACTACTAATAGGTCGGAAACTGCAGCGATCTAACATCACAGCCTGTTTTAAGGGCAGAATCGTGTAACCTTACGAGTGCGTGTGTTTATGTTGTCTCTTGCCAGTACCCTCCTGGTACTGATCCCAGACACTAGAACAATACTTGAAAATTGATAGCGTAGTTGATCTACATAAAATGCCTCGAACTCCATCTGTCTCTAGCTCCATCATGCATAAAAACCACCTGTTTCTTGTTCTTCTTAACCGTCTACTATTACATCACAACATTTCAAATCTACTACTATACAGGGTGTTATCCTCCTCGACATGGGTGCATCTGGAGAAATCTTGACCACTTGGATAGGCGAAGACTTGGCAAGTTCCATTCATTCACGAGATGTGGAATGTAGCGGTCTACTTCTGGTCAGCTGAAGATTAAATCGGCAATGGTGCTGCACGGCAGGTTGGTCAAAGACTGTGTGAAGGGGTCTTTCTGTCTCTAACTTTATCCTAAGACTGTGAGAATGTCCTGTTACTTCTATCTGCACAGAGATAGATCATAAATTATGCACTATGCTTAAAGTGCTGGAAATATGTAGATTGCTGTCTGGTCTACTTTGATGATGTATATGTTCGAGAATTAACAATGAATGGATGTACTGTACAGTCATCTATCTACATTCGCAATTATACTCGCAAAGTAGAGAAAGGGAGTTTTAGCGATGATACTGAAATCAGGAAATATTCTGCCGTGTCATTGGTTGGCGTTGAAATTACTGTAAAATTGCTAAAATTGTTCACCCTATCAAATGTGATGCTTGTTATTACAGTACATCAACAGTGTCTTTCCCATCCCATCCATCCACTGGTACACTGTTGGCTACCACATAATGATTGACTGACATCGCTCGTTTGAGATATAGAAAGAGTTTTGGTGGAGGGGCAATACATTATGGGGCTGGCTAGAACCAAAACAGTGATCACGTACAAGACTGCAAGATAAGGAATCAGTCGAAATGGAACGCAGAGCCATCAGCCATTCCGTCACTGTGACAGATAAATTTAAGTGTAGAGGTCGTCAATCACATTCGAACAGCAGATTGGAAACGCTCCACAACACCCTCAAACTCTTCCAGTTTTCTTATGTTGTAACTGTCTTTTATTTAAAATCATCCTGTGTGTGTGGTGTGTTATGGTAGGCGCAGTAACAACATCATTTATACCATGCGACATCTAGTTTCCTGTGAGAAGCAATGGATCAGAACGTGTTAACGTCAGCTTAGAACCTGACACAGACCTCGAAGTTGTGGTGGAAAAAACAAAATGTATGGGAATGTACAAAGCGTGTTACAGCAGGAAAAAAAACATGTTTCAAACAACGACACAGGGTCACAGGGAGAGTGTCTTGCGACTTCCAGTATGGTTTGTGGGATACGGATATCCTCCTACTGTAACGGCGGTGCAACTTTACACTGGTCTGTACAATGGATCGTCACATGTTCTCAATGCCGGCATGCAGACTGTATTTGTTTACGATATATGGGAGGAGAGAGGTGGGTAAAAATTTTTATCAAGTTCTCTGTCAGATGAAGTTAGTGGACCTTTATAGTCCGTAATTTTTTTCTGTTGGATGGTACAGAATAATGCTGATGGCATGTTGGACTGATAGACGTGAATGGGCCCAGAGGACCGCGGATCTGCTTCGGACTGCAGTACCTGTATGTAGTTTGGGGACGTACCACAATGCAGTAGCAAAATCCTCGTCATTCTCCCACTTCCTGTACTGTCTTTTATACTACCTCATGTTGCAGGAGCAGGCTTCATTTGGTGCTGTCTTTACACATCGTACACTGTTGGTAGACTATGACAACATGTTCCTATTTCTACCGATTGCCGGCCGGTGTGGCCGTGCGGTTCTAGGCACTTCAGTCTGGAACCGCGTGACCGCTACGGTCGCAGGTTCGAATCCTGCCTCGGGCATGGATGTGTGTTCAAAAATGGTTCAAATGGCTCTGAGCACTATGGGACTCAACTGCTGAGGTCATTAGTCCCCTAGAACTTAGAACTAGTTAAACCTAACTAACCTAAGGACATCACAAACATCCATGCCCGAGGCAGGATTCGAACCCGCGACCGTAGCGGTCTTGCGGTTCCAGACTGCAGCGCCTTTAACCGCACGGCCACTTCTGCCGGCCATGGATGTGTGTGATGTCCTTAGGTTAGTTAGGTTTAAGTAGTTCTAAGTTCTAGGGGACTGATGACCTTAGATGTTAAGTCCCATAGTGCTCAGAGCCATTTGAACCATTCTACCGATTGGTCAAAACACGATCCTGTCGCGCCAACTCTGGTCACTCTGTTTCTACACGGGTCGCAGAAGGTGGTAAATATAGCTCTCTCCGACTTAAATTGGAACGATACATGAGTAAAGCTGCAGAAACAGCAGCAGTTGCAAGAGGCATAGTGACTAACTAAAATTTTACTGTAGCAGATAGCTTCGAAAAAGGAGACTCGTTTCGAGATATGAGAGTGCCAGAAATATGATTCACTAGTGGCTGTAATCATTAAAAGACTCATCCACAGGTCACGACGCAGGAATGTGGGTGAATGGAAAGACTTGATTCCAAATCATAGACATCATTTCTACCGGAAGGTGTAGCAGTAGAGATCTGAAAAGCTAGTGTACATTTCTTACGACCTCAATCAGAACACCATCTACTGTTTGTTATGCTTCTCAATCAACCATCGCCTATAACCCGGTAGATATATCACCGACCTCTGATGTGGCAATGAAACACAATGCATTACAAATACTGGAGAAATATTATCGGCAGCATGAGGAAGTTGCAAATACCGGTTTCATACCACGTTACTTAGCCGAATCACTTTCTAAATTCGGTAATTTTATTACGAGGTTGCACCGTCAGCGACGTTGAACCGCATTGTTGCTCTGATAATATACACTCTGGCGATCACTGTCTCTATTCAGTCGCGTTATTTGTCTGGAGAAACCACTTCATTCAGAGGTAATACAATACCTCGATTTATAAAGCCAGTATAGCTTTTAACGTGGATACTTGTGAGCACCTGTAGAACCAAGACCGCTTGTAACAGTAACATGCAGTAGTTGTTGCGATTGTGTTTTTTAATATCTGGCGGTTTGTAAGACGATTACATTTCTCTTTCTAAGACGCAGTGATGCTACTCCAAGAAAAACTTATGAGACATGCCCACCCATCGCTGATTTTCGGTTAGTATTATTTCTTATAGCCAGCAATCAGTTATTGGCGAAGTATTATACTTAGTAGTAGGAGATGCGTGATAGGTTCTCCTTGAGCATCAGACTTATAGAGTATGTGTGTATGTGTTCCGACATGTGCTAAGAAAATTTTTATGTCCAGTCGTAAGGAAGGTATGGATTTGACATGCTATATTGCCTCCCCCCATGAACCATGGACCTTGCCGTTGGTGGGGAGGCTTACGTGCCTTAGAGATACAGATGGCCGTACCGTAGGTGCAACCACAACGGAGGGGTATCTGTTGAGAGGCCAGACAAACATGTGGTTCCTGAAGAGGGGCTGCAGCCTTTTCAATAGTTGCAGGGGCAACAGTCTGGATGATTGACTGATCTGGCCTTGTAACATTAACCAAAACGGCCTTGCTGTGCTGGTACTGCGAACGGCTGAAAGCAAGGGGAAACTACAGCCGTAATTTTTCCCGAGGACATGCAGCTTTACTGTATGATTAAATGATGACGGCGTCCTCTTGGGTAAAATATTCCGGAGGTAAAATAGTCCCCCATTCGGATCTCCGGGCGGGGACTACTCAAGAGGACGTCGTTATCAGGAGAAAGAAAACTGGCATTCTACGGATCGGAGCGTGGAATGTCAGATCCCTTAATCGGGCAGGTAGGTTAGAAAATTTAAAAAGGGAAATGGATAGGTTAAAGTTAGATATAGTGGGAATTAGTGAAGTTCGGTGGCAGGAGGAACAAGACTTTTGGTCAGGTGATTACAGGGTTATAAATACAAAATCAAATAGGGGTAATGCAGGAGTAGGTTTAATATTGAATAAAAAAATAGGAGTGCGGGTTAGCTACTACAAACAGCATAGTGAACGCATTATTGTGGCCAAGATAGACACAAAGCCCATGCCTACTACAGTAGTACAAGTTTATATGCCAACTAGCTCTGCAGATGATGAAGAAATTGATGAAATGTATGACGAGATAAAAGAAATTATTCAGGTAGTGAAGGGAGACGAAAATTTAATAGTCATGGGTGACGGGAATTCGTCAGTAGGAAAAGGGAGAGAAGGAAACATAGTAGGTGAATATGGATTGGGGGGAAGAAATGAAAGAGGAAGCCGCCTTGTAGAATTTTGCACAGAGCATAACTTAACCATAGCTAACACTTGGTTCAAGAATCATAAAAGAAGGTTGTATACCTGGAAGAATCCTGAAGATACTAAAAGGTATCAGATAGATTACATAATGGTAAGACAGAGATTTAGGAACCAGGTTTTAAATTGTAAGACATTTCCAGGGGCAGATGTGGATTCTGACCACAATCTATTGGTTATGAACTGCAGATTGAAACTGAAGAAACTGCAAAAAGGTGGGAATTTAAGGAAATGGGACCTGGATAAACTGAAAGAAGCAGAGGTTGTAGAGAGTTTCAGGGAGAGCATAAGGGAACAATTGACAGGAATGGGGGAAAGAAATACAGTAGAAGAAGAATGGGTAGCTCTGAGGGATGAAGTAGTGAAGGCAGCAGAGGATCAAGTAGGTAAAAAGACGAGGGCTAATAGAATTCCTTGGGTAACAGAAGAAATATTGAATTTAATTGTTGAAAGGAGAAAATATAAAAATGTAGTAAATGAAGCAGGCAAAAAGGAACACGAACGTCTCAAAAATGAGATCGACAGGAAGTGCAAAATGGCTAAGCAGGGATGGCTAGAGGACAAATGTAAGGATGTAGAGGCTTGTCTCACTAGGGGTAAGATAGATACTGCCTACAGGAAAATTAAAGAGACATTTGGAGAGAAGAGAACCACTTTTATGAATATCAAGAGCTCAGATGGCAACCCAGTTCTAAGCAAAGAAGGGAAGGCAGAAAGGTGGAAGGAGTATATAGAGGGTTTATACAAGGGCGATGTACTTGAGGACAATATTATAGAAATGGAAGAGGATGTAGATGAAGATGAAATGGGAGATAAGATACTGCGTGAAGAGTTTGACAGAGCACTGAAAGACCTGAGTCGAAACAAGGCCCCGGGAGTAGACAACATTCCATTACAACTACTGATGGCCTTGAGAGAGCCAGTCATGACAAAACTCTACCATCTGGTGAGCAAGATGTATGAGACAGGCGAAATACCCTCAGACTTCAAGAAGAATATAATAATTCCAATCCCAAAGAAAGCAGGTGTTGACAGATGTGAAAATTCGCTGATACGTCGCAGATGACGATAATTCGGAAGTGTTTTGTACGTGCATAGAATGTCTGTTTGGGCAGTGCATTATTTTCGGCTGTTTAAGCGTTGTGAGCACGCTGGAAAAGTGTTAAATATGCATTACGTTTTGACAATTTCATGAGTAGTGGGTGTATCTGTTGCACTATTTTGTGAACGAGTCCGTAGGCTGTGCAATACTTTATTTCCGCAGTGAACGTGTTTGCAGAGCCTTTTACATGCAGCCGGCAATGGTGGCCGAGCGGTTCTAGGCACTTCATGCCTTGGGCATGGATGTGTGTGATGTCCTTAGGTTGGTTAGGTTTAAGTAGTTCTAAGTTCTAGGGGACTGATGAACTCAGATGTTAAGTCCCATAGTGCTCAGAGCCATTCTTTTTACATGCATTATTTTGACAATTTACGAGTTGTTTGTGTGTCTGCACATC
Organism: Schistocerca piceifrons; assembly: GCF_021461385.2. Classification (NCBI taxonomy): domain Eukaryota; kingdom Metazoa; phylum Arthropoda; class Insecta; order Orthoptera; family Acrididae; genus Schistocerca; species Schistocerca piceifrons. The sequence goes on along the minus strand of NC_060141.1, from coordinate 634,470,261 downwards.
AGTATACTGCATTATTTTGGCGATTTATAAGTAGTTTGCAGGTCTGTAGACCATTTACTGTGACCCCAAGCATGTCAAAGCGAGTGTTTTGTATCACTATAATAAATAAAGTACATGAAATCCATCCCTAAATAAATTGTTCCAATAAAAATAAAGTACAGTCCTTCCTCTCTCCAGCAGCACAGCACAGCAGGCTGAGTCTTTACCCACCTTTTTCCCCCCAGACTGCCATGGGATGATAGTGCCCTCTGATGATAGTACTATGTGCTAGGCCAGTTGGACTGCGGACCTCATGGTGAACACACTGGATGGTCCTACTGCCTATGACAAATCAAATTGTTTAAATAAAGACTGGCTGCAAAATAAAGACTTACATCCATCCCATCCAGCAGCCTAGTACAGGCTGAGCCTTTTCCCCGCCAATTCTAAGGAAGAGGTGGCAGTAGGATGATTTAGGTTAGTGGAGGTAGCCCAAGTGACCTTTTTTCTCCACCAAAATTTGAACTTCCTGTCATTTTGTGGGGCACAGGAGGGTGAAGTGGAGGGGATTAGGTAAGTGGAGATAGCCCAATCGACCTATTTTCCCGCCAAAATTTGAATTTCCCGCCATGACGTCATTGGGACGTTGCCGTGTCTATCGCCACCATATTGGATCCTTCATCTTGATTAAATTTGGGAACAATGCAACGTGGGGTGATGCCGGCTTTGTCCTACTACCTCCATGATGAAACGCGCCACTCTTTGTTGGATATCATCTATCTCTTCTATCAATCCTACCTGGTAAGGAACCTAGATTGATGAACGACACTCAACAGCAAATTTCCCACTAGTCTTTTTCGCTGATCTTCATTAATTTTGGCTTCTATGGTTAACTTTCAATCTGTGTTCTGTACTCATCAGACTGTTCATTCCATTCAGCGTGACCTATAATACATCTTTACGTTCACTGAGTGTAGCAATGTCATCAGCGACTATTATCATGATATCCTTTTATCCTGAATTTAAACCCCATGTTGAACTTTTACTCTATTTCTGTCGTAGTTTCTTCGATATGCGGATTACATAGTAGGGAAGACACGCTGCATCCTTGTCTTACATCTTTTTTAATTGGAGCACTTCATTCTTGGTCTTACAGTCTGATTGTTCTCTCTTGGTTCTAGTATGTATTACATATTATCGGTCTCTCCCTATAGCTGACTCCTATTTTTTTCTCACAATTTCTAGCATATAGAGCCATTTTACATTGTAGAACAAATTCTATGAATGCATATTGATTTTTACTAAGTGTTGCTTCCATTATCAAGTGAAACATCAGAAGTGCTTTTCTAGTGTCTTTACGTTTCCGAAAGCCAAATTGATCGTCATGTAACAAATTCTCAATTTTCTTTACCATTCTTCTATATACTATTGTTGTGAGCAACTTGGATGCATGCTGTGCGTAAGTTCTCAGACGCATCTGCCTTGCTATCTCCGACATTGTGTGGATGGTATTTTTTCAGAAGTCTGATGGTATGTCTTCAGTTTCATAGTTCTTACCACCAGCTTGAATAGTTGCTACTGCCCCTAATGATTTAGGAATTCCGAAGGAATGTTATCTACTCCTGCTGCCTTATTTGATCACAGGTCTTCCAAAGCCCTGTTAAACTGCCTAATGATGGATCCCCCATGTCTTTCATATAGACTCGCGTTTCTTCTATTACGTCGTCAGACAAGTTCTTTCCATCGTAGAGGCCTTTGATGTATCCTTTCCACTTATTCGCTCTCTCGTCTGCGTTTTGTAGTGGAATTCCCGTAACTCCATTGCTTTCATTGTTTATGTTGAATCAGTCTTTCCGACGACCGTTTCTTTTTCGATTTCTTCACATTCTTCCTGCATCCATTTCGCCTTGACTTTCTTCCCCTCCCTTGTTTGTTTTATTCCTAAGTGGTTTATGTTGCTATAATCCTGTCTTTTCCTGAATATTTTTGTACTTCCTTCTTTCGTTGATCAATTGAAGTATTTCTTCTCTTGTCCAAGGTTCCTCGCCGTTACGTTCCTCGTAGCAATGTTTCTGTATCCAACTTCTGTTATTTCCCCTTTTACACATGTCCACACCTCTTCGACTGAACTGTCTACAGTGGTATCCACTATTGCACTATGTACAGCCTCAGACGACTCAAACGCATCTCGTCACTTCTTAGTATTTCTGTATCCCACTTCTTTCCACACTGATTCTTTCTAACTAGTCTCTTAAACTTCAACATACTCCTTATCAGTGTTAAATTGTGACCAGTGTCTACGTCTACTCCTGCACATGCCTTACAATCCACTACCTTATTTAGAAACTTATGTCTGACTATGATGTAACCCAACAGGAATCCTACCGTGTCTCCGGACCTTTTCGAAGTATATCTCCTCCTCTTGTTATTTTTGAACAGTATTTTCGCTATAACTAGCTGAAACGTATCTCAGCTCTCAATCAGTCTTTCTCCTCTCTCATTCCTACTACAAAACCTCTATTTTCCTGTAACTCTTAGAAAAGAATCACGAAATTTTGAGTAATCCACAGCAAATAAATAAAGTTATTTCTAAATTCGGTCGCCAGTCCTGTTGCACAAACCCAGTTCATTAACCAGTTAGTTATCAGAATAGAACATTATTACGTAACTCATATGAACAGACGTGTAGAAACGAAAACGTTTTTACACGAAACCACCAAAAAACACTTCATAAAACAACAAAGAAGAATGAAACTTCCTGGCAAATTAACTCTGTGTGGCGGACCGAGACTCGAACTCGGGACCTTTGCCTTTCGCGGGCAAGTGCTCTACCGACTGAGCTACCCAAGCACGACTCACGCCGCGTCCACACAGCTTTAATTCCGCCAGTACCTCGTCTCCTACCTTCCAAACTTTACAGAAGCTCTCCTGCGAACCTTGCAGAACTAGCACTCCTGAAAGAAAGGATATTGCGGAGACATGGCTTAGCCACAGACTGGGGGTTGTTTCTAGAATGAAATTTTCACTCTACAGCGGAGTGTGCGCTGATATGAAACTTCCTGGCAAATTAAAACTGTAAATTTTGGAAGGTAGGAGACGAGGTATTGGCGGAATTAAAGCTGTGTGGAGGGGGCCTGAGTCGTGCTTGGGTAGCTCAGTCGAGATGCAGAATGCCGACGCATGGTGGAGGAGGCGTGGCATGGCTGCCTCCGTCGACGAAATTCTTTCGGTTCTGTCCTGCAGTGGTGGATCGAGTGCGCGAAGCCAGCTTTACGGAGGACGTTAATACACTCCTGGAAATGGAAAAAAGAACACATTGACACCGGTGTGTCAGACCCACCTACTTGCTCCGGACACTGCGAGAGGGCTGTACAAGCAATGATCACACGCACGGCACAGCGGACACACCAGGAACCGCGGTGTTGGCCGTCGAATGGCGCTAGCTGCGCAGCATTTGTGCACCGCCGCCGTCAGTGTCAGCCAGTTTGCCGTGGCATACGGAGCTCCATCGCAGTCTTTAACACTGGTAGCATGCCGCGACAGCGTGGACGTGAACCGTATGTGCAGTTGACGGACTTTGAGCGAGGGCGTATAGTGGGCATGCGGGAGGCCGGGTGGACGTACCGCCGAATTGCTCAACACGTGGGGCGTGAGATCTCCACAGTACATCGATGTTGTCGCCAGTGGTCGGCGGAAGGTGCACGTGCCCGTCGACCTGGGACCGGACCGCAGCGACGCACGGATGCACGCCAAGACCGTAGGATCCTACGCAGTGCCGTAGGGGACCGCACTGCCACTTCCCAGCAAATTAGGGACACTGTTGCTCCTGGGGTATCGGCGAGGACCATTCGCAACCGTCTCCATGAAGCTGAGCTACGGTCCCGCACACCGTTAGGCCGTCTTCCGCTCACGCCCCAACATCGTGCAGCCCGCCTCCAGTGGGGTCGCGACAGGCGTGAATGGAGGGACGAATGGAGACGTGTCGTCTTCAGCGATGAGAGTCGCTTCTGCCTTGGTACCAATGATGGTCGTATGCGTGTTTGGCGCCGTGCAGGTGAGCGCCACAATCAGGACTGCATACGACCGAGGCACACAGGGCCAACACCCGGCATCATGGTGTGGGGAGCGATCTCCTACACTGGCCGTACACCACTGGTGATCGTCGAGGGGACACTGAATAGTGCACGGTACATCCAAACCGTCATCGAACCCATCGTTCTACCATTCCTAGACCGGCAAGGGAACTTGCTGTTCCAACAGGACAATGCACGTCCGCATGTATCCCGTGCCACCCAACGTGCTTTAGAAGGTGTAAGTCAACTACCCTGGCCAGCAAGATCTCCGGATCTGTCCCCCATTGAGCATGTTTGGGACTGGATAAAGCGTCGTCTCACGCGGTCTGCACATCCAGCACGAACGCTGGTCCAACTGAGGCTCCAGGTGGAAATGGCATGGCAAGCCGTTCCACAGGACTACATCCAGCATCTCTACGATCGTCTCCATGGGAGAATAGCAGCCTGCATTGCTGCGAAAGGTGGATATACACTGTACTAGTGCCGACATTGTGCATGCTCTGTTGCCTGTGTCTCTGTGCCTGTGGTTCTGTCAGTGTGATCATGTGATGTTTCTGACCCCAGGAATGTGTCAATAAAGTTTCCCCTTCCTGGGACAATGAATTCACGGTGTTCTTATTTCAATTTCCAGGAGTGTAGGTTACGGGAAGGAAGTTTCTCAATGGCAGCGCACGACCACTGGGTTTTACTTTACGGCTCTCCGGGAACTGTTAGCACAACCACCTACACCAGAACACCAGACGGCCGTCCACCGAGTTAAAGCGAAGCTGGTACAACTTGCGAAGCAGAGGATGGCAGGTACGATGATACGCGCGAGGTCGCAGGATTTCCTGCCCAACGAGGTTCTCTCGATGCATTTTGTGATAAAGGAAAGACGAAGAAGACGCAGGAATTTAATACATGAGATCGATCTCAGCGATGGCCGTCGTTTTACAACACAGAGGGGCATAGCACAGGCGTTCACGGATCATTTTAGCAGCTTCTATGCGAGCAACGGGGAGGGTCAGAGGGAGCTGGGGAACGTCCTGGAAGAGATCCCAGACGCAACGAGTGTGAACGGGGAAGCGGACGGGTTATCTGGAATTACGTGTGAAGAGCTGGAGGAAGCGATTACACGAGGTGCTTGCAACAAGTCCCCAGGTCCAGACGGATTCCCGTTTGAATTTTACCGTGCCTTTGTGACCATTATGACACCGATGTGGCTATGTATGTTTAATGAGCTTCTGCAGCAAGAAGTACCGGTTCACATTCAATTCACGGAAGGGCCCATGATACCAATACCGAAGCCCCGTGGTGGCAAACGGCCTTGTGATTATCGCCCCTTGACCCTCCTTAATAGTGACTACAAGATCTTCATGCGCATCCTGGGAAGTCGTATCAAAAAGTCGCTGGAGAATCGAATACATGCCGATCAGACTTGTCTTGGCGGCATCAGTAATATCCACACAGCCTTGGGAGACTATCGTGACGTCGTCGCCCTCGCGGCTGCATGCCGCCTCCGGGGGGCGATGGTTGCAGTAGATTTCGATCATGCTTTTGATCGCGTGGATCATGTGTACCTCGCGGCGGTGATGAATAGGATGGGTGTCTCGCCATTATTGACCAATGCTGTGATGCGTTTGTTGCACGGAGCCAGATCAGCGATGGTGGTCAACGGAGGGAGAACTGAGTATTTTAAGATCTTAAGATCAGTGAGACAGGGTTGCCCCTCGTCGATCCTCCTTTATGCAATCGCCTTAGAACCGTGCCTCGCAGGCCTTCGCCGCCGTCTTAGCGGGATCTCCCTACGGCAATTATCATTCAAATGCAGAGCATACGCGGATGATATTGTGTTCCTCGTACGGAATGAGAGGGAGACTCAAACAGCACTGGATTGGCTACATACGTATCGGATGGCAGCTGGAAGTGTGGTCAACTACCGAAAATCACAATTCATGCATGTGGGGCGTGGACTAGAACCAGGAACGGAAGGACCCTTACCTGCGGTGGAAACCCTCCGCTGTTTGGGTATCACCTTTCATAAAGAGACAGCGAGAACGGCTGCGGACAACTACCGAAGATTGTTACTCAGAGTCCGCACGGCAGTACGACTAAACAAACGCCCTACGGTCGATGGATATGCTGCAGCGAGTGTTACTCGTCAACCTTTATCTCGCGCCCATGATGTGCCACCTGACGCACCTTCTTCCCTTGACGCGCACGATGGCTATGAGGATTCAGGCGGCTTTTGGGTACTATGTGTGCCTGGGACAACACTTTAAGGTACAGTATAACACGCTTACCCTCCCAGCGCGAGAGGGGGGCGTTGGTTTAGTGAACGTGCACGAGAAGGCGCGTGCCATGTATATTAATACTATGCTCAAACGGTGGCGCAACAGGAATCACTCGCTTACGGGGACGATCATCGAAGAACTCGTACCCACATCGCACCTTCCTCCAGTCAGTGTCGGCCATATATCACCCCCTTTAACGTATGTGCGCACGTTCCTCGTGGAACACAGTTACGTTCGAGAGCGTTTACCGACGACCCGACAGTCGACATCGAAGGACGTGTACCATCTGCTTCTTCGACAGATCGCCCGGACTAGGGTGGAACGCAAACATCCAGCTGTTAATTGGCACGTGGTGTGGCGCACGGTCCACCACCCCCACCTACCTACATCTGTCAGGTCAACATGGTACATTGTCGTCAACAGAAAATACCCTACAAATGATAAAAAGTACGCAATACATTTGGCGGATTCGCCCTTGTGTCAGCAATGCGGCGTGCTGGATACGGACGACCATCGGCTGGTCTGCGGCGAGGCATTGGCTGTCTGGACTCTCGCAAGAAAGATAATAGCGTTCATGCGGCGCACTATCTATACAGCAGTCTGTTCTGACATAGTATTTTTTCCAGAGGAAACGTATTTTCCGCGTCATAAGACGAACGCAGTGGCGTGGATCACAGGTATGACGGACCATTACATCTATAGAGACACACGTACGAACTTACTGAACGTCCTGGATTACTGGCAATACTTGCAAGATGGACACACGAAACTATTACGGCTACAAAAGTACAAGGATTGGTATGCCAATTTCCTGGTAACGGTATTTGCGGACCCGCCATATACTTGGGGTGTGCCGGGTGCGCAAAGATGAGCGGCGGTGCTTTCGTTGTGAAACCGACCAAGTAATGTGATCGACTAAGAACACTATGCGCGTATGCGATGTAATGACACATTATTATGCAGAGACATACAATATCTTAAAAGCTGCGCCAAAGATAAATTGAGAGGCATGTATATTATAATCTTTGTAAAGTTCACATTGGATTCTCTTTTGTTTGATACTCCAAGGAGCTAAGGGACACTTTCGATTGTTGCCTTGTGGAGGATGGACGTGATTTTTGGACTGTGCGGAAAGGCAGCCATATGGCTGGTAATTATGGTTTGTGCGACGAGCACAGCAAGTCTTATTGTGTTGTGAATAAAAAATAGTGAAAAGTATCGAAGTGTTACGAAAATTATTTAAAGCGACGTAGCATAGTATTCCTTGGTTTCCACCGTCTTCGTGAAGTGAACCGATGCCGACTCATGATGGTACACACGGTCAACAAAGAGAAGAACATCGATGGCGACTAATGAATTAATATTGTGGCAGAAGGACTAATTCTACGTCTAAGGTGAGAACTCTGATTAAATCAACAATGACGTGGAATTTAAAATGTAAAATGTTTTTTATTTATTTCGCCACACTGGCGACCGCTGACAGGGACAGTGCTGGTGGAACAAAGAGTAAGTACTTCATTGTTGTGCTACAAATGTACTTGTACTAATTACTGTTTCTCTGTTACATGACGCACATGGAAAATGACGAATAAAGTGAAACAGTATCAACTGTATAAACGGATGGCACAATAACCAGAAGGAACAAGGACAAGGATTTACAAACCTAACGTAATCGTGAGTGACGCAGCTCAGCCGTAATTAAGGTAGGAAAGCGCAAACGCATGCAGTGGCTGCACCTTGGCTTAGCTCCACTTAAAGCAGAACCTTTTCCGTCCATATTAAAATCCTGGTAGTGTTTGTGGCAGCACACAATTACACTTTGATAATTACTTTTTATGTTCAACAATCGCAGAATTAGAAGACGTAGTGCGCCATCTTGTAAATTTCCGACGCGCAACAAATAACAATCGCGAGATATTTTTATTAATTCAACTGCGAGAGAATTTAAAGATTTAGATTAACAGTAAAGTACAGATAAAAATAATATCTTCACAATGGAATCGGAGAACTTTAATTTAACAAATGTTCATGGACACGTCACCGATTCTGACAATAGTGACGTAAATGATGACGCAATTAGTTTTTCAGCACAACATAATGTAGAAGTAAAAACAATTCAATTGCTCTCCACAGGGATTAACAATAACGAACCACTTGCAAATGAAACCTTGTGCACAGTCGATGAAGCATCGATTACCAGATCAGATGAAAATATTTCGCGTGAAATCAGTGAACCTAGCCCGGTTTCGATTCAATCAGACCGTGGCAGAGAAACAATGGCAACAAATAATGGCATAAATACAAACACACAAGCTTCGTCAGTTACGCTTGAGGCATTATATAGTCTGATGTCAAACGTGAGCGAGCAATTATCTGATTTAAAGAGGAGTCACAACACAACGAACACAAAACTGGCGAATCTAGAAGTCAGCCACAACACAACGAACACAAAACTGGCGAACATGCACAGACATTTCGATCAACGCTTAAATAAACTCACCAATGAAATCGATCAAAAGATCGAAGACAAAGTCATCAAAACCGTCAATAGTGTATACAATGTATTGGCAAATGATTTAGAAAAGAAATTGTCAGATCTTACAAACAAACAGGAACAGGAACTGTCAGAAATAGTAGAAACACACAATCAAACACAAACCGTACAAAAAGAAATACATGAAAACGTACAGGCTATTCAATTAAATTTAACAAGAGTACAGTCCGCATGTGAAGAAATACCTGACCAAGTTAATAAAGTTAACGAAGAAGTCGGTTTTCTGAAACAGGAGACTCGACGTATCAACGCCGACATTATCAAAATAAATGAAACTTTAGAAAACGGTAATGTAAATGAATCAATAACTGACCGGGAAACAAAACTTTTTGAAAAATTAGGTAATGAAATCAAAGTAGCCGAGGACAGAATACGTAAGGAAATTGCTGGTAGACTAAACGTTTCAAATGACTTGCCTACGTCAAGCAACAAGCAGCGCGACACTTATTCGCCCGTGCCAGATTACGATGTCAATAACGCAGAACATCACGCGCCCTGTCCGGCGTATGTGCACGCACCGGCACAGGCAAACAATGGCTATTCGCCAAACGCGGTGCTGCAACAGGCAGTAGGCGTGTCGCCTTGCATCTCGACGATTCTAATCGATGAGAGCCTGTTGAAACATAGACAGTTTCCAGTTTTCTCCACAGAATCCAGAAAAACTCATCCAGTCGTATTCGTAAGAGCATTTAAAAATGTCTTACCAAGAAACTGGACTGAGGCACAGAAGATTAGATATGTAGTAGGCTTCACACAAGGCGACGCACTTTTGTGGGCCACAGACATGGCTGAACAGTACGTCACCTACGAACAATTTGAACGGGCTTTCTTGGAGAAATATTGGTCTGCTGGGGTCCAAGAAAGACTGCGACGTGAGGTATTCAACCCACAACCGTTCAACCTAAAAAAACGGCGGGTTGAGAAAGTATTTCGAAAAGTACTTGAATAAGACGCGCTATTGGAACAATCCAATACCGCACGTAGACGTTCTCAAAATTCTGAAAAACAGACTACCCGCGAATTTACGCGAAAAATTGGTAACCATACCGGAAAACGACCTTGACTACTTTCTTTCCGTGCTTGACTCAATTGATCTAATATACGAAGAGCCGAGCACAAGTAATCGGAATGAATATTCCGGAACCAATCAAAACAACGGTAACGGATATCATTTTAATGGCAGTGGACAAAACCCACACAGTTGGCATCCGTATGCGACAAGGCCAAATAATGGAACCTGGAATTACGGAAATCGGAGGAATTCGGCGCCGCAGAGACGTGAAGACCGAAGGTATAGCACAGATTACGGTCCACGCCGGTATGGAAATGATACAAATCACGTGAATGATTGGTCAGGCCCGCGTGATGAAAGGCGGCACACAAATGAAAATTACAATAGTTACAGTAATAGGAATGACAGACGAAGGAGGAATAGCGACGGCCGGTCGCAAGAAAATGTTGCATGCAGCGGTCCGGAAACTAATTGGCGACAGAATAACCACTCAGTACACTTTGTAGATGTAACGGACAGTACTGAAGCAACGCCGTTGTCTCCCCCGGTAAACAACAATCGGTCGTAATGAGCCCCCACCGGCCGACCGATTTGACAACAGGGGGCACAAACAAGCACACATTACATCTTAGACAATTATTTTTAAGATATGATCAGGATGCGACCGTAGAAGATGATCTATGTGAAGAAGAGACGAAAGCACCGGACAAGGTAAGTGACCTCGTGCAGGCTGTAATAACAACAAAAAGATAAGAAAGGTTACAGAATTTAACATTGGACAGGAAGTACTATTACGTACCCACCCAAAATCCTCTAAAATTAAGGCATTAAACAAAAAGTGGCAGTAGTTGTATGATGGCCCTTTCATTATAATAGACAAACCTCACCTCTGTTAGGTAACACACGAACGGGCAAGGTGAAAGGGTTATACCCCCACAAGGACATCAAGGAATTTTTTCATTAAAGGTTATATGTTATTTTAGCAAAATTGAAATTGTACAACCTTGGATCACATAGTAAAATTGCTGTCATTAACCTAAGAAACTTGCGAACAACTGGGGGCATATGCCAGCTTAAAAACGCATATTTAACCAAACCTAATGAAACGTTTGTTACTGTGAGTCTTAACACTATAAAATAAACCATACGGTACTTTGTAGTCTAACTCGGTTATTTAAGAGATAGGAACGAAGACAAATTAGCGCGAAGGTCAGAGTTTGTTCGCTTGAGACGAGTAAGAAACCACGCCTCGAAGTTGCAATCCAACGCTCAGCTCATGAGCACGCGATAGCTGCATGTCAAGACGAGGTCATTGGCCGCGCTGTAGGCAGCGAGGCGGGGAGAAATCTTCCCCCCTTCCATGTCCGATCAGCTGAGCGTATACAAAGCGCGAAGGCGCATGCGCGGTCGAGTCCAGGTGTCACGTGACTATTACACGGTGGTGGCTATCACGAATAATGTTCACCAACAATGCAGAGTTTTCCCCGCACCTACAGTCCAGTCGTGGTACGTAAGCGCGCATGCGCGGAAAGTTTAAAAGTTTTGAGACCACTCTTACTATGAGACACAGAGACGAAAGTCATTCAAAAACAAGAAAGGAAAGGGTACACAAGTCTTGTAAATAGTAACTTAGAAAATTTAATTATAAGCTGGTATTACGTAATAAAAGTGAACATACAAGTACATACTGGTCATGGACGGTATTGTAATATTATATTATACTGAGTAAAATCTTAGCTTGTACGGAAGGAGAAAGAAAATAGAAAAATAAATAAATAAATAAATAATGCAGATATATAACCGGAAGAAAGGCTATGTACACGAGAACAGCACACAATTACATATAGGGAAAAAGCAGCAAAGAGGAAATCAAAGAGATAACGCATACATTTACATTACACAGTAGCTAGCGATTTTCAGAATGAACAACAAGGTAAACGCGGGAATTTTTGTGACTTAGGAAAAGAGTGACACAAGCTTTAAAATAGGGTAATAATAAACAGACCTATGCAGCGTGAGTAATGAACTGAATCGCTCTCAAAACAAATACCTAGGGTTTATAGAGGGAGAAACACATTAACGTTAGGAAACACCTGAAGCACTCAGCAAACAACTTTGTATAATATATAAGCTATACACGAGGGTACATGTACGAAAGCTAAAGTGTAAAGGAGGAAAATAGGGAATGTTGCGCATTAATGGACTGTAAGGCAGTTATGTATGTAAGAAGAAATATTTAGTTGTAAGTATTATTAGTATAAGGGACGATGCTCAGCACACCCTGAATTATTTTGGAATGTTGAAGGAATGGTGCAGGGTACCGAAAAAGGGCCCCACCAGCAATTGTATATTATAGTGGTAGATATTTTTTTGTGTATAAACGTATGTATGAATGTGTGAAAGGCGAAAGAAGCCCTGTACATGTACTGAACTTAAACAACGTAGAAGTGTATAAGGAAAATTAAACTGTAAGACAACCTCGTATAAACAGGTATACCTAACGTCAAGAAACAACTTAATTAAAACCGTAAGACTCTACGAGTTTACGAGAAAATGCGAAAACCCTGATACAAAGTGCAACATTAGCGATGCTTCACTCATGTATGCAAAAGGAAGGTATGAATTACTTTACCCACTTGAAACATGAAAGGAAAAATCATGTTAAAATTATATCTTTCACACAAATAACAATTTACAGTCACAAGGAATGAAAATGATATCGCCGCTATACGAGAAACAGGTAAGTAGTGTGATCGACGACCTGTAAGCAAAGGAATCGCCTATAAAATGAATTATGAACAAAACGTCATAAAGAATTTCATGCTGCACTGAAGCTATGAAAGTCTGATTATTCGTGTACGTAGATTTTCATGACAACCGATGCATTAAAATGTCTATTTTTTCTCCCATGATAACACAAGACGCCTATAAGCGCACTTTAATTGAAAATGATACACGCACACAAGGGCGTGCCGCTATTATGAAACACTGTACATATTAATAGTAGCTAGACCCTGAACTTCAAGATTGTATGTTTATATGTCTATGTTAATGTAGGAAATTTTATTAGAGGTAATGATTTACAAGCACACCAGAACGTGCTTAAGCACAAAACACTGTACATATTAGGGTTATGCTGCATATAAATGATTATTTCGTGCATACACGTAGTCGTTGCCACTACCCTAAGTAGAAGGTAGAAAATTCCCTTCCCAAGCTTCAGTGGAGCGGCTACAGGTGTATTCTCTGCATGCTGATGCATGTCGTTGCGTATGAAGAATACGTAACGGAGGTAAACCTTAACTTATACTCGAGTTCAAGAAGGAAAACAAAGGACTTGTTCCTTCTAACAGATTAATGGAAAAAGGCGAGTGTGTGTGTGTCAGTAAAATCCAAGACGAAGAAGCCACTATGAGTGGTCAAAAATTTTTTCAATTTTAGTCGATAGTTTTTTCTTGTAGTTAATGTAAACAATGTATTGGATGTATTATATGTTATTCCATTGTATGTGATGTATTTTGTATTTCATGCCAAGTCCCGTGACTTACAAATTATGTGCATGGACCAGAAGTACTGAGGGGAATGAATCTCAGTACAATAGGTAAAAGGGGTTAATGCGAAGAAAAAAAAAAAGTGTAGTGAAAAGGAAGTTTCGATCGCAATACTCGCGGTTAAAGTGGTGTGTGTAGAAATTAAAATTGTGCAAAGTAGTGCTACGTTGCAAGTGTCAGCGAGCCTAAACAAGTGACATCGAAAATTGAAGCTTGTATCGTCAAACGACCCATGGCGTCACAGTAGGAAAGGACAATGCCAAACAAGTTTGACATGGTACGCTTCTTACCAGGAGCTGAATCGACGGGATCGTCCTCCGCCTCGCACATAGTGTGGTGTGTTCTTCGGGGCACATATTCCAATGTACCTCGTCGTATCCAGTCTAAGTACGGGAAGGAACTACAAAAAGCACACGCATACTGAGGTTCGGAAGTCTCGACGGTACCCGCACGTCGGTGTATATTCAGTGCACTGGCGCGCGTATTCAACCAACGTCGCCCGCTAACGGACGACCAAACAATCAGGCGCGCGTATCACCCGCCCATATTCAACACGGGCTAGCGAACAAAGCTCGTCGCCCCAGAATAAATACAGAAGGCAATACAAGGACTTAATTTTCACCTCTGATGAGGAAGGAAACATCTGTATGTAACGTTGTATTCAGTGTATATTTTATTGTACAAACTTTACTACATGATGTCATTTTCTCAGTATTAACCAGAACTTTGTATATTAGAATTAAGGTTTGTAAATATTAGCATAAGTATACCAAAAAACTGACACACACTCAGAAATACCAAAGAATTCACAGTGCCATGAAAATGAGACAATAAAAATGAAGTGTGTAAATAAAAGACCCCCAAACCTATCAATTGCAAGGTCGACTACTGTATCCTGTCAATCAAATAAAATTTTCTAGTGACAGTATACAGTAGGGGGGCAGTTGTAATGACACATTCCTATGCAGAGACATACAATATCTTAAAAGCTGCGCCAAAGATAAATTGAGAGGCATGTATATTATAATCTTTGTAAAGTTCACATTGGATTCTCTTTTGTTTGATACTCCAAGGAGCTAAGGGACACTTTCGATTGTTGCCTTGTGGAGGATGGACGTGATTTTTGGACTGTGCGGAAAGGCAGCCATATGGCTGGTAATTATGGTTTGTGCGACGAGCACAGCAAGTCTTATTGTGTTGTGAATAAAAAATAGTGAAAAGTATCGAAGTGTTACGAAAATTATTTAAAGCGACGTAGCATAGTATTCCTTGGTTTCCACCGTCTTCGTGAAGTGAACCGATGCCGACTCATGATGGTACACACGGTCAACAAAGAGAAGAACATCGATGGCGACTAATGAATTAATATTGTGGCAGAAGGACTAATTCTACGTCTAAGGTGAGAACTCTGATTAAATCAACAATGACGTGGAATTTAAAATGTAAAATGTTTTTTATTTATTTCGCCACAGCGACCTACGAAAAACTCACGCTTGAACAGTTAGCACTTGGATGTACTTCAAATTTTGTTTTCATATCCATAAATACTTTTCTTTAGGGTGCCGGAAGTGGCCCCGTTTTGATTTTGTTGTTATTTCATGCTGCATGGTAGGACGGCAGCGAGGTTCCTTCCAGGACAGTTATCATGTGTCAGGACGTACTATGTTTATTTTGTGAATAATAAAGGTTTCTGTTTCTCCTTTCTCTTACCTTCCTTCATATATATATTAAAAAAAAAAGTTGGTAGAGCACTTGCCCTAAAAAAAAAATAAAAAAAATAAAAAAAGTCGGTAGAGCACTTGCCCGCGAAAGGCAAAGGTCCCGAGTTCGAGTCTCGGTCTGGCACACGGTTCTAATTTGCCAGGAAATTTCATATCAGCGCACACTCCGCTGTAGAGTGAAAATTTCATTCTAGAAACAAAGAGAAATGTTAGTTATTGTATCAAATTACTGACAGAAATTAAATATAATAATTTGGGAAAAGGTGCAATTATTTGATAGGTAAATGATCAGAAGATGAGCTACCGTTATAAGAAACAAAATTGTAATACCTCTAACGTTTAACGACGAAATACCTTCCCAAATAAAAATTACAGCCTTCCTAACTTTCACTATTTTAAATCATTTGGATGTCTTTAGATGAAATGGAAGTAATCAAAATTCAACGCAGTTGCAAAGCCGAAATACGAACCACCAAGCAAGCAAGAGAAATCCCTTGTGCAAAATAAATCATGGTGTGAAGAGTTCAAGAAACTTAGTTTAAGTTTGCCAGTACTATCGCATTTAAATTATTTTACTATTACTTTCATTTAAATTATAATTTTTGTATTGCCTCTGATTGTTGTATTGAATATATTGGCTGACTTTTTGAGGCATTATTACTGAATAATTTAGATCATTTTCCAACAAAACAAAACTGGCAGAAATTTTGAAATGTATTCTTCATTTGAAAGAGTAACGACACTCGTTCTATTGCAACAGGAACGGTACAGCAAGAGATCCTGGATAGGTAACAAAGACTAAGGTTAATGACAAGATCAAGGAGCTAGAATTTTACATATCTAGTGCTATTACTCCGTTCTCAATAAAATTCACTGGAAATGCCTTACAAAACTTCTAAGCTAATCTGATGCGAACAGTCTCACGGGTGTCCATGATGCTGAGAAGACAGCGACGGCGTCTATGACAGCGCTCCATTTGCTCCAGTTATTATTGGAACAGTGGTTAATTGCAGACGATTTTGGGGCAGGATCTTGATCTTACCTGGAGCTTAATTCAGCCCCCCCCCCCATTCGTTGCTCCCTCTGTTTCCCGTAAAATAACATTTGGCCTCACAGTGACCAGCTTCTCGTCTTGCTTGAGAAGCACACATCCAGTTTATGTAGTCGCTATAACACTGAAAGCGCGCACTCTGACGTCACAAAGCGACGCCAAGAGGCGGTGCTATAATCACAGTTTACTCTCTGAAAAATATAGACACTTAACTTCACCTAACATTTCTTTCCTGAAAGTGACTCAGTGTACTAATAATTTACATACAATTACAAAGATGGTTAAAAATTCGTTTTAAAAGATGCATATCAATTGCGAAAAACATGTTTGTTTCACTCAAAGGCGAAATTTCGAAACTTACAGAAAAATCATATTTTTGATAGTACAAAATTAGATAATATTTGCGGAAAATATTGAAAACAGTTACACTCATGTATAGTGCTTCTGATTCCATGCCCTAATTTCTTATTCTTAACGAATCCTACTCTCGTTATATCATTCTCTGTTGCTGTTGACATTACTCTACATTTATCTGACCAAAAATCCTTATCTTCCTTCTCTTTCACTTCATCGACCGCCACTATATCTAGATTGAGCCTTTACATTTCACTTGCCAGATTTTCTAGCTTCCCTACCACGTTCAGACTTCTGATATTCCACGCCCCAACTCATAGAATGTTACCCTTTCGAAGGTTATGCAGTATTTTTCTTGTTGTTGCCTCCCTTTTGCAGGCTTGTCGCGGAGGACCAAATGCGGGACTAATCCGGAATCTTTTGCCAATGGAGAGATCATCATGACCACGAGCGTCCGCGAATATTTACCCGTGGGAAAGTGGCGGCAACACTCCAACAATTGTCAGTTTTAACATAAATGATCTGTTCAATTTTGAGACGTTTCATACCACAAGTAATAAAAATATTATAATTATCTGACGTTGTCAGTGTTGTAAATGGTGACCTTTAAGTATAGTGCTGTAATCTTCTTTTGGAAAACTTTATTTGCCAAGATTATCGTTGTACCCCTCCTTGCTATCTTGACAAATAAAAGGTTTTCCAAAGGAAGATTACTACAATATAAAAAAATTGTTACGTTCCGAGGAAGAAATATTAACCCAGTCGCTTTTAGAAACATATGAAAGTTTTTAACTGAATAATGACTCACGCCTTGCTGCGAATTCCAGAGGGAGAGGTGGGGATAGGCACTCCACTTGCCCTTTCTCTCCCCTCCTGATGCCTATGATCATGGACTTTTTTGGAGACTAGAAATCTACTCTGTAGGAATCAGCATGGGTTTCGAAAAAGACGATCGTGTGAAACCCAGCTCGCGCTATCCGTCCACGAGACTCAGAGGGCCATAGACATGGGTTCCCAGGTAGATGCCGTTTTTCTTGACTTCCGCAAGGCGTTCGATGCAGTTCCCCAGAGTAGTTTAATGAACAAAGTAAGAGCATATGGATTATCAGACCAATTGTGTGATTGGATTGAAGAGTTTCTAGATAACAGAACGCAGCATGTCATTCTCAATGGAGAGAAGTCTTACGAAGTAAGAGTGATTTCTGGTGTGCCGCAGGGGAGTGTCGTAGGACCGTTGCTATTCACAATATACATAAATGAGCTTGTGGATAACATCGGAAGTTCACTGAGGCTCTTTGCGGATGGTGCTGTGGTATATCGAGAGGTTGTAACAATGGAAAATTGTACTGAAATGCAGGAGGATCTGCAACGAATTGACGCATGGTGCAGGGAATAGGAATTGAATCTCAATGCAGACAAGTGTAATGTGCTGTGAATACATAGAAAGAAAGATCCTTTATCATTTAGCTACAATATAGCAGGTCAGCAACTGAAAGCAGTTAATTCCATAAATTATCTGGGAGTAGGCATTAGGAGTGATTTAAAATGGAGTGATCATATAAAGTTGATCGTCGGTAAAGCGGATCCCGGACTGAGATTCATTGGAAGAATCCTTAGGAAATGCAATCCGAAAACAAAGGAAGTAGGTTACAGTACACTTGTTCGCCCACTGCTTGAATATTGCTTACCAGTGTGGGATCCGTACCAGATAGGGTTGATAGAAGAGATAGAGAAGATCCAACGGAGAGCAGCGCGCTTCGTTGCAGGATCATTTAGTAATCGCGAAAGCGTTACAGAGATGATAGATGAACTCCAGTGGAAGACTTTGCAGGAGAGACGCTCAGTAGCTCGGTACGGGCTTTTGTTGAAGTTTCGAGGACATACCTTCACCGAGGAGTCAAGCGACATATTGCTCCCTCCTACGTATCTCTCGCGAAGAGAGCATGAGGATAAAATCAGAGAGATTAAAGCCCACACAGAGGCATACCGACAATCTTTCTTTCCACGAACAATACTAGACTGGAATAGAAGGAAGAAACGATAGAGGTACTCAAAGTACCCTCCGCCACACACCGTCAGGTGGCTTGCGGAGTATGGATGTAGATGTAGATAGATGTAGATGACACATTTTCAGTTTTAGGCCACGTGTCTTGTGAATACACACTGTGAGGCTTTAATGCAGTGGTTTCCACTTCAACTGAGTTCTGCATCCTTACGCCATCGACCATTGTTGATTCTACTGCCTTCTACTGCCTTGCCACAACGACAAGAGGAAATCCTCTTTAACGAGGCCACTAACAGTACGAAAAAGACCCATGCCTAAAGTCTTCGGCCATCATAGCCTATGATTTTCATTCAAAGTTTACGCAATGGCTGTAATTGAACCTAGGACTCAGGAAAGTTTGACTACTAATCAAAGACAATTTTTTTTTTTTTTTTTTTTTTTTTTTTTTTTTTTTTTTTTTTTTTTTTTTTTTTTGCTGTAACTGTAGAAGCTATAGGCTTGGGAAATAGCGTGAATCTTTTTGAAACATCATGTCTAAGGCAGTATATTGATGATGTAGGATGTACCCGTTTTCGCAACTGCTTAAGTCAAGTTCTTGCTTGTACCTGACTGTCTTTCATCAGACTGTGTACATGATCCTTTCATAATGTGGCCCTTGACAGGGAGCGATTTTTGTGCAGGCGAGTGTACAGGTCCGTCGTGGCCTCGATCTGTCTACGTGCAAGCGCATCCTGTGCTGGTTCTCCTGCTGGCGGGATGGTTCTGCGTGGTACGGTCTCTATGTGGTGCTGGCGCGACTCAGCGTGGCAGGCGTGGTCGCCTCCCAGCTGGGACTCATGCTGCACGTCTGGGGAGACCTCTACAGCACCTCGCTCTGCGTCTATCTCACACTGGCTGTCCTCAGTGCGTGGTTCAAGGTAAGATGCCACATGATGGCAGCAAGTCTCAACATGGTCGACTCACATCTGAGGCCCGCACCACAGGTCTTGGGATACCACTGCAGGAATTCTCTATGCGCTTAACTCTCGCTAGCTGTCCTCAACACATGGTTCAAGGTAAGCACCTACTTGGTGGCGGTATGTCTCAACTTGCTGGGTGTGGCCGCCTACAGCTGGGTCTCATGCTGCACGTCTGGAGAAACCTCCCGCTCTCCACTACTTCTATCAGGATGTCTTCAGCACATTGTTCAAGGTAAGCTGCTGCATGATAGTTGCCTTTCTCAGCACGGAAAGACTGTTTGTTCGACGGCTGGTGCTTATGCAACACATCTGGGGAGACCTTGAGAACATCTATTTTTCTATCTTTTCCACGCTGTCCTCAGTGTATGTTTCATGGTTGGCAGCTATCTAGTGGAAGCTCGTTTCAATATGGCAAGGTTTGTTGTCTTGCAGCTGGGACTCATGTTGCACGTCTGGGGAGACATCTACATCACCCCACTCTGTGGCTACGTTCTGCTCATTGTCCTCAAGTGCATGGTCCTACGTGAGCAGCTACATAATGGTAGTGCATTCCAGAATGGCAAGTGTGATGGCCGTCCAATTAGGACTCATAAAACACAAATGTGAATGCCCCTATAGCATCATGCCCTGTGTCTCTCTCAAATTCACTGTTCTCAACATATGTTTCGAGGTAAGTTGCTACATGGTGTAGCACGTCTCAGCATGACATGTGTGATGGTCTCCCAACTGGGGCTCACTTATCTTACATGGGAAGATCTGGAGAACACATTGCTTTGCGTCTTTCCACACTTATTGGTCTTAGCGCATGGTTCAAGATAAGAGGCTACATGCTAGCGGCTCACCCCATTATGACAGATGTGATAACCTCAATTGGGGCTCATGCCACTTGTGTGAGAAGACTCCTACAGAGAACACTGACATCGTAGCTATTGTAAGACACTGAGAAGTTTTGACTAACAATACGTGAAGATGAATTTTTTGAGGAAATCAACTGTATCATAAACGTATATGAAATGAAACACCATGAATTAAGGACTGTTAAATGCGTTGGTGTAAAATATTCAATCATTTTCAACTTCCTTGCATCGCAAGACATCCGCTGCACGTATTTGTAGATCGTTACTGCATTTGTGGTTGCTCTGCTTGGCACTAATGCTGCTGCAGAAAGTGTGTTCCCTTTCACAAATGCTCTATGGACTGCTGAAAAGATATAGTGTGGAAACTGTTAAAGAAGTCCACTAGGACTCATTTTCAGGATACTTCTATTTGAGAATATCAAACTCTTGAATGACGCACATTCTTCTACCAAATATAACACAAAAGATTTTTCAGAAACTACAAGATGGCGAAATTCCAATCTAGCTGAAAAGGAGAAATAAGTAACCTATGTAAATTACATTCTCTACCCTAGTTAAAGACCTCGTTATTTAAATAATATAGTGTGTTTGCATGTGACAACAGTAAAACAATAAATATTTACTAGATTTGTAATGCAAGGGATTTTGATGCTTTTTAGTGCGAATTTTAACAAAAAGGTACGATGACCTACGTAGTTGTTGGGTAAACTGATTTGAAAACAAATCTACTATACAGATATTGCGTTAACGAAAGATTTCTTTCAATTAGGAAATCTAGCCACCCTACTATTGTAGATTTGCTTGGGAAAGCGGGTAAGTAAGATTATTTCTTGTAGCTAATTGGAAATTTATCTGCTTTATTTCATTTTGAGCACTATAAAAGAAGTAATTCTCTACATCAATCCTGTAAATAACAAGCTCTGTTTTTACTCTACTCTAAACACCGTTTCTCCCCAAGCTTTACTCTTTCTATTGGGCTTCCTCCATTTACCTCTTCCGTATTTTTTTCTAATGTAATGTCGAATATTTGACCTTGTTACTCAAAATGTGTTATTACGTTACAAGTCCTACTTATTGAAATAATGAATTGCGGTACTTCAAGCTGATAAAATTAACATCAAAAAATCGAAATGCTGAAGGGCAAGTAGGAACATTAGTTACGATATGAATGTTTCTATAGGCGAAATTTTGGACACAAGGTCGCGAGACTTATTAGGCATACAGTTCAAATGGTACAGTTGCCCACAAATTATGATACGTTAAGTTTCCTTTACAAATTATTATATCGTTGCATTCTAAGTTTAACGCACTTTCATATAGTATAAACAGGAAGAGACTGAGTCACATACACGTGGCGGTGTCCCCATCCAGAACTGAGGTAAGCGATGAACAAAGATGAAAGGAAACTTTCTACACGATTTCTGTCTTGTCTATCACTGGTAAGAAGAAAGCATCGCTAGCCATCTGTATAATGGAACTCCAAAGCTCGAATCTCAATGCGATAAATCAAAGATTGCGTGCACATTCTCTTTCAGATATCTGTCAACGAAATTAGGCTCAAAGAGGGTAGCGGAAGTGATACACCAATATCACTGATATACTTCCCCCTCTCTTAGGACATGCTCTGAGCTCAAACTTAATGGAATTTATCGATCAGGAGGACTTCCTCCATGCAACCATCATGGATTCCGGAAACATCTCCCACGTGAACCCCTGCTCATGATTTTCTCACTTGATATCCGAAAAGTCATCGATAATGCTAGTCTAGTTATCTATTATGAGGTACTTTGAAAACTGCTGCATAAATTTTCAGTCGAATCTTGATAAAATTTAAAAGTGATACAAAGATTGGCAAATTGCATTAAATACTCAGAAACGTCAAATTGTGTACTCCACAATACACTCAAAACATAGTATCCTACGATTACAAAATCAATGAGACATCATCAGTCAGGTCTTACAAAATGCAACAATTTTTTGGGGATATGAAACGGAATCAGAATGAAATTTTCATTCTGCAGTGGAGTGTGCGGTGATATAGAATTTCCTGCCAGATTAAAACAGTGTGCCAGGCCGCGACTCGAACTCTGGACCTTTGCCTTTCGCAGGCAAGTTCTCTACTAACAGAGCTACGCAAGCACGATTCACGACCCCTCCTCACAGCCTTACTTCTGTCAATACCTCATCTCCTGCCATCTAAACTTCACAGAAGCTCTCCTGAGAAACTTGCTGGACTAGAGGTGCTGGAAGAAAGAACGTAGTGGAGACATGACTTACCTAAAAAGTGGAACAAAGGGGGGGGGGGTGCGGGCCCACTCTCCATTGTTGCCAGATGTATCCAAGATGGCGGCGATGTCATCCAATATAATGGCATGTACACTTGGCAACAGCGCATGACATCATCCAAGATGGCAGTCATGACATCATTCAAGAAGGCCGATTTTGGCAGGAAGATAGGTCAATTGGGCTACCTTCACTAACCTAACCACCTCCCCTCCCCCCTCCTCACCCCTACACCAGAATATGGCGGTAAGTTCAAATGCCACCAGGACAATGCAACACACCTCTACTAACGTAAGGAAATGGCGGGAAAATAGGTTAATTGCCCTACCTCCACCTATGTAAGTCATTCGACCAGCACCTCTTCCTAGGGATTGGCGGGAAGTTTGAATTTTGGAGGGAAGATAGGTCAATTGTGCTATATCTACTAACATAAGAAAATGGCAGGAAGGAAAGGGCAATTGGGCTACCTCCTCTAACCTAAGTCATCTGATCACCTCCTCATTCTAGGAAATGGCGGGAAAAGGACTCAACCTGTGCTGGACGTAAGTCTTCATTTTGCATGCACTATTTATTTAAACAATTAGAGGCAGTACCACCATCAAGTGTAGTCACCATGGGGTCCGGAGTCCAACTGACCTAGTACACACTACTGCCAACAGAGGGAGCTGTCGTCCATTCTGTGACTAACCCAAGATGGCTGTCTGGAGGAGAAAATGACTCAGCCTGCACTGGGCTGCTGGAGAGAGGAAGGAGTGTACTTTATTTATTTTGGAACAATTTATTTAGGGATGGATTTTAGATAGTATATTTATCACACTGATACAAAACACACACTCTGACAGGCTTGGGGTCACGCCACACAGTCTACAGACGTTTAAACTACTCATAAATTACTGAAATAACACTCTGCAGACACACAAACTACTCCTAAATTACCGAAATAATTCCAGTACATAGTACAGAGACGTGAAAACTCCTTCTAAATAATGCAGTACACTGACGTGCAGATACGAAATCAACTCATAAACTGTCCAAATAAAGCATAGCACTGTCTACAGACCTGCTCGCAAAATAATGCAACATACACGCAAGCAACATGGGCGGGCACCGCCCGCCACCCCCTGTCCACTGGACCACACAGGAGGCTACCAAACACGCTTCCAGAAGTCAGGATGCACCGGCAACTGCCAAGCCACGCACAGGTGCCTGTTCAGGTACCTGAAGCATGAGGTGGTGGCATCCCTCTCAAAATATGTGATCACCTAGGCACAGTTGTTGATGCGGCAAGACGGGAGTGAAGACCTGTTTGCACAGTGCAGACGCTCCAAGGGCTTGTGTATGTCAGTGTTGCTGCAAGCCACCGCCAGATGCAGGCCATCGCTATCACGCCACTGCTGCCTACAGCGAGCAGGTGAAAGTTGGGTCTATTTTCGGGTATATGGTTAGAGTTCTTCAAGTGTTATACTGACGTCACAGAACTCCAAGGCGCACTCATGCCAGTCCCATATGCAAGACGCCCTTTGGGCAGCACATGTGTTTACCGCTGCTGACACGATACCTGTGGATACTGACGTCACACATAGCACAGGGTGCATTGTTCCTAGCGATCCTAACAGGAGATGTGAGCTGTGTCTAATCTTGTGCATGTATCCAGCATGGCTGATGCATCGTGCAAAATATTCATCCTGCTATCAATATATGTATCAGAAACATCAAACGTTCTCACAGCTAAAAGCCTGTGAACGTTCATGAAAAAGCGTTAATCATAAAAGCATTCTTGTTGTTTGGAACGAGAGCATTCTCTAAGCACAGACAGGGGGAAATCAGAACAATTACCCAAACAGAATTCGATGCACTGTCTTAGAGAAAAAAAATGGCCAGCATTTTCGGTATCCTACAGATACAGTTCTGGAGATGTCCTAATGCCACAGCCAGCTGGAGTGGCCGAGCGGTTAAAGGCGCTACAGTCCGGAACCGCACGACCGCTACGGTCACAGGTTCGAATCCTGCCTCGGGCATGGATGTGTGTAATGTCCTTAGGTTAGTTAGGTTTAAGTAGTTCTAAGTTCTAGGGGACTTATGACCACAGCAGTTGAATCCCATAGTGCTCAGAGCCACTTGAACCATTTGAGCCTAATGCCACAGTGGCGGATGAATGATGGCGTCCATGCCAAAGATGGATGGTCTGCTTCAACTTGTCTTTGAACATCTGCTTTCTCAGAACTTTCTGTACATACCTTGCCTCCACCTTGTTCAAATCAGTTTGTATATGCTCCTATGTCCCGACACAAAGGATGTCTTTTGAATGAACAGAGCATTATTGCACCAACAATTAAATCCTGGAAAGTGGCCTATAGATCGTCAAATACAGAAAGACTCTTATTGAACTACACTGCTCTCCCACTGAGGACAGAAGCGTGAATATTAGAGAGCGAAACAGATCTCCAACCCAACAATATATCACCGTGTACAGTGTAGATGTAGTAAACATGCATTTCGTATCCTGCGCCATACAAAATCAGTCCTTTTGCATCATTCATACATATACCACGAAGACAGACAGCACCATATACAGTCCTCGCAGCACTAGATATTTCCCTGTGAGGTCGGCGGTCAGGTGACCAGAGCGCCCTCAGCAGACCGCAGTCACTCTCAGAACTGTACTACAAATTCGGGCTTGTTCCCCCTCGGCAGAAACACGTTACTGTTTCTGGTCTGGACCTGCTTGCTTGCTTTTTCTACACGCATCTCCAGACACTGGGATTACAAGAACACATGCATTTTTGCATGATTTGCCATAATTTTATACGTTTTTCGCTGTACTTCTTGATATCAATCACACAGCAATAGCCTACCGATCGCTCGCGCAACATAATTCCGAAGATACAGACTGAAAATTATTTCTCTACAAACCAGAATCTTTAGCTAGGTGGGGCGTCTGTGAAGACATTTACGTGGAAACTCGAAAAAAATAGAGAAACTGATATTCCCACTTGCAAATACCGATGTCGGTAATGTATCAGATTCCAATGTCTAGAGAACTGTCAACCAGGTCTTCCACATGCTAGATCCACACACCACAATCGATCTTCTCTCGTCTAAATAAAGACGCGAAGTGTGCAGAAGCAGTCAACCAAATAATTTACATGGGAGGTAATAATGGTCCAGCACAAACACACTTCCATATTCAATCTTCTCAAATTTACACACGGTCACGAGAGCTATCCAACACATACTTAATATTAGTTCGTTATTCGGTCGTCTAGAGGACAATGCGGTTATGTCACCTACATTCCAACATTCCAACAGGCCTCGCCATTCAGACAGCTCCTACTGTTAATGGGAAACGTGAATCATTCCCGCACAGGTCACCGGTGCTGCACGCCAAGCACGCACAGGTAGAATCATCATCCTAAGAAATCGGTCACATATGTGTTTTATCCGTGTACTTACAACTAAATGTCACGATCGCAGTCTCAGTTGAATGACATTCGACGTATGGGAAATACACCCAGTTGATGACTGTGGCTCTGGTAATAGAAATATCAGTACCATTCTTATGACTTGACATACTCTTCCTTTTGCTATCACAGTACTTGATGTCAAATCCATACCTTCCTTATGAATGGACATAGTCATTTCCTCTGCACATGTCAGAACACAAACACATACTTTATGAGATTGATGCCCAAGGCGAACCTATCACGCACCCCCCCCCACTACTAAGTATAATACTTTGTTAATAACTAATCACTGGCGATACGAAATGATACTGACCGAAAATCAACGATGGGTGAACATGTCTCATAAGTTTTTCTTGCAAGTGCTACCACTGTGCCTTAGAACAAGAGGTTTAATCGTCTTTCAAACCGCCAGATGTTTAAAAAAACCTGATCCCAACAACTATTGTATGTTACTGTCACAAGCAGTCTTGGTTCTACATGTTCACACAAGTATCCATGTTAAAAGCTATATCGGCTTTATAAATCCACGTATGGCATTACCTATGAATCACATGGTGTTTCCAGACAAATACCGAAATGGTGATCGCCTGAGTGTATATTATCAGACCAGCAGTCCGGTTACACGTAGCCCACGATGCAACCTCGTCATAAAATCGCTGAATTTTGAAAGTGATTCGGCTAAGGAACATGGTATGAAACCGGTGTATGCAACCCCCTCACACCGCCGCCACTAGATATTTCCCCAGTATTTGTAACGTATTCTGTCTCGATACCATGTCAGATGTTCTGCAATATATCCACTGAGTTATAGGCGATGACTGATTGAGAAGGATCACAAACAGTAGTAGATGGTGTGCTGTTTGAGGTCGTAAGAAATGTACACTAGCTTTTCAGATCTCTAGTGCTACGCTATCCGCAAGAAATGATGTCTATGATTTGGAATCAAGTCGTTCCATTCAACCACATACATGCGTTGGATCCTATGGATAAGTCTTTTAATGATTACAGCCACAAGTGGTTCATAATTCTGGCACTCTCATATCTCGAAACAATTCACCTTTCTCGAACCTATCTGCTACAGTAAAATTCCCCCTTCGTTTTAGGTAGCCTCTATGCATCCTGCAACTGCCTCTTCAGACTGTGCGCTACCATCCCTGCAGCTTTACGCACGTGATCGTTCGAATATAAGTCAGAACTGAGTAGGGGTCGGAGGAAAACTACATCTACGACCAGTTTTCAAAAAACTCGTGCTTCCCACTCTAGATTGTTGCTCAAATGTCTGAGACCCATAACAGATTGGATTAACAAGGGGTGTTGAACATATGAAAAGAAGGGTAGCATCAATGGTCACAGGTTGGTGTTACACTGAAGAGATTCGCAGAAATGCTGAAAATCTTGAACTAGCAGGTACTTCAGGCCAGATGCCAACTATCCCATTACATCCTCTTACAAAGTTGCAAGAGATGGTATTAATTGACGAATCCTACAAACCACTATGCATCACTCCCATAGGGACTGCGAATACAGTATTAGACTGATTATCACGTTCATAGAGACATTTAAGTCGTCAGTCTTCCTGTGCTCCATGGAAATGAAAGAAACCCTAATATATTGCACAAACTATGGATTTAGGTGTAGAGGTGGTATTTGGGAGAGTCTGCATAATCGTCTCCGAATTATTCCCCTATTGTACGCAGTACACAACTGCGTAAAATGAGTTCATTTAGCGTCGTCTTATGCAGATTAAGGGGACCATACCCTCACCATGGAAGACACCCACTTACCGTAACAGCTTCTCCTCCATATTTCGCTATTGGCGCTATACATGATGGGAGGCAAACTTTCCCAGGCATCCATCGAATTGCCACAGACTATAATGTGATCATCATTCCAGATCAACCGTTTCCAATCATCCACTTCCAGTGGTGTCGCCCTTTGCACCACCTCAAGCCTCACATGACACTGACAACGGAAATATATAAGGGGCGTACAAAATGAAACGAGCCGGTGGCATACTTACAGGAACCGGTACCTGTATGTGAAGATAGTATCTGTTCCTGAAAGAACAGATACCATTGATGACCGTGCAGCTACTATAGAATGAAATAATAACTGAAAATGTGTGCCCCAATCGGGACTCAAACCCAGGATCTCCTGCTTACATGGCAGACACTCTATCCATCTGAGCCACCGAGGGCACAGAGGATTGTGTGAATGCAGGGACTTAGCCCTTGCAGCCTTCCCCGTGAGACCCACACCGGCCGACTAAGCTGCTGAGTCCATGCAGTCCTCAGTGGCTCAGATGGATAGAGCATCTGCCATGTAAGAAGGAGATCCTGGCTTCGTGTCCCGGTGGGGTACACATTTTCAACTGTCCCCATTGATGTATATCAACATCTGTCGGCAGATAAGGGTGTCGATTTAATTATCATTTCATTCTAGAGAAGCTGTACAGTCATCAATGGTATCTCCTCTTTCCGGAACAGATACTATCTTTATATACTTAAAGGCTACTCAGCCATTGACCTTGTTCTGTGCGAATGCACACGCTTTGCCCGAATTCTTACGGGACTCAGCAGCTTAGTGTGCCACGTGTAATGAGTGAAGGGGCAAATATCTATTAGGAGCACTATGAATGTACACCACTGGCCATTAAAATTGCAACACCAAGAAGAAATGCAGATGATAAACGGGTATTCATTGGACAAATATATTATACTAGATCTGACATGTGATTACATTTTCACGCAATTTGGGTGCATACATCCTGAGAAATCAGTACCCAGAACAACCACCTCTAGCCCTAATAACGGCCGTGATACGCCTGGGCATTGAGTCAAACAGAGCAAGACAGACAATATATAAAACAATTGAAGACGTCGAAATGACAACATCTGCCGCTGACAAGAAGAAAAATACCATAAAATCTGTCGCCGCACACTCTCTACTAGATGGACCTGCAGTCTTTTGTGGATGTAGACTTAACTTCAGTATTGATCTGAACGATACATTTTCGCATGGCAACGGCTGGTTGACAGTCGCTATTGTACGAGGTGGTACTGGAGTTCCTAACGTATCAGGACTGGAAAGCTTTGTCGACCGTGACGTCATAGCCTACCGCACATACCATGTTTGTGAAAATGCCATGCAGCTTCAACACGATACCACAGTTCATCAAGAGTAGTGACTGGCGCATTGTGACGCGCCAGTTGCTCGGCCACCATTGACCAGACGTTTTCAGTTGGTGAGAGATCTGGAGAATGTGCTGGCCAGGGCAGCAGTCGAACATTTTCTATATCCAGAAAGACCCATACAGGACCTGCAACATGCGGTCGTGCGTTATCCTGCTGAAATGTAGGGTTTCGCAGGGATCGAATGATGGGTAGAGCCACGGGTCGTAACACATCTAAAATGTAACGTCCACTGTTCAAAGTGCCATCAATGCGAACAAGAGGTGACCGAGACGTGTAACCAATGGCACCCCATACCATCACACCTGGTGATGCGCCAGTATGGTGATGACGAATACACGCTTCCAATGTGCGTTCACTGCGATAACGCCAAACACGGATGAGGCCATCATGATGCTGTAAACAGAACCTCGATTCATCCGAAAAAATGGCATTTTGCCATTCGTGCACCCAGGTTTGTCATTGAGTACACCATCGCAGTCAATCCTGTCTGTGATGCAGCGTCAAGGGTAACGGCAGCCATGGTCTCCGAGCTGATACTCCATACTGCTGCAAACGTCGTCGAACTGTTCGTGCAGATGGTTGTTGTCTTACAAACGTCCCCATCTGTTGACTCAGGGATCGAGACGTCGGTGCACGATCCATTACAGCCATGCGGATAAGATGCCTGTCATCTCGACTGCCAGTGATACGAGGCCGTTGGGATCCAGCACAGCGTTCCGTATTACCCTCTTGAACCCACCGATTCCATATTCTGCTAACAGTCATTGGATCTCGAACAACGCGAGCAGCAATATCTCGATACGATAAACCGCAATCGCGGTAGGCTACAATCCGACCTTTATGAATGTCGGAAACGTGATGATACGCATTTCTCCTCCTTACACGAGGCATCACAACAACGGTTCACCCGGCAACGCTGGTCAACTGCTGTTTGTGTATGAGAAGAAATCGGTTGGAAACTTTCCTCATGTCAGCACGTTGTAGGTGTCGCCACCGGCGCCAACCTTGTGTGAATGCTCTGAAAAGCTAATCATTTGCATATCACAGTATCTTCTTTCTGTCGGTTAAATTTTGCGTCTGTAGCACGTCATCTTCGTGGTGTAGCAGTTTTAATGGCTAATAGTGTAGGTTGTGGACAGTTGGGAATATGGGTCTCACGGGAAGCGTGCAAGGGATAAATCCCCGCAGTCGCTCTGTCCTCTGTGTGCTATGTAGCACAGATGGATAGTGCATGTGCCATGTAAGTGGGAGATCCTGGGTTCGAGTCCCAGTTGGGGCATACTTTTTTAACTGTCCCCACTACACCTGTCGGCAGCTTAAGGTTTTCGACTTAATTATCGTTTCACTTTAGTTCCTGTATGTTAGAAGTCTTGATCCTGGCTGTTGAGACACTTGTCCCACAGTGAAAATGGCTGTCTCATAAAATTCACGGGGCTGCGATGTTAACCAGTTCTTCACGTACAGCTGGACGTCGTCGTCCGCACGAGTGCAGGGATGGTTATGCTGACGTTCTTCTTTGACCAAGATTCACTTCGTGCAGCACGGGACAACAGTGAATTCCCAGCGTTACTCTCAAACCTTGACCACCCTTCGCCAAGCGATCAAATCAAAACGACCAGGCTATTTCACCCGTGGGGTCGTTCTGCTCCATGACAATGCAAAGCCTCATACGGCCGCAACAGTCACGGAATTCCTGCAGAAATTCAAATGGGAGGTTCTTGGCCACCCACTATACAGTTCAGACCTCTCTCCCTGTGATTACACCATTTTAGGTCCCCTTAAAAAGGCTCTGAGGGGCAAACGATTCACGTCGGACGACGACGTCCAGCTGTACGTACGGAACTGGTTAACATCGCAGCCACGGGAATTTTATGAGACAGCCATTCACCGCCTCGTGTCACAGTGGGACAAGTGTCTCAACAGCTAGGGTCAAGATTTCTAACATACAGGTACTGGTTTCTGTAATTGTGCCTCCAGCTCGTTTCTTGTTGAAGGCCCCTTATATGTCTTATGAGGAGCTGCTCGATAATTTTAGCCCATTATTTTTAACTACCTAAGTACAGTGATTGTGACAGCTGAACCGATGGAAGCACCCTGGAACTCAAGAGTGATTCCTTCCGCTGGTTTCATGCTATTTTTTGGAACCACCCTTCACAGTGCTCGACGGTCCGTGTCCGTCAGTACACGAGGTCTGCCTAGTCTTTGTTCAGCTGGTGCTTCGCGATTCCGCTTCACGATCACATCAGCAACAGTCGACTTTGGTAGCTTCAGAGGGCTTGAAATGTCCCTGATGGATTTGTCACTCAGGTGACATCCACATTCGTAGTCACTGAGTTCTCCCGGCCGACCCATTCTGTTGTTACTGCTTCTCTACTGACCGTACCTCCCCACATTCTTTTGTACTAGCAGGTCCGCCAGGCGTGACATATAGTGGTAAATTTGGTATCAGATAGGGACGTCCAGATACGGTTGATCAAATAGTATATCTTTTAGGAGCTTTCAGTGAGTAATGCAACACATTTTTCCTGAAAGTGGGGTGGTTTT
The DNA here is from genome assembly GCF_021461385.2 of Schistocerca piceifrons. NCBI lineage: Eukaryota > Metazoa > Arthropoda > Insecta > Orthoptera > Acrididae > Schistocerca > Schistocerca piceifrons. Next base: position 634,438,387 of record NC_060141.1, on the reverse strand, counting down.
ATTCAGTATTGCAATACAGCACATTATTCCTAAGTCTTTTGTCTACAAAATCCTGTTTTTCAACATAAGCTCCGTTCAACGCCACCTTACTGGGGGGAGCCTGTATGCCCACATGGTCCCATCGTATTGGTCGACGTGGGAGCCAAAGTCTTGCTTCTTCAGTTCTCTCACTGTACCTTCTTGTTGACTTCCAGTTGATTGTTGGTGTTGTTGATGCTATGGCCAAGTTTCGTGGGGTCGACCCCTGCCAACTCGCCCCACCCCAACGTACTGCTTACTGCGGGGTGCATCCTTCATTGAGCCATAAACATGGAAGTCGGAAGGTGCGAGATCCAGACTGTAGGGTTGATGAGAAGAACAGTCCAATGAAATTTTGTGAGCTCCTCTCGTTGACATGGAAAAGAGGAAATTCGTTTGCATTTTTCTGGCAACGAAGACGGCGAAGTCGTTTCTCCAGTTTCTTGAGGGCAGCACTATATGCTTGAAGAGTTGATCGCTGCACCATGGGAGGACATCATACAGAATAATTCCTTCAGTTCCAGAAGACCGTGGCCATTTCTTTACAGCTGATGGTGCGGCTTTGAACTTTTTCTTCAGAGGAGAGATGGTGTGGCACCACCCCATGAGCTGCCGTTTTGTTTCCGGTTAGAAGAGACAAACGCATGTTTACTCGCCTCTATCCGGCCCAATAGCTTAACAGTCAGCGCGTTGGAATGCCACACACGAGGGCCCAGGTTCGATTCTCGGCTGGGGAGGGAGATTTTCTCCCCTCAGGGACTGGGTGTTGTGCTGTCATCATCATCATTTCATCCTCACTGTCGACGCGCAAGTCGCCCAATGTGGCGTCGCATTCAATAAGGCTTGCACTTGGCGGCCGAACTTCCCATCTGGGACCTCCCAGCCAACGTCGCCATATGCTCATTTCCATTTTACTTCCCTCTGACGATGATCGACAAAAAATTGTCACAACCAGCGTCATAACGCGCCAGCAACTCCGCACGGTTGATCCTTCGTTGCTTTTAATGGTCTTCTGTTAGGCAGCAAGGAAACCAGCGGATACACACATTTGGGTACTCCAACTGGTGGAAGACTGTTTCAGTAACACCAACAGAAACATCTAGGAGTGCAGCGAGGTTTCTGATTATGTTTCATCAGTCAGCTCGAATGAGAGTGTCCGCAGTTTTCAATGTTCATAGCTCTGTGAGACAGGCCACCACGCGGGAGATCGGCCAAGTGTGCGCGACCTCGTTGCGATGATGACTGACGTCTCGAACAACGACTCACCGTGTTTTTGTTTACCTCCAGGTCTCTGTAGACATTCTGCAAGAGTCTATGAATATCTGCGATGCTATGGTTATCTGTCAAAAGAAGCTCAATAACAGCTCTCTGGTCGGCCGGTGTGGCCGGGAGGTTCTAGGCACTTCAGTCCGGAACCGCGCTGCTGCTACGGTCGCAGGTTCGAATCCTGCCTCGGGCATGGATGTGTGTGATGTCCTTAGGTTAGTTAGGTTTAAGTAGTTCTAAGCTCTAGGGGACTGATGACCTTAGATGTTAAGTCCCATAGTGCTCAGAGGCCATTTGAACCATTTGAACAGCTCTCTGCTTGGAACTCACCTCCTTTACAGAAGCCACGATGTCCCAAAGAATTCCGCATTATTTCAACCGAAATTTTCCGAGAAAAAAAAGTGTTGCTTTACTTATTGAGCGCCTCTCGTAGTTAACAATGCATCGTCTATGATGACAGCGCTCCAAGCAGGTAGGATGCTGGAGACATTCTCTTTGCTAAATAGTAGGTGTGCGGATGTGTGTGTGTTGACAGATGGTGCAATTCTACTTGGCCAGACCCAAAGTGGACGCGCTACTGCGGGAGCTGAGCGGGGAGGTGCTGCTTCACGCGGAGGACCTCAGCGAGGGCACTGAGGATGTCTTCCGGTGAGTCTCCCTGTCCGGCGCTGCGCCTCACCTTTGCCTGCCGAGGAGTTCCTCCAAAGGGATTTCTTCGCTTTTCTTCAAATTTATAACATTTGGATCTGTGTCGGTAATAAATCTCCTAAAACAGAACGACGCAATTCTCAAAAAACTCACACAAAATCGCCTTTGAAGATTAGAAGACATCCAAATGCTGTTAAGTACGAAACAATTCGAATTAAATGACATAGTTGCTCATAGCTGTGTGACGGGGTCAAATCGCGGCTCGGTCTTTGGACCCTCCTACAGATTGCACATGTGGTGATTGAACGACGTCCACGCTAACGCTCCTATTTCTCGAATTACTTCGGTGAGGTGTGCCTGGCGCGGTTAGCCCGACTGCTGTCGAAGGTCACTTCTACCACTCTCTCCGTTACCTTCTACTGCTGTGATACATGATGGAATTTCACGATCGTAACTATCTCCTTCCATGACTGTCCGCTCTTGTCGGCTTCCGGTTGGGGACGCTATGGCCAGGTATCGTGTAGTCGACTCCTGCCAATTCCGCACCCCTCCCTCCCCACCACACCCCTCGCCCCACCCTGTCACCAAGCCGTAGGCGCTGCTCCGCATGCGTTCATCTCCCATCATTCCTATCTTCCGTCCGCTTACAAGGAACGGTCAGTTTTCCCCATTTACATTTTCTGACGTTTTCTGCTGACTTGCTGTGTTTTTTGGAGATAAAGTTTACGCTTGTGTTTTTGTATCAGAAAAGGACGTTTAGATGTGGGACGGAGGACCTGTGTTTGACTCGTAGTTGCATTCTGCAGCTTTTTTATTAATATATTTTTTCATAAGGACAGCGATCAGGAAAAAGAAGTATCGTAAACATTCAAGCAAAAGGTAGCAGGTTCACATCTATCTAACTCCAATTCTCTTTTTTGCATCCTTGTTTTCTAAGACATTCTGGGTCTTTGTTATTAATTTAATAAAAGTATTATCGGCAAGAGTCGATGTTATTTATTATAAGTAATATGTATGCTGCAATTCTTAATATGACTGCTAGTCTACGTCAGAAAGTAGACGAAGGCCACACACTGGGAAAAAGGTGGGTAGCGTACAAGTCTTGTAATTGTATGCCAATGATTCGAATCTTTCCTGCAACAAACTTTTCTCACTTTTATTTCAGTTTCATATTTACTAACAAATGGAAATGGAAAATAATATATGGAAACTTAACATTTAATAAAAAGTTACATCTTTTTATTTTTAGTTACTACTATATTCTCGAGTCAGAAACATACAAATATACAGTAGCCATACACACATATATACATACAAATTGTATTTATATTATATGTGCCCAGTACTTTGCAACCTCCAAGGCGCTTGGAGTGGCTTGCAGGCGGTGGTGGTGGTTTTTGGGGGAAGGAGACCAGACAGCGAGGTCATGGGTCTCATCGGATTAGGGAAGGACGGGGAAGGAAGTCGGACCTGCCCTTTGAAAGGAATCATCCCGGCATTTGCTTGGAGCGATTTAGGGAAATCACGGAAAACCTAAATCAGGATGGCCGGACGCGGGACTGAACCGTCGTCCTCCCGAATGCGAGTCCAGTGTCTAACCACTGCGCCACCTCGCTCGGTAGGCTTGCAGGAGATCATTCTTCGTGCAGGATATAGGACACAAAGGGCACTGAAGCATGTGGCTTGTGGTTTGTCCTTGTCCACAATCACAGAACGTATCTTCTGTTATGAAGCCCCATCTCTTCAGGTTTTCTCTGGATCGTTCAACTCCTGATCGTAATCTGTTACCGAGCGAGGTGGCGCAGTGGTTAGACACTGGACTCGCATTCGGGAGGACGACGGTTCAATCCAGGGTCCGGCCATCCTGATTTAGGTTTTCCGTGATTTCCCTAAATCACTCCAGGCAAATGCCGGGATGGTTCCTCTGAAAGGGCACGGCCGACTTCCTTCCCCATTCTTCCCTAATTCGATGAGACCGATGACCACGCTGTCTAGTCTCCTTCCCCAAACAACCACCCAACCAACCGTAATCTGTTTACAGATTTCCACACCATCCAGATTTCATTGTGTCGAGATGGTAGTTCTTCAGCTCCTGGCATCCATCCGCGCAGGTGAGGCGTCAACTTCTTCCGTAATTCCAGCCTTGCCTTCTCTGGTGAAATGGTGAGCTTCTCGGATGTTCTCAGGAAGCTCTTTCGCGAGCTCAGCCGTTGCTGTGGTGGATTATGTCCGTGCAGTGGATGGGCACTGTTCGTTTCCACTTTCAGTCTCTGCTTGTCGGCAGCCACTGCAGCCACTGCTCAGGTCCTAAACAACCTGTGATCAACCTGTAGGTTTCGTCGAGAGCAGTGTCTACTTGTCTGGCGTGAGATGGCCTGTACCAGACTGGGGAAGCATATTCGGCAGTAGAAAAGCACAGTGCCGTTGCAGAAGAGCGAATAGTTTGTGGATATGAGCCCCACTCGTCTACATCTACATCCATACTCCGAAAGTCACCTGACGGTGTGTGACGGAGGGTACTTTGAGTACCTCTATCGGATCTCCCTTCTATTCCAATCTCGTATTGTTCGTGGAAAGAAAGATTGTCGGTATGCCTCTGTGTGAGCTCTAATCTCTCTGATTTTATCCTCGTGGTCTCTTCGCGAGATATACTTAGGAGGAGCAATATACTGCTTGACTCCTCGGTGAAGGTATGTTCTCGAAACTTCAACAAAAGCCCATACCGAGCTACTGAGCGTCTCTCCTGCAAAGTTTTCCACTGGAGTTTATCTGTCATCTTCGTAACGCTTTCGCGATTACTAAATGATCCTGTAACGAAGCGCGCTGCTCTCTGTTGGATCTTCTCTATCTCTTCTATCAAACCTATCTGGTACGGATCCCACACTGGTGAGCAATATTCAAGCAGTGGGCGAACAAGTGTACTGTAAACTACTTCCTTTGTTTTCGGATTGCATTTCCTAAGGATTCTTCCAATGAATCTCAGTCCGGGATCCGCTTTACCGACGATCAACTTTATATGATCACTCCATTTTAAATTACTCCTAATGCCTACTCCCAGATAATTTATGGAATTAACTGCTTTCAGTTGCTGACCTGCTATATTGTAGCTAAATGATAAAGGATCTTTCTTTCTATGTATTCACAGCACATTACACTTGTCTGCATTGAGATTCAATTCCCATTCCCTGCACCATGCGTCAATTCGTTGCAGGTCCTCCTGCATTTCAGTACAATTTTCCATTCTTACAACTTCTCGATATATGTCACAGCATCATTCGCAAAAAGCCTCAGTGAACTTCCGATGTTGTCCATAAGGTCATTTATGTATACTGTGAATAGCAACGGTCCTACGACACTCCCCTGCGGCACACCTGAAATCACTCTTACTTTGAAAGACTTCTCTCCATTGAGAATGACATGCTGCGTTGTGTTATCTAGGGACTCTTCAATCCAATCACACAATTGGTCTGATAATCCATATGCTCTTACTTTGTTCATTAAACGACTGTGGGGAACTGTATCGAGCGCCTTACGGAAGTCAAGAAACACGGCATTTACCTGGGAACCCCGCTAGTTTGCGAATTAGGTTGTTTCGAGTGGAGATTTTCATTTTGGTGTTCTTGCAGTGAGTTTTGAATGTCAGAGTTCTGTCGATAGTGACTCCCAAATATTTAGGGGCGTGATGATGCTGCAATTGGATGCCTGACCATCAACATGTAGCTCAAGATTAGCTTCCCTGTTCCTAGAATGAAAGGCACACACTTGTGTCTTCGAAGGGTTTGGTCTGAGTTGGTTCCGATTGTGGTGACTTGACAATGTTCTAAGTGCAGTTGTTAGGTTTCTTTCCACTGTTTCAAAGCATGAGGTCTGCGTAGCAAGGGCTAAGTCATCTGCATATAAGAATCTCCTTGTGCCCGGGGTCAATGGCTGGTCGTTTGTATAAATGTTGAAGAGAAATAGAGCCAAGACGCTTCCCTGAGATACACCATTTTTCTGCTCTCTCCAGCCTCTGCGTTGTCCTTAGTTACTAATCACATTACAAGAAACTGAAATTGCTACAAAAATACGAAACACAAAGTAGAAAATGAAATACTTTTTGTTTGCAGGTATGGAAAGTATTATTGATTTAGGCTATATATTTTTTTCATTTAACAATAAGACATATCGTATGTCTGTACCAAATTTTAATCTATTTTCATACGAATAATAACAAAAATTTTTTAAAAAATGTAAATTTTGTTAAAAATTTTTGATAGAGTATTTGTCGCTTAATATTTTCATTTGATAATAAATACAGAATATAATTGACAAGGCAGAAAAACGAGGGAACTGGTGAGATTCGTACCGTTGATATCTTGGTTCCAAGATTTTCACACTACGCACTACCAATGAGATTGGAAGAAAGACTTTATGATTACTAGATGTTTACGTTAAGCTCTCAGCTACCGGAAAATGCGCTCAGTCACCGGCCAAAATATCAACTGTGTCGAAATGTTTTAAAATAAATTTTCTGATCTTGAAAGACAATTTATTTAAAGAATTGTGTCGTAGTGCTTTATGTAACTGATACCCAGGCGTCGAGCTTGAAATCCTATAAGTATGAAAAAAATTGAAGAAGGCAGAGCAGCTGTAAGGTTATCCGTTTAGTTTAGCTCCTTGGCTCACAATCTTAGTTTACTTTGGCTTAATTTAGTTCCAAGGTCTCTCACTGTAACACGGAACGAGTCAGTCTCAAAATTACAGTGCACCCCCTCTAAGTATAAGACATGATTACGTAATGACCATTCTCATGACAGTTTCTATACATTCATTTTCTGATTGCAATACGGACAGCAGATGTATATTTATGTGCAGTAATGGTAATACCTTAAGCTATGCGTTTTAGTTTTTCGCCGGCCGCTGTGGCCAAGCGGTTCTAGGCGCTTCAGTCCGGAGCTGCGCGCCTGCTACGGTCGCAGGTTCGAATCCTGCCTCGGGAATGGATGTGTGTGATGTCCTTAGGTTAGTTAAGTTTAAGTAGTTCTAAGTCTAGAGGACTGATGACCTCAGATGTTATGTCCCATAGTGCTTAGAGCCATTTGAACCTTTTTTTACTTTTTCCTTATTTACGAGCGATTTCGATGATACCTTCACTATCTTCATGGCCCTTTACAATTCATATTGATTACATATTCAGCGGGAAACACCGTCATACATCTAGTGAAAGGTCCCTGCCATCGATGTCCTCGAAACCTTGGTCTGCGGAGTACGGCTATACCATTCAGTGGTTCATACTTTTAATAAGCTCAGTCTCTCTCTCTCTCTCTCTCTCTCTCTCTCTCTCTATCTCTCTCTCTCTCTCACACACACACACACACACACACACACACACACCAGTTCATTACACATTCAGGAATTCTATGAAGTAAAAGGAGTTGTCACGTAGACATGATTTCAGTTTGCGTTTTTTAATTAATTATTAATTAAAGTTAATTTTATTACTTGTTAACTTATTTATTCACTTCTTTCTATGGCAGACTAAGACTGAGTCGTGAATAATCACGTTCTTTCTTCTTCCGTTATCATATTTAAGAATGATACTGTTGTTTTTGAAAGTGTGATTATTCGTTGACAAACTTCCTAGCGGAGTAAATGTACTGGTGATGCTGTTAACAGTATGTTGAACTGTTTAAAGAGCAGTTTGGAAAGGATTTCACAGTGAACTCTAAATATTATCCTTGTTATCGTTTACTCGGTGACGACGTACCTCAGTACGGTACCCACATTAGTGAATGAAAAGTGGAAAAGCAAGGCAACGTTTTCACATTTTCATCCAAAATAATCTGATATTATTCGTGATGCAAGAGATGCAGAGTTTAGACATTTAAGAAAATATCTAACGCATGACTTCAAGTTCCTATCAATATGTACACCGAAGAATTTAGAGCCGCGCTGGATAGTCGCGAGGTCCAAGGCGCCTTGTAACGGTTCGCGCGGCTCCTCCCGTCGGAGGTTCGAGTTCTCCCACGGGCATGGGTTTGTGTGTTGTCCTTAGCGTAAGTTAGTTTTAGTTAGATTAAGTAGTTTGGTCCCATATTACCGTACCACAAGAATTACGAATATTCTGTTTCATTTACTGATTTATACTCAAATTTCTTTTGTAGTAGTATGGTTAGGCATCGTGCGCACACAGCTAATAACCGGCAAAATGTCCATACTTTTCTCTAGCACATACATACAGGTTGTTTATAAATGAATATCGGGGTTTTAACGCTTTATAATATTTATTACATTAAACTTACAGTTATAAATGTTATGTCAAATGAAAGAGCAACTCGAACAGTTTTACCAAGAACCTTATAAATGTTCAGTGTGAGCACGATTTGTCACACGGCACATATTCACTGTACCCAAGCGCTGGATAGGCCTCAAGGGGCCCAATGACAGGGCTTGCTTTGCATGGCCTCTACGTTCACCTGACCTAACGCCATGCGATTTTTTCCTTTAGGGCTTCATTATGGATCGTGTGTACGTGCCTCCGCTACCAGCAGACCTCCCCGAATTAAGAAACCGGATTGAAGCAGCTGTTGCTACAATCACTGAAGACACACTTATCAACGTTTGGGAAGAACTCGGCTATAGACTTGATGTGTGCCGTGCGACAAATGGTGCTCACATTGAACATTTATAAGGTTCTTAGTAAAACTGTTTGAGTTACTCTTTCATTTGACATATCATTTATAACTGTAAGTTTAATACAATAAATATTATAAAGCGTTAAAACCCCAATATTCATTTATAAACACCCTGTACAATGATATTTTGAATAGCGGTGACAAACTACAGAATGTGATCACTAAAAATGATCAAAACAAACTAAAGATCAGCTGTGGAAGAAGCGTTCAGTGAATTCAAGAGGATGATCTTATCTGCTGAGTTGGCAGAAGAGCTTCGGTGCAACGTACGAAGGCGTTCTGAAAAGTAATGCCTCCGAATATGTTAAAACTCTTAAAGCTTTTTAAATAAAAGAAAACATTATTAATATTCTGCATCTTTATTATTCATGTTTACAAGTTTATTTCTCAATATAGTCGTCCTGGCGACGCATGTCCCCCAAGTAGTGGCCATTTTTTTATATCGTCACTGTAGAATGCTTGATGGAGTCACAACATCATCTCTGCTTGCACCGCTTCATCACTATCAAAGTGAAGTCCTCGAAAGCGTTCTATAAGTTTTGGAAACTGATCGATGACAGTGAACTCAAGGCGTCGGATTGTTGGAGATGTCGCAGCGCTCGTGTGTGGTATGGCGTTGTCAAGCTGAAGGGGAGGGTACTCGATGTGTGGACGAATTCTTCGAATTCGAAACTCGATTACAGCACGCTGTTTCTCACGCACTCAGTTACGTTACACACCGCCATGTTAGAGACTCTCTAGTGGCAGCGGGCTGCAGATGTGTAGGCATGAAGAATAAAGATGTAGAATGTTAATAACGTTTGTTTTATTTAAAAAGCTTTAATAACTTTCACTTGAAAAATTTGGAGGCATTACTTTCCAGCGGGCCTTATAAAATCAGGAAATGGAACGATGCTGTCTGTTCAGATTTACGTTGAACGAGAAGACAGATAAAACTGAGGCCGAAGTGCTACATCATGTATTCCGAAATTACTTCATTAAAAAAAGTCACCAGTAGTAGCGACTTATACCATCGGTTGAAAGCAAAATTTACAGATATAAAAGCATGTCAGTGTGAACTAAAAAACAACTAGAATTGCCTGACAGAGAAAAGGCCGCACACACTCCAGGAATGCCCATTAGATTTTTGTAAATTAAGCACGTATTTGGAGTAACTGGCCCCTTGTATGCTTCAGCATACCGAAGGTCGCTGAAAGAAGTCATGTGACTGAAAAATGGCGCGCAGAACTAAAGATATAGCTCATTGACGTGAATTACTTGTAGAGTTGTGGAACATACATTGTGCTCGCATATGAACACTTACCTGGAAATTGAAGAACTCCCATGTAGGAATCAATGTGGTTTCCAATAAAACCTATCGTGTGAAACCCAGCTTGCTCACTTTCGCACTGTTGTCTAGTAAACCAAATTTGTGCTGAAAATACGAAAAGATAAGCGACTGGATTGAAGATTTCCTAACTAAAAGAGCTTAGTATATCATTCTCAACAGAAAGGCGTCATGTGCAGCGAAGGTAACATACAGTGTACCTCAAGGAATTATTGTAAGTCCGCTGTTGTTACTCTCCACTTTTTTCTTATATAGTATCTTTAACTGCCCTTAATACTAAAATTCATCAGCCAGTCATATTTTATTTTATTTATTTAACCTTATCAGATTAGGACCATCAGGCCCTCTCTTACATCGGACCAGTGTTCCACACATGCAGCATTTCACACATCAGAGTTACATCATGACAATAGTTTAAATGAGAAAATTAGATTACTCTAGTGACAATATGAATATAGAGTAGTGACTAAGACCTAAGAAAGTAAATGCGGCAGTCTTTTTACAACAGGTGCTATGCATACAGATTATGATAAAAGCAATAATAATAACAGTAAACAAAAATAAAAAAATGATGATAAACATGACTAAGACCTAATAAAGTAAATGCTGGCAGTAGTTTTACAACACGTGCTATACATACAGATTATGATAAAAGCAATAATAATAACAGTAAAAAAAATCAATTAATAATTATAAACATGAGAAAAATTGGCAATAGTATTGAAGATTTGTGCAGATGTACATTAATATCTTGGTGTGTAAAGTAGATGTTTATTAGTATAGCGAGTTTTGGGGAAGGGAGATTTAAGGAGGGGGAAAGAGGGAAGTAATGACTACCTTCTCAATTCTCCGCTGTTGTTCGTGAATGTATTGCTTTAAAAATGTTTTCACCACACTCATGTCTTCCACAGTTCGTCCTTTCTGAATCGGAAGCCGTTTTTTCTAAGTAAGCTTCCTCTACACTGGTGAAAGCAGCCGGCCGCTGTGGCCGTGCGGTTCTAGGCGCTTCGGTCCGGAACCACGTGACTGCAACGGTCGCAGGTTCGAATCCTGCGTCGGGCATGGATGTGTGTGATGTTCTTAGGTTTGTTAGGTTTAATTAGTTCTAAGTTGAAAGTAGTTTTCATGATACGGGGTCTCCTTGGTCTGACTCCTCTATCAAATCTGAAATTCCTGGTAATCTGGCGAATTTTGTTCCAAGATATAGCAATGTTGTACATATTCTTCAGTATATTCACGTTGAATTAGTGCCTTGTTGTGTAAGAGCCTTTGGTACAGGTTTTGTAGAAACTGAATCAAGAGCCTTCCCGAAATCTATGAATCTTAGGCAAAATAATAATTTGTGTTCAATACCCATTGCAAGTGGTCCATGTGCTCCATACACTTATAAAGACAACTCCTCCCTTTGCCTGGTTGAATTTCAAAGTTTTTGCTCCTTATCTTACCCTACATTTACTGGATTAAGCCCTGAATATCTTCGCACTGTATCACATAGGATGCAGTACAGCTGATGGCGTCAATGGGGGACATTACGCTCGATGATCCCCTTGGTACCAGGAAGGAAGGATTTCATTTTTAATTTTAAGGGCTTCTCCACTGTTCAGCAGTTTTTCTGTAATGCCATTCGCCAGCCTTCACGATCATGGCAGTCTTTCTCTTTCAGATCTCTCTTCCTTATCACGAAGTAGAGAATGCTCTCCATATTAGTCTCGGCCGTCCACACATCCTCCTTCCTGGCGACGACCATTCCAGGATTGCTTTTGGCCATCGTCCTTGCTCCATTTTCCGTAGCCAAGGCCATACCACTGAAGAGCTCTGTTCTCAATTTTTTTCGCTACTGGTTGTTCCATATTCATTGTCAGCCTAATTTACTCATTTCTTCTCTATCCTGTTCTACGTATCCTAGCTCCATCCATCTCTGCTGCCTGTACTCTGCTTCTTTGCCGCTCCCCCAGGGTCCAGCCTTCTGCACCGTATGTAAGTATACTTTCCACCATTGTTTGCACAATCCTCTTCTTTGTTTCTTTTGATACTTCCTGGTTCCACACAACTCATTTAGCATTTTAATTGCTCCTCTTGGCTGCTGTATCCTGCAGTCCACATTACTTCATAGCTTTCCGAGCTAAGTATTTAAACTGATTTCCATCTCTTCCCACTATCAGATGTTACGGTTTTGATCATATTTATTCTAAGCCCGCCTAGTTCATGTGCTTCCATTAACTTCTTTTTCATAAATTTGACATCCTCTCTACTTCGTGATATCAGTACTTGATCATCGGCAAATAGTAATGAGTGGATAGTATCACGCTGGAAAGGAATTCCCATACCTTCGCAAAACTGATTCCACTGTTCCAATATATACTGCATATGTATTTTAAACAGGGTCAGCGACATACTGCAACCCAATCTAAGTCCTTTCGATGTTTGGAATGTTTCACTCAGCTTTCTCCCTGCTTGCACTGCTGAGTGCGATTGGTGGTATATTCTACGAATCAGAGATATCTGTTGTGCTTCTACACCTATATACTCCATGGCTTCCCATGGTGTGGTGATGGGAGCGGAATCATGTGCTTTTCTAAACCTAAAAATATAAACTGTACTCGCTGACCCTTAGAATAAGAGCACTCCGTCTTCAGGACAGAAGTGGCCCATCGGGACCATCCGACCGCCGTGTCATCCTCATATGAGGATGAGGATAGGAATGGCATGTGGTCAGCACACCTCTCTCCTGGTCGTTATGATAGTTTTCTGTGATCGTAGCAGCTACTATTTGGTCGAGTTGCTCCTCAATTGGCATCACAAGGCTGAGTGCACACCGAAGAATGGCAACAGCGCATGGCGGCCTGGACGGTCACCCATCCAACTGCTGGCCATCCCCGACAGCGTTTAACTTTGGTGATCTGACGGGAACCGGTGTATCCACTGCGGCAAGGCTGTTGGACCCTTGGAATAAGCCTTCTCACTTATTTGTCTAAGGCTAGACTTATCATCCCTACAAGATCACTCAACTGTGAAACCTGCTTCTCCGTCTTGTATCTTTCCCCTTTGTGTCAGCTACTGTGGTAGTCAGCACCGACACAAACAAGGAAGGAGAGAAGTTGCAATAGCCGGTGGCAGGAATCTAAAATGATGTTCATAACACTTTCAAATTATTAGAATTTCTTATTTCTAAGAAGGAAAAAAACGTAACTTAACATCTCGTTATGATGTGGCTTGAGATGCTTCTTGTGTCTCCTAGCAGCAGTTAATATACACACTGTTACTCGCTGGTTGCGTTGACAGGGGGCGCCGATCTCTGTCTTCATAGAGTGTGGAGCTGCCCGCTCCATCCATTGGCACGCGAGTCAGCGCCTTCTTGATGCCATTTCACGGCGCTGCACTGGCCTCCGTGCTGTCGATCCTTTAGGACTGCACACATTCTCCAACCCGTTTTTCAGTTTAGCGCTGTAAAGGCTGCTGATAGACGCCATAACACTAATCCCCCTATAATTATTTGAGTGCCTCTTGTTTACTTTTTTATAGATAGCAGTTACGTGTGATACACACCACTGTCTTGGTATTTCCTCTCTCACACAATCTGATTGAACAATTTACATAGAAGTCTCACCATCTGGAGGAAGGATCCCCATCCCTTCCTCTGTCCTTTCTCCAGGCCCCCTCCCACCCCCCTTCCAACCTGTTTTTTTCCCACCTACCCTCTCTCTGCCCCCCCCTCTCCCCCCGAGTCCTTTTGCTCTCCCCTCCCCTGCCTTTTCCGACTCCTTCTCGTGTCCACCCAGCCCCCTTTTCTATGTCCCCTCCCTCCATCGGTTCCCCCTTTTTTTCTTTTCTCTCTTGCCCCTGCTTTTCCCCCTCATAGGTCCGGTCCCCCCCCCCCCCCCCCATCTGCCGCCGTGTCACCTATATAGTACTGTTACAAGTGAATGTTCAGTCTCGCGCGTCCGCTGTCAGTGTTGCCCAGCCATCATAAAGTCGCTAGTTATGTTTTTTATCTCGTGTGAACAGAAACCAGACTGTCGCCGTGTTTTTTAATTGTGCCTGTCTCCTTTTTATGTATCTTCATCCGCGTCGTCATCACAGTGATTTTATATTTTAAATTCCACAACTTTCCGCCATTTTACAGTTTTTTACAATGTCACGATTTTATTGCTTGTTTTTCTTGTTTGTTTATATTATCATTATGTTTTTTAACTTTTCTTTAGGCTGTAGAGCGGCATATTGCGCTGCTGCCAGCCCGCCCCTCCCCCCTCTGGGGGGGAATTGAAATCCAATAAAGAAAAAAAAAATGAAGGAAGGATGGAAGGTAAAATCGACGATGAGTTCATTAGAGCCGCAGCACAAGCCCAGAGGACCACATGATGCCGTTTTCTGTTAAACGTTTCTCATGTGCCTGACAGTTTGAGCACCACAAGGAAGGCTTGTTTGGGGGGGAGACGAAGAAAAGAACTAGCCCAGAAAATATGTCATCCACCATAAGATAGAAAAACCAACTCATACCATCCATGCCTGCAGCAGATGATGTAATTTGGGTTGCCTAACTTCAGGTGCATGAGGTATTTTCCAGGCCAGTTTTATTTTGATCTGTAGTTCACGCATGCTTGCTTTTTTTTTTTTTTTACGAAAATGTATGACAGTGTTCAAATCTGCAGCTTCCCGTCTCTGGTGGTAATTACATGCACAGTTTAACCGATTAGAGCTCAGCTCCAGCAGTCTGTTTACGAAGTGGACTTGTATTTCGTAGTGTATAGTGGTGTATTTCTGTCTGCATTGTCTATCGGCTGTAAAGTATCACACTATGGATACAGGTCTCAGATGGATGAAGTCTTACTCTGGGAGTCAAGTTCATGAGATTATATAAGAGGGGACATCTTATTAGTCCACAAACTAAGACATCTGAAGTCACTCAAAGTGAGAAAGGTGCATGAACAGAACTTTCTGTGTAAAATCTTTAACACAATTTCGTTGTGTGTTTCCGTGGAGAAAGCCGTCTACGAAATTTCAGAACATTTTGCATACACCAAACACATACGTGATGACAGTGAGTATATTCCAGGGTGCCCTCCTCCAACTATAATGCATGGGAAAGGTGGTGTCTTTCTGCCGGGTACCAGGGGACATCGGTATTGCGGGGAACGAAAGGGAACATATCTAGCAGCCAGGGAGGCGTATGGTGATCCTCAGTTTTTTCAGTGTGCCATCCCACTCAAGCTAACACCTCGCTGTTGTACACAGTCATGCTTCGATGGGAAGACGAGCGTCTGGAAATGACCGACAATAAGCTCCGGATAGTAAAGTCCACAACTGGACCGTGGCGTACCTCCGTCCAGCCACGTCGACGGGACGGGGCCCTTCTTACTCGTCTTCGCATCGGCCACAGCCTTATGAAGCATGGCTTCTTACTCCGCCGTCACGAACATCCAGTGTGTGGTGCTTGTGCCGTGCAGATCACTGTGCACCACATTTCATTGTACTGTGCCTTTCCTCGACCAGCGGGCCGCGGCGGACGTGATTCGAGTTTTAAAGTTGTGTGAATTGTCCAATATTTTCCAAAGATTTTAAGGGAATGGTTTTAATGTGTTCACAGGGCGACTGACTCACCCATGTTTTTTGTATGTGGTCAGTCAGTCACATTCCCTGTCCTTTCTTTAGCTCTTCTGTCGTTTTACTTGTGTTTTAATCTTCTGCATAGCACATTTCACTATTTCTTCGTTATCTCAGCACGTATGTTAACATTTCACTATTCTATCCAGATTCGTTTCTTTTATTGTGTGTAAGGGCGTTGATAATCTCGCCGTTGGACTCTCGTAAACGCCCCCCCCCCACCTCCCACCCTCACACAAACACGACATTGAATAGCTTTTTACAATTATAAATTCGCTTGAAGGTGGAACATGTATAGGCCTAAACCTGAAAGAGAGTGACAGTAATAAAAACACTGTTGTGCATCAAGTTACTTACAAAAAGAGTTAAAAAACCGCAGTTAAGATTTTAATTAGCTCTTAATTTCGATAGACAGAATAAATTTACGCAATCTACACGAAACTAGTAATAAATTGTTGAACATGAGAATGGCCCCATATTCAGAATTTCTTTAATCACAATTACTAAGAATTTTCCTAGTGTCTTTTGAGGTTCGAAGAGCAATCACACAGATGTTTTATTTTCAACAATGAAACTAACACCTCAGTCCTGAATATATTAACTTACATTTCACTTAATGATGTATTTAGAATGTTCCATTTTAGCTGGAGCTAAGGTTGTGATTGTAAAATACTAGGAGGGGTGTTCAATAAGTAATGCAACATATTTTTTCGGTAAGTTTTTAATTGAAAAAAATGCGGAATTTGTTGTGGGAATCGTGGAACATTCCCGCATCAGTTCCTGTAATAATATACACTAGTGGCCATTAAAATTGCTACACCACGAAGATGACCTGCTACAGACGCGAAATTTAACCGATAGGAGGAAGATTCTGTGATATGCAAATAATTAGCTTTCCAGAGCATTCACACAAGGTTGGCGCCTGTGGACGCCTACAACGTGCTGACATGAGGAAAGTTTCCTACCGGTTTCTCATACACAAACAGCAATTGACCAGCGTTGCCTAGTAAAACTTTGTTGTGATACCTCATGTATGGAGGAGAAATGCGTACCATCACGTTTCCGACTTTGATAAAGGTCGGATTGTAGCCTATCGCGATTGCGATTTATCGTATCGCGACATTGCTACTCGTTTTGGTCGAGATCCAAAGTCTGTTAGTAGAATATGGAATGGTGGGTTCACGAGAGTAATAACGGAAGCCGTGCTGGATCCCAACGACCTCGTATCACTAGCAGTCGAGATGACAGGCATCTTATCCGCATGGCTGTAACGGTCGTGCAACCACGTCTCGATCCCTGAGTCAACAGATGGGTTTGACAGAACAACAACCATCTGCACGAACAGTTCGACGACGTTTGCAGCAGCATGGACTATCAGCTGGGAGACCATGGCTGCGGTTACCCTTGACGCTGCATCACAGACAGGAGCGCCTGTGATGGTGTACTCAACGACGAACCTGGGTGCTCGAATGGCAAAGCATCTTTTTTGCGGATGAATCCAAGTTCTGTTTACAGCATCATGATGGTCGCATCCGTGTTTGGGGACATCGCGGTGAACGCACATTGGAAGCGTCGTATTCGTCATCGCCATACTGGCGTATCACCCGTCGTGATGGTATGGGGTGCCATTGGTTACACGTCTCGGTCACCTCTTGTTCGCACTGACGGCACTTTGAACAGTGGACGTTACATTTCACATGTGTTACGACCCGTGGCTCTACCCTTCATTCGATCCCTGCAAAAACCTACATTTCAGCAGGATAATGCATGACCGCATGTTGCAGGTCCTGTACGGACCTTTCTGGATACAGAAAATGTTCGACAGATGCCCTGGCCAGCACATTCTCCAGATCTCTCACCAATTGAAAACGTCTGGTCAATGGTGGCCGAGCAACTGGCTCATCACAATACGCGAGTCACTACTCTTGATGAGCTGTGGTACTGTGTTGAAGCTGCATGGGCAGCTGTATCTTTACACACCATCCAAGCTCTGTTTGACTCAATGCCGAGGCGTATCAAGGCCGTTATTACGGCCAGAGGTGGTTGTTCTGGATACTGATTTCTCAGGATCTATGCACGCAAATTGCGTGAAAATGTAATCACATGTCAGTTCTAGTATAATATATTTGTCCAATGAATACCCGTTTATCATCTGCATTTCTTCTTGGTGTAGCAATTTTAATGGCCAGTAGTGTAGATTTCAGACAGGTGGTGTCGCTATACGTAGCCTTCAAATTGACATCTGTAACGGAGGTGAGTTCCAAGTGGAGAGCTGAGTTTCTTTTGGTGGAATACCAGAGCATCTTAGATATTCATAGGCGCTCACAGACTGTCAAGGAAAACATGGCAGTGAACAAAACCACGGTCAGTCGGACGAAGTGTTATCATCATACCAACGAGGCCGCACAAACCCGTCCGACCTCCGGCGTACTGGCCGGCCGCACACAGTTGCACCTAATGCAATATTGGAACGTGCAGACACTCTCATTCGAGGTGATCGACGGGTCACAATCAAACTCCACCTTACTCAGCTGGATGTCTCTATTGGTAGTGCTGAGACACTTCCACCAGCTGGGGTACTCAAAGGTATGCACTAGCTGGGTTCCTCGCCACTTAACAAAACACCATAACTAGCAACGATGGACCATCTGTGCGGAACTGCTTTCGGGTTATGGGCTGAGCGTCATAACTTTTTGTTGGACATTGTCACAGGTAATACTTTCATCACTTCGAACCGGAAACAAAACGGCAGTCCATGAAGTGACGTGACGCCACCTCTACTCCGAAGAAAAAGTTCAAAGCTGCACTCTGAGCTGGTCAAGACATGGCTCTAAGCACTATGGGACTTAACATCTGAGGTTATCAGTCCCCTAGACTTAGAACTACCTAAACCTAACTAACCTAAGAACATCACACACATCCATGCTCGAGGCAGGATTCGAACCTGCGACCGTTGCAGCAGCGCGGTTCCGGGCTGAAATGCCTATAACCTCTCGGCCACAGCAGCCGGCCATGGCGACGGTCTTCTGGTATTCTGTTTGTTGTCCTCTACCATGACGCAATGACGAACTATAAAGCGTATAGTACTACCCTCAGGAAATTGAAAAAAACAACTTCAGCGTGTTCATCGCCACAAAAATGCTAACGAACTTCTCCCTCCCCATGACAACGTAAGGGCTCATACGAGTCTGCACACCCAAGAGGGGTTACAAAATTTTATTTGACTGTTCTTCCTCATCCACATTACACCGCAGATCTCGCGCCTTCCGACTTCCATCTGTTTGGCCCAGTGAAGGATGCACTCCGCAGGAAGCTGTACGTGGATGATGCAGCAAGAGGCTGTTTCGATTAGTAGAGTGGTATCATGCGGACATACAGACCCTGCCAGTAAGATTGTGTGAGGCCGTCGCGCTGAACGGAGATTATGTTGAACAATAGGATTTTGTAGCTAAAAGACTGGGGAATAATATGTTGTAATGGAATCCTCAACAAAATCAATCTGCTTAGAGAAAAAAAGTAAAATTTCACTCACCACATAAAATTGTGATTAGGTCGCAGGTTGTATGATGAGTTTCGAAAGAAGTTTCTCATCTTCAGGTAAAATGTGCAAGAATCTTTAAAATAATGTAATTCTTTTATACTGAAAAAATGGTTCAAATGGTTCTGAGCACTGTGGGACTTAACATCTCAGGTCATCAGTCCCCTAGAACTTAGACCTACTTAAACCGAAGGACACCACACACATCCATGCCCGAGGCAGGATTCGAACCTGCGACCGTAGCGGTTGCGCGGTTCCAGACCGAAGCGCCTAGAACCGCACGGCTACCAACGGCCGGCTTTAATACTGAACAAACACTGAAACTCTCAGAGTAAATAGTCTCTGTCTTACATTACATTCAGTGCTCTAATATGTTATGCTGGCACCATTGAATCTTCTCATCTTGTTTCTTTCTGCTTCTTATATTCTACCCTCAGCTGACACAAGTCTTGTATCGCATGTTATGTTATCAGTTTAAACAACAGTTACCTTGTGACATTACTATTGTATATTTTCTGGCTCTATTTAGTGGTTATTTTACAGAGAGTACAGTATGTGAGAGCTTAAGAGGAAGGATTCCGCTTTTTTCTTGGAAAGTGCACTCCCAGTGTGGTTTCAGGGTCCTGTTGTCAGTTGAAAGCAGTCCGTGAATTTTATTAGGAGAGTCGAGCCTCCCCAGGGAGACATTCAGTTTCCGAGGATGCTTCGTTCTCTTCTGGGTAGAGCTGGTGCCTGACCTAGCTGAGGGCAGCGGACACAATTCCACCACTATCGCCCTCAGGGAATAATTGAGTATGATATTTTGCCTTTTCTGCATGAACATCAAAGGTTAAGAGTTCTGGGACCACCTGGTTCTTTCGCTCCAAAATTTTGGTCATGCAAACGAATTGAGTAGCCCTGTCACTGTGACTGGCATAAAGAGGCCGACCACCCGTTGGGACACTACAGTGTTTCTTAAGGTGCGTTCTGTCCAGCAAGAGTGGGAAGTTTCTGTTGTGTTTCCCTCTTTTTTCATGAAATAAACGATATTCGTGTCCATGTCCAAGCCCATGTGTGGTGCTAACGGGTGCATACTCTGCTGATTGTGAAGGAAGTTAAGTTTCCCAATGTGCGGTAGTGCGATTTATTTTCTGAGCAACTAGCTATTTACTTCTTCTGATACGCAACTTTAGTTTTCTATCTGATTATAATTTGTGATTTTGTCTCCTCAGCAGTGAATTCGTGAGCTGCCCATACAGGACAAATTCTTGCGTTTTCCACATGTGAGTCTTTCATATAATTAGGTATCTACTCACAATGTCAGCGTCATCCTGTGTAAATTCAATCAAGATTTTTAGGAAACATCGTTTTCTGTTAACGACTTGTTTATTCTGTCCAATAATTAGAGGAAATTAAAACCTGGCGTCCTCACACTTCGTTTAAATTACAATACGCTTTAAACTATCTTACAACTTTTCCATGGTCAGGCGATCCTTGCACACCTAAGCTTGTTATTCTCAGTGTGCTGGTGTTACGGTGCACAGTAACCAAACACTACGATCATTCTTTTACTATTCAGTAAAGGTAACGAGCACTGCACTTGCTAGTCTTGTCTGATTATAAGTCTGTCTATGGACTAGCGAGAGTTGTGTCGATTTGGCCGAGGATTTTCAGTTTTCTGTGCATTGTTTCATGACTATTTGTCAACAAGCTTGCAGTATTTAGACGTAATAACCAACAACATTTTGTAGGAACGTCGTAGCATAATGCAAGTCGGAGTCACTGCTCACACAAACAGCTTATAAAATTTCACCTTTATCTCTTCCTGGACTGTGCTTATGCTTGTTATATCCTCCCGATTTGAGAGGGAGTTTATTGTAGCATCCTCGCATAGCTTCTGCAGGAAATATTCGAGCCAGTAATGACTTGGTCATTTTAAATATTTTATCCCTTACTATTATGCAGAAATATTTCCAGTTCATAAAGTAACTCCAGTTTCTTCCCTTTCTGCAGTGTAACGTCAAGATTTTGATCATTTTCGCTTAGTGAATGGCTAGTCTCATGAAGATGGTTGGCTATCGATGACACATCGCAGTTCTTCAGTCTGAAGATACGTTTATACTCATTAAGTTTTATTTTGAAATTCTACGTTGTACTTTTTTTTTGTGAGGTGGAAATAATAAACTCCTTCACGGCCTGGGACAGTACAGCAAGCAGAAATTCAATCCATGAACAAATAAAGGTGACTGTCGTATAAGCCTGTAGTTCAGTCGCCAGATTGTAATCGGTATACCATAACCCATCGATCGAGTTAAGCGAACATGAATATGGGTTTCATATTTTTATTCCGCTGCCACAATAGCAGCAATCCGCCCAGTGAATAGGTGACTGGCGCCAACGTCAACATTTCCCAGGAATCACGCCGTACACACTCGTTGTGCCAGCCGATGAAAGAAGAAAATACGCCGAAGCAACACTTGTGCGGGGGTTTAGCGTTGCCAGCAGGAGATGAGGACTGAATGAAAGGTAAGGTAGAGACTGTTTACGCCGAATGTTATATTGTTCTTTTAGGCCGTTGAAGTATTAACCCTTTTTAAATTTTCTTTTATATTTTTTCTTAAGATGAGTCTGTTCTGGAATTGTGTCATGTAACATGTGAACTTATCATGAACTTCATTTGGCTAAGGCAAATTTTACTATTTTACTAATGATATATTTCCTAGAGATGTTACTCAATTGGAACCAGTTGACTGACGGAGGTAATTAATCCGAAAACTAATATAAGGGTTTCAGTAGCTCGTTTCAGTAGCTCCTCATCGATCGCGTATTTGAGCATCGCTACTACATTTAGTAAACCTGCGCTGAAGACTCTTAGACAATAGCGTAGACATGCTGAAATGGTACGCAGTACAGATCGCAGTACCAGACTAACTGCGCTCCACAGATGACTTTGTTAGCATCCAGCCATGTGACCCGTAGCACGATGTCGCGTTCCAGGCGTTTCCAGAAGCGGTCGGGCATGTTCCGGCGGGCTTTCCTGGTGCTGGGCCACCTCACCATCCTGTCGTGGGCCGCAAAGCCGTTCCTGGACCGCCTGCTGGGTTCGGATGGACCGCTGTCTCTGCCGCAGGACGCCTGGTATCCGTTTGACACGACGCGCAGCCCTTACTACGAAATCGCCTACCTGCACCAGGCGAGTATTTTCATTGTCTTCCCGAGTGTCTACGATGCTCTTGTCGTCGAAGACTCGACATTTTGCATGCAGTTACCAATCAGTTATGCCCCATATTTGGGAGGTGGGGCATTTTGTACAGGGTGGTCCATTGATAGTGACTGGACCAAACATCTCACGAAATAAGCATCAAACGAAAAAACTACAAAGAACGAAACTCATCTCGCTTGCAGGGGCAAACCAGATGGCGCTATGGTTGGCCCGCTAGATGGCGCTGCTATAGGTCAAACGGATATCAACTGCGTTTTTTTTTTTAAATAGGCACCCCCATTTTTATTACATATTCGTGTAGTACGTAAAGAAATATGAATTTTTTAGTTGGACCACTTTTTTCGCTTTGTGATAGAAGCCACTGTAATAGTCACAAACGTATAAGTACGTGGTAACACGTAACATTCCGCCAGTGCAGACGGTATCTGCTTCGTGATATATTACCCATGTTAAAATGGACCGTTTACCAATTGCGGAAAAGATCGATATTGTGTTGATGCGTGGCTATTGTGATTAAAATACCCAACGGGCGTGTGCTATGTGTGCTGCTTGGCATCCTGGACGACATCATCCAAGTGTCCGGACCGTTCGCCGGATAGTTACGTTATTTAAGGAAACAGGAAGTGTTCAGCCACGTGTGAAACGTCAACCACGACCTGCAACAAATGATGATGCCCAAGTAGGTGTATTAGCTGCTGTCGCAGCTAATCCGCACATCAGTAGCAGACAAATTGCGCGAGAATCGGGAATCTCAAAAACGTCGGTGTTGAGAATGCTACATCAACATCGACTGCACCCGTACCATATTTCTATGCACCACAAATTGCATGGCGACGACTTTGAACGTCGTGTACAGTTCTGCTACTAGGCACAAGAGAAATTACGGGGCGATGACAGATTTTTTGCACGCGTTCTATTTACCAACGAAGCGTCATTCACCAACAGCGATAACGTAAACCGGCATAATATGCACTATTGGGCAACGGAAAATCTACGATGGCTGCGACAGGTGGAACATCAGCGACCTTGGCGGGTTAATGTATGGTGCGGCATTATGGGAGGAAGGATAATTGGCCCCCATCTTATCGATGGCCGTCTAAATGGTGCAATGTATGCTGATTTCCTACGTAATGTTCTACCGATGTTACTATAAGATGTTTCACTGTATGACAGAATGGCGATGTACTTCCAACATCATGGATGTCCGGCACATAGCTCGCGTGCAGTTGAAGCGGTACTGAATAGCATATTTAATGACAGGGGGGATTGGTCGTCGAAGCACCATACCATGGCCCGCATGTTCACCGGCTCTGACATCCCCGGATTTCTTTCTGTGAGGAAAGTTGAAGGATATTTGCTATCGTGATCCACCGACAACGCCTGACAATGTGCGTCAGCGCATTGTCAATGCATGTGCGAACATTTCGGAAGGCGAACTACTCACTGTTGAGAGGAATGTCGTTACACGTATTGCCAAATGCATTGAGGTTGACGGACATCATTTTGCGCATTCATTGCGTTAATGTGGTATTTACAGGTAATCACGCTGTAACAGCATGAGTTCTCAGCAATGATAAGTTCACAAAGGTACATGTGTCACATTGGAACAACCGAAATAAAATGTTGAAATTTACCTACGTTCTGTATTTTAATTTAAAAAACCTACCTGTTACCAACTGTTCGTCTAAAATTGTGAGCCATATGTTTGTGACTATTACAGCGCCATCTATCACAAAGCGAAAAAAGTGGTCCAACTAAAACATTCACATATTTTTACGTACTACACGAGTATGTAATAAGAAATGGGGTTCCTATTAAAAAAAAAAACGCAGTTGATATCCGTTTGACCTATGGCAGCGCCATCTAGCGGGCGAACCATAGCGCCATCTGGTTTGCCCCTTCAAGCTAGACAAGTTTCGTTCTTTGTAGTTTTTTCGTTTGACGCTTATTTCGTGAGATATTTGGCCCGGTCACGATCAGTAGACCACCCTGTATAGCGTGCAGTTTTGTAGTTAGACACAAGTTGAACATCTAGTTACGTAGTAACGCTTTTGTTACGTCCGGTCTGGAAATAAACTTCTGTGGAGATGGATGCTTTATAACATTTAACTTGAGAATATAATTTATGTTAATCACGTTTCTTCTTCTTGCTCTCGTGTCGTTTTCATTTGCCTCCTGCTTTGGAATCCTTCCAGTTGTAAAATATTTTCCATAAAGATCTCTCTCTTCAATACTTCCTCCTATCGTACGTTATTCCATTTCATGTCTTTCGTAACCTCTTAAATTGAGGTGCCTGTTAATTTCCTTTCCCTAATATATCTGAAGATCTGCTTGGTGAGTCTGTTGCCACCCGTTCTGTAAATATGTCCAAAAATAGTAACATGCTCTTCCTTATTTTTTCTAATATATCTTCTATATTACGATAAATTTAATTGCTACTTCTTAATTTCCAAAATTTTTCTGTGGATCTAATATTTGATGTATAATTCTTCCTATTTCTAATTTATCAAGACAATATTAGGCATCCTTTAACATGCAGGTATTCTGGTTTCTCTACTGTATTATAGTACTTTATTTTAAGCTGTTTAGATAATTCCTTTTTGGTGTAGTTATATCATATGCTTTTTCAATCTTTTGTATCCTTCTGTCTAAAGCATTTTTTTCTAAACCATTTTCTCAAACATTTTCCCAAACGATCCGAATCTGTTTACCTTTTCTATTTGTCCAGTATGTAGTATTAAATATTCCGGAGCACTTTTTATATTATCAATAAATTTTTTTTCTCCGCAGAGAATTTTAACCCTATCTCTTCGAGACGACTGACTCGCACTGCTATCCTTGTGAAACGTTTAGAAAGTATGGCAAATTCATCCACAACTATTAGGCAATTTGTTGCAATACCCTTGTTTTTCCCCCCTAGAAAGAGGGGGCGGTGTTTTCATTCTTTCAGTTTTTCGGTCTCCACGACGCACTTGAAAAGAAGTGCACATAAACCATCGTCTTGTCGAATATCTGTATTTATTATGGAAGATCGAGATTTCTCACCCATAGATTTTGCTTTTGAATTTGTGTCTGACAGAGTTTCACGGGTTAGGTTTACCAATTTAGTTTTACTCAAAATTCACGGATTACTTTATACACAGTTTACCTATAAACGGAGTTCAAACTTTTTTTAAAACCGATAAATGTTACAACTATGTCTTTCAAGTTTGTTAATTTGTAACGAATTACGGATTTCAGATTGAAAATCTATTCTCAGCAGCATCTTCGCTTTCTAAACTCACTTTGATATTCACCCAATTGACAATCAAGCATAGGTTGTATTCTGTTAAGTTGTTCATAATACCTTACAAGCAGTTGGTGAAAGTGATGTATCTCTATAACTGAATATATTACTTGCTACTCCTTTTCTGTCATGGGTGTATTACGACCACTTTTTTTTTCTTCTGGGATTTTTTCTGTTTTCCAAACTTCTTCGAAGATTATTTGTAGAGCTTCTATGGTTTTTGGTACAGACCATTTCAGAGGCTTAGCTTCCCCACTACCTTCTTTATTTTCTAGAGTTTTTATTACTCCTTGTCAGGTTCTATAACTGAGTGGTCAGTGCGGCTGACTGCCATGTGGGGGATCCAGGTTCGACTCCGGTACTGCTAGAGATTTTGCCTTGGTGGGAGGAGTGGTACTGGTTGTATTATTACTTTCTAAATTTCTTCAACCCTAGGTGGTGAACCAACTTCTAGGATTTCGTTAACCTACGGAAATTCTAATTTATAATTTAGCTCTGGTCGTTTCCAAACGTGTTTATCTTTCTTAGTTATAACATTTTGTATTTGAGAGCACCATTTGGGTAGTTAACAAGTCAAAGGCTTAGCTGCAGGAGTATAATTAAAGTATAATATAACTGCTTTTATCTTCATAATGTTTATCTGTTTTGGACCATGTGTAAATTGATTACAGTTACCCTACAAAAAGTCACTCTCTTACAGTTAACGTATTTCCATCACAATTACTATTAAAAGAAGAGACAGTGTTATAGCCATTATGTTAATGAAAATTTCTGAGTTGCTTACCTGGCGTTAGATAGCACTTTGAGACAAATGAAACGTTAATGTACTGACTTATTGAAGTGGCTACCAGAGGCGAATACAGGGTGGGAAGGGGGTTGGGGTATGAGGTTGCAGCCCCCACCCCCTCCCCAAGAATTGCACCTGATTGTTCCATACCTTTAAAAAAATTCTCGCTAATGCAGATAATGTAATATGCAATAAACTGCCGGAAGAAAATGAGTACGCCTGGAAAGACGGCATCGATTTTGATCCAGTGACGGCATGTTCCAACTGGGGCATAGTTGTTGTACTGGTAATGGTTTCAACGTCGTCCACCAATAGATAGCGTGGTGGCATAGCAATGAGAGCGTCATCTGTGTCTACCTTCAATATGGAATCCTCACAGCCAGAATGCTCAGTGCGTTGCAAACGCGTGGAGCAAGTAAACAACCATGCCACAGAGAAACATCCGTGCTTCCTACAGCCAGCTGAGAGAGTTTGAAAGGGCGGTCAAATTGTGGCCTTATCGTTGGCAGGATGGTCCTTTCGGAGAACTACCACACAAGTTGGACGCGCTGCGTCAGTTGCGCACCATTGCTCGTGTCAGTGGTCACTTGAATATTCTCACACCCGTAGATGAAGTTCTGGACATCGAAGCAGCAGACGCCCGCAAGGATCGTCGTATTGAAAGGGTAGCACTGGCAGATCGAACAGCTACCACAGCACAAAAAAGCGTCAGTATGAACTGCTGTGAACCAAAATAAAACTTTCACTCTGCAGTGGAGTGTACGCTGATATGAAACTTCCTGGCAGATTAAAACTGTGTGTTGGACAGAGACTCGAACTCGGGATCTTTTGCCTTTGGCAGGCAAGTGCTACCTAAGCACGTCTCATAGCCCCCCCCCCTCTCACCCCTCACAGCTTAAATGCGCCAGTACCTCGTCTCCTACCTTCCAAACGTCGCAGAAGCTCTCCTGCGAAACTTGTAAGACTAGCACTCCTCTAAGAAAGGATATTGCGGAGACATGTCTTAGCCACAGCCTGGGGGATGTTTCCGGAAGGAAATTTTCACTCTGCAGCGGAGTGTTCGCTGATGTGGAAGATAGGAGTCGAGGTACTGGCGGAAGTGAGCTATGAGGGTGGGGCACGAGTCGTGTTCTCAAATCAAATGGCTCTGAACACTATGGGACTTATCTTCTGAGGTCATCAGTCCCCTAGAACTTAGAACTACTTAAACCTAACTAACCTAAGGACATCACACACATCCATGCCCGAGGCAGGATTCGAACCTGCGGCCGCAGCGGTCGCGCGGTTCCAGAGTGTAGTGCCTAGAATCGCTCGGCCACTGCGGCCGGCCCGAGTCGTGTTCTAGTAGCTCAGTCGGGAGGGCACCTGCCCACAAAAATCAAAAGGTCACGAATTCGAGTCTCCGTCCGACACACAGTTTAATCTGCCAGGAATGTTGAGAACCAGTTATTAACAGTGGGACTACGGGAACGCACACTTCTAGCCTACCTTCCTTTCACGCCACTGCATAGATTTCCACGGCTCGGCTGGTGCTATCAGAGGATCACTTGTAAGAAGGAATGACGGACCGTCGTCTTCAGCGATGAAAGCAGATTTTGCCTGCACGCAACGATGGTCGTTCGTGTGCCTGACGTAGGCCTGGTGAGCGCTCTCTCGTAAAGTGCATTCGTCCGAGACACTGTCCCCACCCCACGCCTTATGGTTTGGGGAGCGATAAGTTACAATTGTCGTTCACCTTTGATGATTCTGGAGGGAACGGTAACTTGCGACGATAAATCGCTAGGCTGCTTCTGTTTGTGTAAACAGCCACGACCTGTTAATTTCCATTATACGTGGAACAAACAGGGGAGGGTAACCAGCGCTGACACCACCGTTGTTCCGAACTGAAGATTGTCATATGGTTTCGTAGACTTTCCCGGCGTAATAACTTCTGATGTTCTTCACGGGTTTGCAGCCGGATCATGTCGTCGTCCACACACAATAATTCGGCGGACCAGCTAGCCGCCATCTCCAGGTGAGTTAATGATAGTGCACTACCTCGCCGGAACTGAATTCCAGCCGTTTTTTTTTTCTTTATTGTATTTCAATTCCCCATCGGGGAGGGCTGGCAGCAGCATATGCGCTGCTCTTCAGCCGAAAGACATAGAACAAACAATAGAAGACATTTAAAAATAACAAAGGAGAGAATATGGTGAACATAGATATAAAAAAGGGGGAACATCATGGAAGGCAATAGACAAAAAAAAAAAAAAAACGGGGTGACCGTAAAATGGAGATAAAAAACTGTGAAAACTGTTTAAAAGTAGCACACACAAAAAGCCACACACTGCGACAATTAAAAGAACACAAGGCACAGTATGACTGGAGCATAAAAGGGATTGACAGATGGCGTAGCACATAACAAACACTGACGGCGAACCTCAAGGTAGTACACAATTAAAATCACACCTCTTGATGCACAGGAGAAACAGCACTAAACACAACACTGATGTGGCACACTGACGATGATCAAAACAGAGGATCTGCCAGGCACAAGGCGATAAGGGAGACTGGAAGAAGGGAGGGAGGGGAAGAGATGGGGGAGAGGAGCGGGGGGCGCGCTGAAGAGGTCCAGGTAGGGAGGGATGTGAGGAGGAAAGAGGCAAGTATGGGGTGCAGGGTCTCAGGGGAGGGGGGGAAGAGGAAAATCCGCTTTGGGAGAAGGAGGGGGGAACAAGGCCGGGTTATAGTTGGAAGGAAGGGTAGATGTCACGGCGAAGTTGGTCATCTGGGATGGGGAGCCGTGAGAAATTGCCCTGATGAAGGAGATAGAGGGTGTGGAGGTGGAGAGAGAGAGGGATACAGCGATAGAGGCGCGGCAACGGGCGGGGGGTGGAGAGGAAGGAGGAAACCAGAGGTTGGGGGGGGGATCAAGCCTGCGGACAATGTAAAGGATGCGGAGATGTTGGAGGAACAGGAGGAGGTGGGGGAAGGGGATCAGTTCATACAGGAGCCGTGTGGGGGAAGGAAGGCGGATACAGAAGGCAAGGCGGAGCACATGGCGTTCAAGGATTTGGAGGGCCTTGTAAAAGCGGGTGGGGGCGGAGATCCAGGCAACGCTGGCATAACAAGAGGATAGGACGGATGAGGGATTCGTAGGTGTGGAGGATGGTAGAAGGATGCAATCCCCATGTCCGGCTGGACAGGAGTTTCAGAAGTCGGAGGCGGGAATGGGCTTTCTGCTGGACGGTCTGGAGATGAGGGGTCCAGGTGAGGTGTCGGTCAAGGGTGAGGCCAAGGTATTTCAGGGTGGGGGTGAGCTGGATAGGACGACCATAAAGGGTGAGGTAGAAGAAATTCCAGCCGAAACAACGGAAACCTTTATACACCACTGCCGACTTCTCAGACTGGAACAACCAAGTGTGCCGATGATGTTCCACGCACCGGTCCTGAATAGTGAGCTGGATAGGACGACCATAAAGGGTGAGGTAGAAGAAATTCCAGCCGAAACAACGGAAACCTTTATACACCACTGCCGACTTCTCAGACTGGAACAACCAAGTGTGCCGATGATGTTCCACGCACCGGTCCTGAATAGTTCGAATAGTTTGACCAATATACTTCTTTCTGACATCAAACAACAACGGTCTTCTTTTCGATCATTGGATTCTTCCAACTAGAGCTGTTGCGATTTATCGTTTCTGCCGTCTTCTCCCACCAGCGCGCTGCGTGTCCACTTGCCGCCAGGAGGCGCTGCCCATCATCTCGCGCACGCGCGGTGCTCTGTCCGTGGTGTATAAAGGTTTCCGTTGTTGTGGCTGGAATTCAGTTCCGGCGAGGCAGCGCACGAGCATTAACTCACCTGAAGATGGTGGCCAGCTGGTCCGCCGACATATTGTGTCTGGACGACGACATGATCAGGCTGCAAACCCGTGAAGAATACCTGAAGATTGTCATGCTGACCGCAGCATGTCACATTGCAATGCTAAAGGAAACGTCGCATCACTACTGAGTGCTTGCGGGGAGTACTGAGCACAGCCGATAGGCCGAGCCTCGGCCTTCACGCTGCCTGCACATCCTGCTCGGCTGAAGTTTGTTACACCTTTTCGGCTGAAGTTTGTTACACCTTTACCGACCCTGCTCTATGGGGTCTTATGAAATTTTTGAGATGTAAATACAAAATGTGTTATGGTTTAGTTAAGACAATGAACATTAAAAAATTATTCTGTTATCACTCTTTGGGGAAACTACGAGGGCTGTCCAGAAAGTAAGTTCCCACTGATCGCGAAATGGAAACCACAGTAAAAATCAGCAATGTTTTATTTGTAACAGTTAGCTACACCTTCCAGCTACTTCTCTACGTAGTCGCAGATCTGACTTGGACGTTTGTCGTAGCGTTGTACCAACTTTCCAATACCCTCATCACAGAAGGCAGCCGCCAGTGCTTTTCGCCAATTCTCTACGCTGGCCTACAGCTCGTTGTCAGTGCCAAAATGTAGTCTTCATAGCCAGCGGTTCATGTGAGCAGAGATGAAACTCAGAGGGAGACAATTACGGGCTGGATTGTGGGTAATCAAACATTTCCAATTGAAAACGATGCAGGAGCATATTCATTGCCCCTGCAGAATGCAGCTGAGAATTGGCTTGAAGAAGAAACCGCACGACAGTTATGTAATGTTGGCTGCATAGCTTGAGGCGAAATTTCTCACCAGGCCCTCGTACTTGGCGGGAGACACTATTTTCTAGACATCTTTACTTGCTCACTGTGAGCTCAGAAATGAGAAAAGCGACGTGCTGCTATCTGGGGTCATACCAGAGACACTGCCCAACACCTGTGTGCAAAGCTTTATCGGATTTTCATAGTAGTTTCCATTTTGCAACCGATCGGAACTTACTTTTTGGACGCCTCTCGTATTTGTCTGTCAGCTAATTAATAATATATAACGTGAACAACAACGCTCAGAGTAGACTTTCCTCGGCGCCCATTGAAGTTACTTGCTCATTCAGGATGGATCTCCCTTACCAAGAAATCCTCAGTCAATTCATAAATTTTGTTTGATACCCCATAGGACCGTCACTCTGTTAATACGGTTTGGTACGATATTGAGTCAAATGTTGTTCGAAATTGTGCCAAAGATGCATTAAAACATGTTATTGTCACGTAAGGTGGGCGTTTTCCTTGCGTATTGCGTCATTTTGGCGATCAAGGTTTGATTACATCAAGATAAGTGTCGCGATTTTATTCCTCACAACTAGCGATATGTTCAACTATAGTTTTTCATTCTTTAATTCTACAGGTGTTTCACTTAAGATGTCCTCGAGTACGGCTATTTTTTCGATTACTGAGGTAAGCGAAGAGAATATTATTAATGTATAAATTGTTTTCAATTTAGACCTGTAATTCATTTTATTCTTGCGAGTATTTACTTGTGCATTAATTAATAACGCTTGATTGCTGTATTAAGTTGAAAAGTCTAATATCACAACATAGGAGTAGCTACAGCTTTGGGCATAAAATCAAACTGTCTGAGCGATAAAAAAGGGGTTAGATTATGGTTCACTTAAGGCTCTAAATTATTTTTAAAAAAGGTCTCTCTATCATCGCTACTAGGCGAAACCGTTTTACACTACTGGCCATTAAAATTGCTACACCAAGAAGAAATGTAGATAATAAACGGGTTTCATTGGACAAATGTATTATACTAGAACTGAGATGTGATTACATTTTCACGCAATTTGGGTGCATAGATCCTGAGAAATCAGTACCCAGAACAACGACCTCTGGCCGTAATAACGGCCTTGATACACCTGGGCATTGAGTCAAACAGAGCTTGGATGGCGTGTACAGGTACAGGTGCCCATGCAGCTTCAACACGATACCACAGTTAATCAAAAGTAGTGACTGGTGTATGGTGACGAGCCAGTTGCTCGGCCAACATTAACCAGACGTTTTCAATTGGTGAGAGATCTGGAGAATGTGTTGGCCAGGGCAGCAGTCGAACATTTTCTGCATCCAGAAAGGCCCGTACAGGACCTGCAACATGCGGTCGTGCATTATCCTGTTCAAATATAGGTTTTCGCAGGGATCGAATGAAGGGTAGAGCCACGAGTCGTAACACATCTGAAATGTAACGTCCACTGTTCAAAGTGCCGTCAACGCGAACAAGAGGTGACCGAGACGTGCAACCAATGGCACCCCATACCATCACGACGGGTGATACGCCAGTATGGCGATGACGAATACACGCTTCCAATTTGCGTTCACCGCGATGCCGCCAAACACGGATGTGATCATCATGATGCTGTAAACAGAACCTGGATTCATCCGAAAAAATGACGTTTTGCCATTCGTGCACCCAGGTTCATCGTTGAGTATACAATCGCAGGCGCTCCTGTCTGTGATGCAGCGTCAAGGGTAACAGCAGCCATGGTCTCCGAACTGATAGTCCATGCTACTGCAAACGTCGTCGAACTGTTCGTACAGATGGTTGTTGTCTTGCAAACGTCCCCATCTGTTGACTCAGGGATCGAGACGTGGCTGCGCGATCCGTTACAGCCATGCGGATAAGATACCTGTCATCTCGACTGCTAATGTTACGAGGCCGTTGGGATCCAGCACGGCGTTCCGTATTACCCTCCTGAACCCACCGATTCCATACTCTGCTAACAATCATTGGATCTCGACGAACGCGAGCAGCAATGTCGCGATACGATAAACCGCAATCGCGATCGGCTACAATCCAACTTTTATCAAAGTCGGAAACGTGATGGTACGCATTTCTTCTCCTTACACGAGGCATCACAACAACGTTTCACCAGGCAACGCCGGTCAACTGCTGTTTGTGTATCAGAAATCGGTTGGAAACTTTCCTCATGTCAGCACGTTGTAGGTATCGGCACCACCGCCAACCTTTTTTGAATGCTCTGAAAAGCTAATCATTTGCATGTCACAGCATCTTCTTCCTGTCGGTTAAATTTCGCGTCTGTAGCACGTCATCTTAGTGGTGTAGCAATTGTAATGGCTAGTAGTGTATGTTCCTGATTTGGAATTACCACAAGTAAATTATTGCTCTCTAAGTACATTTTCAGTGACTGAAGGAATACTTTCAGTTTTGTGGCGGGTAACCGTTATTGTCGAGAAAAGTCTTCGGAATACTGTTTACTACAACCTGCAGGTGGGAAAGTAGATTTTCGATTGTGGTACCTCTGGAAGTGAATGAACAGAACAATATGAACACGGAGACAGCCGCGGATATCCACGTCCGCGCAAGGCTCTGGTTATCTCGTTCAGGGATAATGGACTCAGAAAGTTTGGTATCCACTGGTGTAGAGGAATGAACGATTAAGTGAACTGTGGTGCCTCGGCAGGTACTGTCGCTGTACGTTGCCGCGACGTGTGTGGTGACAGTGGACGTGTTCTTCACAACACTCGTCATGTACCTCTCGGCGCAGCTGCAGGTCCTCAACTTGCACCTGCAGGCAATGGACGGCCGGCCCCAGCTGACAGCAGCCACCGATGTAAGTCGCTTTTGCACGCTAGGCAGCCGCATGCGCTTGCCCCGTTCAGGTGGTGCTGGCTCGGGTGCTGCGGTTTGTGTGAAGAGAGGAAGAATAGGCCAGTAGATTTCACTCGCTTGTGCTTACGAGGTGTGTGAGAAAAGTAATGAGACTGGCAACACTGCGAGCGATCTGGCAACGCTGTGTTGTTCTGCTTGTGTAGTTTAGTGTGTTCATCCCTTACAGATGCTCAGCTCGAGTTTCAGCCATCATTTTATTTTTGAGTTCGCCATCAGTGAAACTGTGTCTTTGTTGTGTGTCACGAAAATGGAACAGCGGAATGTGCAGTAACCCTATGCAATCAAGTTTTTTGTTAAATTTGGAGAATACGCGAGTGTGACCTCTGGAAACTTGAAACAGGCCTAAGGGGGAAATTCAGTATCAAGAGCACAAGTTTTTCCTTGTTAGAAATCATCTTTAGGAAGCTCGAGAACACGTTGGAGATGAACCTCGCTCAGGAGACCAACTTCAAAACCTGACGAAAACGTCGGATGTGTGCGTGATCTTGTGAGATCAAACAAATGTTTACCAATAAGGATGATGGGTGACCTGTTAAAATGGTTCAAATGGCTCTGAGCACAATGGGACTTAAAATCTGAGGTCATCAGTCCCCTAGAACTTAGTACTCAAACCTAACTAACCTAAGGACATCACACACGTCCATGCCCGAGGCAGGATTCGAACCTGCGACCGTAGGGGTCGCGCGGTTCCAAACTGAAGCGCCTAGAACCACTCGGCCACACCGGCCGGCAGTGACCTGTTAAACTTAAGCACTTTCACCGTACGTCAAATTTTGACCAAAGTTTTGCACATGCAATAGGTTAGTGCCAAAATGATGCCGAAAAACCTCACAACTGAGCAGAAGGACAATCGAAGAAATGTGTGCGTGATCTTCTTCAGAGAATTGTCAATTACCACGAATGGCTCAGTTGTGTGCTCATAGGTGCTGAATCTTGGATTTTTTAGTGTTATAGGCCTCTATTGTTCCTGATCTATATTAACGACATAGGAGACAATCTGAGTAGCCGTCTTAGATTGTTTGCAGATGGCTGTCATGTCTTGTAACGTCATCAGATGAGCAAAATGAATTGCAAAATGATTTAGATAAGGTATCTGTATGGTGCGAAAAGTGGCAATTGACCCTAAATAAAGAAAAAGTGTGAAATTATTCACATGAGTACTAAAAGAAATCCGCTAAATTTCGATTACGCGATAGGTCACACAAACCTGAATGCTATAAGTTCAACTAAATACTTAAGGATTACAATTACAAATAACCTAAATTGGAACGATCACATAGATAATGTTGTGGGTAGAGCAAACTAAAGACCATTTCATTGGCAGGTCTACTAAAGAGACTGCTTACACCACGCTTGTCCGCCTATTCTGGAGTATTGCCGTGCGGTGTGGGATCCGCATCAGGTGGGACTGACGGATGACATCGAAAAAGTTCAAAGAAGGGCAGATCGTTTTGTATTATCGCGAAATAGGGGGAGATAGTGCCACAGAAATGTTACGTGAATTGGAGTGCCAATCATTAAAACAAAGGCGTTTTTCATTGCGTCGGAATTTTCTCTTGAAATTTCAAACACCAGTTTTCTCCTCCGATTGCGAAAACATTTTGTTGGTACCCATTTACATAGGGAAAAATGATCATCATGACAAAATAAGAGAAATCAGAGTTCGCACAGAAAAATTTAAGTGCTCGTTTTTCCCCGCGAGCCGTTCGAGAGTGGAACGGTAGGGAGACAGCTTGAAGGTGGCTCATTGAACCGTGTGCTAGGCACTTTATTGTGAATAGCAGAGTAATCACGTAAATGTAGGTCCTAAGATAAAGCATCAAAGCGAGGAGTGGTACAGTGAGACATCTACTCGACCGAAAAATGGTCGAATGAGCAAATCAAAGATTAAAGCAATATTGATTTCCTTTTTTCACAGTAGTGGTATCGTGCATAAAGAATTTGTTCCTCTAGGACAAGTTGACAACCAAGTGTTTCAGAAAGAGGTCCTTGAAAGGCTCAGGAAAAGGGTGAAACGAATGGGTCTAGACACTGCAGACATGTGGATCCTGCATCACGACACCGCCCATGTCACAGTGCCACTTCCGTACAGAATTTTTGACATCAAAAGGCACTCGATTTTTCCACAGCCTCCTGTTCACACGATCTGAGTCCTTGTGACTTTTTCGTCTTTCCCGAAATTGAAAAAACCTTAAAAGAACGTTATTTTGTGAGTCCGAGCAACATTAAAAAGAACGTGACCCACATAGGCCCTATCAGTTGAAGCCCTTCAGGGCTACTGTAAAGACTGGGAACGACTCCGCCAGTGAATAGCTGCCGAAGGGAACTAGTTGAAGGGAACAATATTGTTCTTTAAAAAATAAAAAATAAAATAAAATATTGGTTAATAAAAAAG
Source organism: Schistocerca piceifrons (assembly GCF_021461385.2). Lineage (NCBI taxonomy): Eukaryota > Metazoa > Arthropoda > Insecta > Orthoptera > Acrididae > Schistocerca > Schistocerca piceifrons. Next base: position 634,402,089 of record NC_060141.1, on the reverse strand, counting down.
TCAGTCTCATTATTTTTCTCATACACCTCGTAGGCTGTAAAAGCTGCAGTGTGCACCGGCTCGATGCTCTTCCTTAGCGCCTCGCGCTACGTTGTGACAATGAATCACAACGTCTCCTTTTTTTAAAAGGATATGGCTCGCATTTATTGAACCATACCACCAACAGCTTTGTAAAAATATAAAATCTTACATACAGAGGAATAACAATATAAGTAATTTTAACGAAAGTTGAAATTATTTTTCCGTTTACACATAGGTTTAATAATTATAGTTACGAAATCTCGACGTGTCAACTTCACATAAAATAGAATATAAAAAAGAGAACTCAGTTGATATTGGAAAGCATATGCTTGGAACTCAGAGTGTTCGTGCATCCACAGATAGAACACCAAATGCCATTTGTACGCGTTAATATCTCGTATAAAATAATACAGAGATTTCTATATTTGAGGATCTTCATGGTATAACAGACCAGGAGCACGGCTTGGAAGGAGCATCTTTCATTCCGCAAGATTTTGCAGTAAACGATTTTCCTGGCCTGTGAAGAAATTGCAGGAAAACAAGTCGTTTACATCTCCTTCTTTCTACTGACAGTTGCAGGAATGGTTATCCTTGAGCAGGCAGGGTGTACGACAGAGCTGCTCACTCTGTCTTCTCTTGTTCAACGGGTACATTCAGAGGGCAATAGATGACGACAGGGAGAAGCTAGAAGACATAGGAGGAATTAAAATTCATGGAAAGAAAATAGACATGCTGACATTTGCTGACGATATCGCAGTGCTAAGTGAAGATACAGAACAACTAGAAGCTACGCTGACCCAGATGGAAACCGACATCAGCTCTTCCTTTGATCTGAAAATTAATAAAGGCATAACAAAAATCTTAGTGGTGAGCAGACCGTTGCTGAATGCTTACTTAACGAGCGACTGGAGACTGTGGAATCCTTTGTCTGCCTAGGGAATAATATTACATCAAACGGAAGGTCAAGGAAGGATGTAAGCCGAATCCACCAGGCAAAAGCTGCTTTTAACAAGAGAAGAAACCTTCTCACATCCCGCAGCATAGACAAACATCTCAGAGAAAACCCCATAAAGACGTTTGTTTGGAGTGTGCTGCTGTGCGGATGTCAGACATGGACACTTCGAGAAGCAGAAAAACGTAAAATAACAGCCTCCGAGATGTGGTGCTACTTCAGAATGCTCAAGATTTCCTGGTTGGACGAGATATCAAACGAAGAGGTTCCCCACGGAGTGGAGGAAGAGAACCCTTGTCTCCTGAAACTAATTTTATACATAAGGGACACATGGGTGAGCCATCTGCTGAGACACGCTGGTATCAAAAGTATCGTTGAAGGGACAGTAGAAGAGAAAAATACAAGAGGCAGACCCAGACTAGAACACATGAACCAAATTATGGAGGATATAAGCTGCACAACCTATACCGCACTCAAGAGAAAGGTTGAAGACAAATGAATGACGTACTGCTGCTAATCAACCTGATGCTTGAAGATCTAAGAAGAAGAAGATGCTGATCCAACATGATTGGGACAGAACTGAACTATGGTAAACATTCATACCATGGTAGATATCAGCTTTCTGCTCGCCTCAAATGTTCGAAACCAGAGGGAGCTCCTAATTACTGGTTGGGTCGGTGCGCTGTCTTCACCTTTATGGCAGAGTGAAAGATGCCCATTTTTCCCCGGTGAGTTTCCGCGTCCGTAACTTGAAATCGGAGGATAGCAGACTGACGTTCATTACAGGGCCAGAAACAATGGCCTCTTCCTTCCGATTAGGAAGCATTCTTTTCCCATCTTTCTGTGCCAATGCAAACGCTTCTCTTACAGAAGTCAGCATAAAAAACCGTGTTGTGACTTCGGGATTCAAACCGACGGTCCTTCTTCTACAAAACGAGATCCCTGATGGAAGAGTATGAAACTACGATGGTGCAGATTGAGTGAAAAGGGGAGATGCGATACAGATTCGAAGATGCAGGAGTGTGCTTCGAGTTGGGTAACGTGTCCGTTGTGAAATGAGATCCTGTCTTGCGGAAAACGGACACAATTATTTATTTATCAGATTCTCTGGGACCTTGTACGCCAAAGCTACTTGGTCAGGGAACGATTCAGTAGACAGTTTCATGAATGCTGATTGGAAAATTTGTAAAAGAAAGGTGCTAAAAATTAATAAAGCACCAAAAAAATAAACTTTGGGAAAGTATACGAATAAAACACATTGCAGAGGAAATTTCGCAATTACTGCGACGATGTCAAGCACAAAATACACAGAGTCTACTATAAGGAAACCTTTCAATTTAGATTTGAAGAAATGAGGTTTATCACCCACTTTTTTGTTATGCTGGAGGGCTATTGAAAATGAAATCTGATGAATTTTGCACAACTTTCTGCACAATGGTTAAAAGAAGTGTTGTGCAAACGTAAAAATTTTTCTCGTCTAGTATTCACTGAATGAATGTTTCCGTTTTTTCTGTTTTTGTCTTCTTTGGACTGAAGACTGGTTTCATTCAGCTCTCCGTGCTGCTCTATCCTATACAAACCTCTTCGTCTCCGAATAACTAGTGCAGCGTACATCCTTCTGAATCTGCTCACTGTATTCTCCTCTTGGTCTTCCTCTACAATCTTTATTCCCCATACTTCACTCCAGTATTACAGTGACGATACGTTGATGTCTGAGAATGTGTCCTATTGGCCGATCCCTTCTTTTAGTCAAATTGTGTCACTAATGTTTTGTCTCAATGGCGTTTACGTAGAGCTGTCAGAGCTAACAGACGAGCAACGTTGCGTGAAATAACCGCAGAAATCAATGTGGAACATACAAAGAGCGTACCCGTTTGGACAATACGGCGAAATTTGACATTAATGGGCTATGGTAGCAGACGACCGACGCAGGTGCGTTCGCTAACAGCACGGCGTCTCTCCTGGGCCCGTGACGATAGCCGTTGGACCGTAGACTACTCGAAAACCGTCACCTGATCAGATGAGAACCGATTTCAGTTAATAAGAGCTCATGGAAGGTTTCGAGTGTGATGCAGACCCCACGAAACCATGTACCCAAGTTGTCAACAAGGCACTGTAGAAGCTGGTGTGGTTTGTGTTTGCGTGAATGGACTCTGTCCTCTGATCCAACTGAACCGATAATGGACGGGAAATGTTTATGTTTGGCTACATGAAGAACATTTACAGCTATTCAACGATGAAATTTTCGTGGCTGACAATGCGCCACAATTGTTCGCAACTGGTTTGAAGAACATTCTGGACAATTCGAGCGAATATTTTGGCCACCCAGATCGCCCGACATGAATCCCATAGAACATTTACGGTACATATTCAAGAGGTCAGTTCGCACAGAAAATCCTGCACAGGCAACACTTTTGAAATTATGGACAGCGGTAGAGGAGGCATGCCTCATTATTTCTGCAGGAGACTTCAAACGACTTGTTGAGTCCATGCCACGTCAAGTTGCTGCAATCGTTGGGCAAATTGAGATCCGATACGATATTAGGAGGTACCCCATGACTTTCGTCACCTCAGTGTATTCTTATGGCGGAGATAGCTGCATTCAGTTTGCACAAAAGATCTTTCACCTTATACTTACGAGGCAACTTTTCGTCTCCCCTCATTCCTAGGAATTTAAAATGGTCGGCTTCATTGATTGTTTGATCACCTTACAAGATTTCAGTGTCAGAAACTGTATGCATTCCGTTTTTTCCATTAAAAGTTAATCTTCTCTTTTTTGAAACCACATGTTAATTAACCCACTACTCTATTAGCTAGATTATTTGCTAAATGTTACGCGTAGGGTTGCAAGTTTTTCAAATAAAAAATATGAGAGATTTTGAAAATGGTGGCCAAAATAGTGGCAGTATCTGCTAATTTTATTTTAAGGAGGCTGTTATATACCGGGTGATCAAAAAGTCAGTATAAATTTGAAAACTGAATAAATCACAGGATACTGTAGATAGATGGGTTCAAATTGACACACATGCTTGGAATGACATGGGGTTTTATTAGAACCAAAAAAATACAAAACTTCAAAAAATGTCCGACAGGTGGCGCTTCATCTGGTCAGAATAGCAATTATTAGCATAACAAAGTAAGACAAAGCAAAGATGATGTTTCCTACAGGAAATGCTCAATATGTCCACCATCATTCCTCAACAATAGCTGTAGTCGAGGAATAATGTTGTGGACAGCACTGTAAAGCATGTCCGGAGTTACGGTGAGGCATTGGCGTCGGATGTTGTCTTTCAGCATCCCTAGAGATGTCGGTCGACCACGATACACTTGCGACTTCAGGTAACCCCAAAGCCAATAATCGCACGGACTGAGGTCTGGGGACCTGGGAGGCCAAGCATGACGAAAGTGGCGGCTGAGCACACGATCATCACCAAACGACGCGCGCAAGAGATCTGTCACGCGTCTAGCAATACTTTTTTTTGTTCTAATAACCCCATGTCATTCCAAGCATGTGTGCCAATTTTTACCTCTCTATCTACTTTATTCCGTGGTTTATTAAGTTCTCAAATTTATACTGACTTTTTGATCACCCGGTACTACTGTGCACAGAAGTGTACACAAATAATGAGGTTACCCAGAAACGTTTACGTACTGAAACTGCTTTTACAAGACAGGTTGACAATTGACGATAATTCGTCACTGTACATGGTACTTAAAAATATTTAACCAAAACAACTTTCATACCCTTATAGCTCTATTCATACACTGAGGTGTCAAAAAGTCATCGTATAGCGTTATGTACATACAGTGATGATCCAAAACATTATGACCACCTGCTTAGTAGCTTGTTTGTTCGTCTTTGGAACGAAATACGTAAGTATGTACATGCACTGATGATCCAAAATGTTATGACCACCTATTTAATAGCTTTTTTGTCCGTCTTTGGAACGAAGTACGTAAGTGATTCTGCGTATCAGGGATCCGACAGTTTGTCCGTAGTTTTGCAGAGGTACGTAGCTTTAGATATCCGCACACAGGTCTTAATTCGCGTAAATAACGGCCCGCTGATTTGGGTATGCGATGATGGCGTCCGATAGCGACCCAGACGGGTTCCAAATAATTCAAGCGAATTTGGTCGCCTAGACATTAACGTGATTTCACTATAATGCTCCCCGACACAAACATTTAAATGCTGACTGATGACATCGCTTTCGGGGTAGACATCAACCATGAAGCCATGCGAGTGATTCGCAGCTACCGGCGCGGTTCAATTACTACCACAGATCCCATGCAAGCGCAGGAGAATGTCTCCCATAGCATAATACTGCATCCACCAGCCTGCGTCCGTGGCGCGCTGTACGTTTCGAGTTGCCGTTCACCTCGATGGCGGCGTTTGTGGAGACGATCGTCGACCTAGTGTACCAAAAATTGATTCACCCGAAGAGTCGACATGTTTCCATTAATCGATGCTCGAGCCCCATGGTGCTGTGCCCACTCCATGTTCCATTTCAGCTGGAGCTAAGGTTGTGATTGTAAAATATTACACTACTGGAGATTAAAATTGCTACATCACGAAGATGTCGTGCTACAGACGCGAAATTTAACCAACAGGAAGAAGATGTTGTGATATGCAAATGATTAGCTTTTCAGAGCATTCACACAAGATTGGCACCGGTGGCGACACCTACAACGTGCTGACATGAGGAAAGTTTCCAACCGATTTCTCATACTCAAACAGCAGTTGGCCAGCGTTGCCTGGTGAAACGTTGTTGTGATGCCTCGTGTAAGGTGGAGAAATACGTACCATCACGTTTCCGACTTTCATAAAGGTCGGATTGTACACTATCGCGATTGTGGTTTATCGTATCGCGACAATGCTACTCGCGTTGGTCGTGGTCCAATGACTGTTAGCAGAATATGGAATCGGTGGGTTCAGGAGGGTAATACGGAAAGCCGTGCTGGATCCCAACGGCCTCGTATCACTAGCAGTTGAGATGACAGGTATCTTATCCGCATGGCTGTAACGGATCGTGCAGCCACGTCTCGATCCCTGAGTCAACAGATGGGGACGTTTGCAAGACAACAACCATCTGCACGAACAGTTCGACGACGTTTGCAGTAGCATCGACTATCAGCTCGGAGACTATGGTTGTGGTCACCCTTGACGCTGCATCACAGACAAGAGCGTCTGCGATGGTGTACTCAACGACGAACCTGCGTGCACGAATGGCAAAACGTCATTTTTTCGGATGAATCCAGGTTCTGTTTACAGCATCATGATGGTCGCATCCGTGTTTGACGACATCGAGGTGAACGCACATTGGAAGCGTGTATTCGTCATCGCCATACTGGCGTATCACCCGGCGTGATGGTATGGGGTGCCATTAGTTACACGTCTCGGTCACCTCTTGTTCGCATTGACGGCACTTTGAACAGTGGACGTTACATTTCAGATGTGTTACGACCCGTGTTTCTACTCTTCATTCGATCCCTGCGAAACCCTACATTTCAGCAGGATAATGCACGACTGCATGTTGCAGGTCCTGTATGGGTCTTTCTGGATGCAGAAAATGTTCGACTGCTGCCCTGACCAGCACATTTTCCAGATCTCTCACCAACTGAAAACGTCTGGTCGATGGTGGCCGAGCAACAGGCTCGTCACAATACGCCAGTCACTACTCTTGATGAACTGTGGTATCGTGTTGAAGCTGCATGGGCGGCTGTACCTGTACTCTCCATCCAAGCTCTGTTTGACTCAATGCTGAGGCGTATCAAGGCCGTCATTATGGCCAGAGGTGGTTGTTCTGGGTACTGATTTCTCAGGATCTATGCACCCAAACTGCGTGAAAATGTAATCACATGTCAGTTCTAGTATAATATATTTGTCCCATGAATACAAGTTTATCATCTGCATTTCTTCCTGGTGTAGCAATTTTAATGGCCAGTAGTGTAATTGACGATGTCAACATGTGAACACGTAGGAGTGGTCTGCTGCGGAGCTCCATCTTCAGCAATGTTCGTTGAACGGTGTGCTCCAAAACACATGTGCATGCACCAGCGTTGTACTCTTTCGGCAGAGATGCTACAGACCACCATCTATCCTAATTTACAGAGCAGACAAGCCTGCGAACCCCAACGTCTGTGAAGAATCGTGGACGTCCAACCATTTAGAGCCTAGTTTTACTGGCCTTCTACCTCTTTCCGCAGATGCTCACAATAATAGCACTTGAACATTCGACCAGCTTTGCCGTTTCCGAAATACTCCTTCACAGATTTTGCGTAATAATGATCTGCCCTTTGTGGAAGTCACTTATCTCAATGAATTTCCCCATTTGCAGCCCATATCTTCACTAGGTTGATCCCCCGTACGTGTCTGCTCAGCTTACATACTTTAGTTGCCGCGTCACGTGCCCGTAACGCCACCAAGCGGCATCCAGCGTCGCGTTTGGCAGTGGTCATAATGTTTTGGCTATCAGACCCGATAGCTGAGTGGTCGCCGGACCGGTAGCTCAGCGTGTTCGGTCAGAGGGTTAGCTGCCCTCTGTAGTAAAAAAAAAAAAAAACTGAGTTAATGGATCAACGACGAACTGAAACGGGTGGCTTGCGACGTCCGCACCGAGCAGATAAAACGAACAAAATGAGACTAAAAAAAAAAAAAAGTGGTCAGCGTGACGGATTGCCATCCTACGGGCCCGGGTTCGATACCCGGCTGGGTCGGAGATTTTTTCCGTTCAGGGACTGGGTGTTGTGTTGTCTTCATCATCATTTCATCCCCATCCGGCGCGCAGGTGGCACATGTGGCGTCGAATGTAATAAGACCTGTACCAAGGCGGCCGGACCTGCCCCGCAAGGGGCCTCCCGGCCAGTGACACCAAACGCTCATTTCCATAATGTTTTGGCATATCACTATATACAAAGCACAAAAGGGGAGTGCATTGAGTAAGCTGTCATTTGTATTTAGGTAGTTCGTGTGAAAAAGTTTCCGGAGTGATTATGGACCCACGACTAACCTGGTAGTAGGAGTTAGGTGCATGGGACATTTCTTTTCGGAAATCTTTAGGGAAAAATACCAAATTTCAGGCATTACTCCTCACTACTGACAGCCCTGTGGCCGACGGCCTTCTCTTAACGACCGTGAGCAGTGGCGTTTGCGTAGAGTTGTCAGTACTAACTAACAAGCAACAAGGAATGAAACAATCGCAGAAATCGATGTGGGATGTACGACGAACATATGCATGGGGATTGTGAGGGGAAATTTGGGGTTAATGGGCTATGGCAGCACGACGCGAGTGCCTTTGCTAACATCACATCGCCTGCTCTGTCCAACTGGCGCGTGATATCGTCAAAATCCGAACTGGTTGGGGGCGGGGTTACCCAAGATGCCAAAAATTCTCCAAACGTTTTCAGCTGGGGAGAGACCCAGCGGCCTGGCTGGCCAGGGTAGGGTTTGGCAAGCACGAAGGCAAGCACTAGAAACTCTCGTCGTGTGCAGGCGGGCATTATCTTGCTGAAATGTAAGCACAGAATGGCTTGCCATGAACGCCAACAAACCGGGGAGTACAGTATAGTGGACATGCCACTGTGCTGCAAGGTCGCCGTGGACTACAACCAAAGGGATCTTACTGTGGAAAGACATGGCACCCCGGACAACAGTCAGTACGATATCCCACCATTGTTCAGGGCGTCTCCAGACACGACTTCAGCGTGGAATCTGATTGAGAGAAATAGAACTGTCTTCTGTGATGAGTCCCGCTTCGAACAGAGCTCCGATGACCAGCGAGGAGTGTATAATTGTGTCGGAACACCAGCTCTTAAGAGTTTTGCCTTCACAATTTATTCTTTATTTATTTATTACTACGCAGTTTTCAAACTGCGCAAGGTACTGTCCATAGCTGCATACGTGTTATGTGTTGTAGCTGTTTAAATACAGCTTGCCGGCCGAAGTGGCCGTGCGGTTCTAGGCGCTGCAGTCTGGAACCGCGAGACTGCTACGGTCTCAGGTTCGAATCCTGCCTCGGGCATGGATGTGTGTGATGTCCTTAGGTTAGTTAGGTTTAACTAGTTCTAAGTTCTAGGGGGCTAATGACCTCAGAAGTTGAGTCCCATAGTGCTCAGAGCCATTTTTTAAATACAGCTTCTCTTCGTCGACGCGCAATTGCATAGTTACGTATTTGAATTAAAAAACCAAAATCCGTGTCAGAAACTGTTTATAATTACTATTAAAAACAGTCTTGATCACAATTTATTTTATAAGGTGACCGGTTTCGACCACTGCTGTGGTCATCTTCAGACCTACAAGATGTATACAAAGCATTAATTAGAGGGCTACATGCATTAATGAAAATACATAGAGTTATACGGCTATAAAACGTTGAATTACCATTGAGTGGAAACCCCTTTCTGTTGGAGAATCACAACTGGAGAAACCAGTGCACGTCTTACTTTATATAATGGAGGCTCCACCCACTTCTGACTGCATGATGTCATTATTAACCAATGAGTTATAAGTCGAATTACAATTTAAAATTTCTTAGTTAAAAGAACATTGTCAAGAATTAGAAATAAATATACATTAAACTTTGCTTATTTAACAGCTATTGTCAATTAAAAAGCGTTAAAAATATTTAAAAATGTAGGAAAATGAACTTCAGTTTGGCAGTACATGGGTTGCCCTCTCGTGGCCTGTCAGTGAACCATTTGAAACCACTGGTTGCTATGGTGAAGTTAGACGCCGTTACAAAGATGAAGGAGCAAGCTTTTTCCACTGAAGTTGTTGTAGAGTCGATAGTTGAACTAGTGGTTGCCATGGTGAGGACAAACGCCAATGCATAGATGTGGCAGCAGGCTTCTTTCCAATGAAGTTGTGGCGTAGACGATGTATTATTGAGCAGCAACTTGTCTTTATTGAAACGAAAAGAGTAAGCTACAATAATCTGTAGCTGATATATATAACTCATGCTGCACAAATACGCTATGAAGTAGTTGACTGTATATATAACTAAGAAATTTTAAATTGTAATTCGACTTATAACTCATTGGTTAATAATGACATCATGCAGTCAGAAGTGGGTGGAGCCTCCATTATATAAAATAAGACGTGCACTGGTTTCTCCAGTTGTGATTCTCCAACAGAAAGGGGTTTCCACTCAATGGTAATTCAACGTTTTATAGCCGTATAACTCTATGTATTTTCATTAATGCATGTAGCCCTCTAATTAATGCTTTGTATACATCTTGTAGGTCTGAAGATGACCACAGCAGTGGTCGAAACCGGTCACCTTATAAAATAAATTGTGATCAAGACTGTTTTTAATAGTAATTATTTACAATTTTATTGATCACTGCTGTTCCCATAATGCATTCAAAAGTAATAGAAACTGTTTACTTTGCGTTATGTAGCAGTTCAGTGTTAATATGTTCTCTGAAACTCCATGTTAATTTCGCCGACTATCCTATAGCCCCCTGGCGAGCATGTCTAGGAGTTGGCAGGGCAGTGGAGCTTGTAATGCAGCTGATATGAAATGTCTGATTGATGATGTAAATTTTATATTCCACAAAACATAATTGATGGTAAAGTTTTTCATCTCTAATTTAATTAACCACAGGACAATTAGCATTATACTTCAGATTGTATGAAGTTCATTCAAAAATTAAAGAGAGAAATTGGTTTGGGGAAGAAACAGTTAGGAGGGAAAGTTTGGTACCTTTGTAGTTTTAAGTTGGCATCACTGGGTTGAGTCCTGATCAGCTGATGTATCAACATTGTTTTGTTTATAACTTCCACTTAAAGCGTCCACGTTAGTTGAACAACGTTCTGTTATTCGTCTTTTACTCGCTGAAGGCGGGAAATCGGTGAGCATATACTGCAGAATGTCTAAAGTTTATGGTGAAGGTTGTACGAATCGTGCAAATTTTTACAAGCGTGTAGAGCAGTTCAAAAATGGTCACGACTCAGTGACTGACGAACACCGTTCTGGCCGACCAGTTGCAGTTTCAACTCCCTCATTTGAAAGTCGAATTGATGCCATTATTCGTGCCGACCGCCGTGTGATTGTAGAAACGATAGTTGATAAAGTTCAGGTTAGTACTGGTACAGTTCATAACATTATCTGTAACAAGCCGAAGTACCGCAAAACAAGCGGAAGAAGGTTCCCAAAGGAGTTGACGCGGCTACACAAGGAAACAAGGTTGAGTGTGTGCACAGAGCTAAAGGAACGTTATGAAAGAGAAGGTGAGCACTTCCTCAACAAAATTTTAGCTTGTGATGAAACTTGGGTTCACTATTATGAGCCAGAATCAAAAAGACAAAACATGGAGCAGAAGCACACCAACTCACCTATAAAAAAAAAAAAAAAATTAAATCCGAAACATCACCAGGAAAAGTCATGTTGACGGTGTTTTGGGATGGTGAAGGTCCAATTTTTGGTGATTACCTCGGAGGATCTCAGAGGAGAGAGGTAATTCTTCAGCAAGACAACGCACGTCCTCATATTGCTCAACTAACCCGTGAAACCACCAACAAAATGAGCTGGAAAGTACTGCCTCATCCCCCTTACAGTCCTGATACAGCAGCTGGTGATTTGTTTGACGCACTGAAGGAGGCATTACGTGTGAAGAGGTTCCAGAACAACGAGGATGTGAAAAAGTTTGTGGGAAATTGGTTCAAACATCAAAATAAAGAGTTCCTTGCAGCCGGAATAAATGTTCAAGGGGACTATGTTAAAAAGTAGAAAAAGTATTGTTTTGTAAAAATAAACGCTTTTTCCTCCAGACCAATTTGTCTCTTTGATTACTGACTGACCCTCGTATATTGGTATAACTTGATTCGCATCGGACTGACTGCTGGCTGGTCTTTTTGTATCCACATGTTGTGGAAACATGCCCACATCAAATTATTAATGGCATAAACATCTCCGAACCTTGTGCACTGATAACAATTTTCATTTTTGATACCAGAAAGTGGACTCCTGCAACAATCCAGTCGTTGCAATGAAGTCAGAGGGAGCAGACGGACTTCCCTCAGCTAACCCTTGCGACGCCCACGCGCAGCTGGTTCGCAATGTGCTGCACCACCAGGTCATCATAAGGTACGTCAGCACAGCAACACTCTCAGATATATTCTTTAATTTGTCAACGGGTGTGCTAATGTTGACTGATTATAAGACATACACTGCTTCACAAAAAAAAATGAAGCACCCAGATGGCACTGTCAGATGTCAGTGTAACTTCATACCCGTACACACCATGGGCGGGTATGTAAACGTTAGATTTGCAATTCTCTGTGATAGGTAGAACGAGCACCAGAATGTATTAGTGTTGTTCATCTTTAATGTTGTTACCAGGCTTGATAGAGTAAGCAAGGGGAGTGAACAGCGTCAGATGTTAAATGATCACTGTGAAGGACATGGAGCTGCCGAGTACTCGTGTGAGACAGCGTTATCATCTGACACAGTTTGGAAGCGTCCTGTTGTGGGCCTCCATTTGGCTGGCTGGTTGAATCGTACAATATCCAGATTTGTTGAGCAGTCGGACGTGAAACTGGAACGATGCTGGACAGCATGAGAACTTGAAGGCAAGTATACTCATCGTCGAAATCCGGTCGACTACGTTTGACCACATCGAGCGAGGTGACGCTGTGGTTAGCACACTGGACTCGTGGTCGGGAGGCCAACGGTTCTGATTCGCGTCCAGCCATCCAAATTTAGGTTTTCTATAATTTCCCTAAATTACTCCAGACAAATACCAGATTGGTTCCTTTGAAAGTGCACCGCCGATTTCTTTCCCCATTCTTGAAATAATCCGAGCTTCTGCTCTGTCTCTAATGACCTCGATGTCGACGATGTGGACGGGATGTAAACTCTAATCTTTCTTACTTCCTTACGTCTGACCACCACAAGGAACGTTCGCCGTATTGTGCACCAAGCATACTGTAACCCCTCGACATTTGGGCCTGCCGTCTGAGAACAAGAACATTCAGTGTAATCAGCACCATTGGTCGGAGACTAGCAGCAGCTGAACTAGGGAATTACACTCATGTTCAGGAGAAACAGAACATCTTCAACGACTGGATATAGGACGTTCATATTCACAGGACATGTACATTAATATGTTCTGCAAAATGGATTAGCATTTTAGACACCTCGGTTCAGTGTGTGTCCTGTTGCCTAGTAGCCACAGGGTCCGCCATGTGCCCTGATAACTTGTTCCAAGCGTGACGGCATCGACGCGTATGAAGGGCGAATGGCGTCCTGTGGTATAGCCATCCATGCTGGATTCACCTGTTTCCAAAGTTCATCTGCAGTGGTTGGCAGATTGGCACTGGGTCACAGTGCTGCTCCTGTCGTATCACCATGTCCCACACATTTTCGACTGGCGACAAGTGTGATGATCTGGAGGACCAGGTCAAAGGCCGACATCGTGGGACACCAAGAAGGCACGTGTTCGTGCAGCAATATGTGGTCCCCAATAATGGCGTCATACGTGCTGAGCAGAAACTGTATGGCTACAGGTCGCAGGAGGTCATTCACGTAGGTCACAATGTCCTGGAGACGCACCAACCGTGATTTGTAGTTGTACCCAATAGGAACCCGCACCATAATGCCTTGAGATGGCGCTGTATGTCTTGTGTGAATGCAGTCAGTATGATGCCGCTCCCCCTGATTGTGGCGAACCAAAATACGGCCATCATTTTCAAGCAAACGGAACCTGGATTCATCTTAAAACACCATCTGATGTCATTCTTATCTCCAGTGACGTCGTTCCATACATCATTGTCGTCTAGCATGTTCCTGCACATTCGTCAAAGATAGACGGAGAAATGGACGGTGCGCTCGTAACCCATGCCGTAATAAACGGCGATGGACTGTCACCCCTGGTAGTGTACGATGTGTTCCACTGTTGTGCCAGAGCGGAGGAGGACGCAGATCTATCCTGCAAAGCCATTCGGGGGATGATCTTGTTCGTGCGACCTGACCCATCTACTCGTGTTCTACGGACTTCCGTGAACCATTCTGCACACCCCCTTTGCACTACCGAAACACTTCGTCCCATACGAACAACAATTTGATCGATGGATGATGCATCATACTTCCTTACGCCAATAACGCGCCCTCTTGCAAACTCAGTGACTTGATGGTACGGTTCGCCCAAACGCCTGCGAGACGTCCTGTACGACTGTTCAAGTCACACTAATCCATTACCTTCGGTTTATAGCGTCAACAACAGCCGCAGGCACATTTTACCGATAGGTGGTGTTGCGTCACGATATCGATGTTGACCTTGAATCCACGGGCCGACATATTTCAAATGCTAATCATTCCTTCAGAACACATTAATGTACATGTCCTGCGAATATGAACGTCCTATCTCTAGTCGTTCAGGGTGTTCTGTTTCTTGTGAATATTAGTGTACTGTTATATGCGTAGGCTGACGTTAACATCACAAAACTACGGCTAAGTTTTGAGTAGTCCCGTTACCGGGAGTATGGACTGCTGATGAAAGGCGTAGCATTGTTTTTAACAATGAGTCATGGTTCTGCATTACCCCGAATGACTATCGTCGGCGAGTATGGCAGCGAACCAGGCAGAGGTCTCATTTTTCCAGTGTTTTGGAGAGGCACAGTGATGTTACTCCCTGGGTAATGGTGAGGGGAGGCGTCGAATATGACTATAGATTATGATTGGAAGTGATTCTGACGGCACAACGGTACGTCGCAGATATCCCGCATTCTCTTCTTTTGCCTCACATGCGACAGTATCGCGGTGCCATTTTTCTACAGGAGGATGTTCGTCCACACATGGCACGTTTCTGTGTGAACTGTATACATGATGTTGAGGTTGATCAGCAACATCCAGATAGAACATGTATGGAACTACCTCGGATGTCAGCTCCATCCTAGGGCCAGTATCCAGGGTATCAAGGACCAGTTACAACAGTTGCGGGTCAGCTTTCCTCAGAAGAGAATACAAAGGTCTGCTCATATTGTTAAGGTCTTCGTAAAGTGCACTTGCTTTTAAAATCAGTGTGCTCGTATTGTTATTGTTAAGTTCTTCGTAAATTGCACTTGCTTTTAAAATCAGTGAAATAACTTCACTTTCCCTCTTAACACCGAAAGTTTCATTTCGTTACCTTCTTCCCTTGTGGGTGCTTCACTTTTTTTTTGTCAGGCGGTGTATATTGGGAAGAAGTAGTTCGTGTCACCAGTTCTTCGAATAGGAATGTGTAGGACGTCCTTGAGTTCACACCACAAATGATTCGTAATTCATGTTTTTGGACTTTGAAAACTTTAGCTCGGTTTGATGAGTTACGCCAAAAACTATCTTCAGTAAATTGTTCACTGTTATGAAACGTCCTGCCAAAGTGGGACTATGTGCCTAAAACGGTATCCGAATTTGGAGCCTTCCCTGATACTGGCATTTTCCTCGAATGGCAAACATCACCGTTTGCGCCCCAGTTCAGCAAGCAGTCTTTTAATCATTCAGGAGGTTTCATTGCCTCTAATGGTGATATTCAGTACGTGGCTTACAAAATCCTGGCCGTTTAAAACCAAACTTAATAAGCTGCTGGCCATTAAAGATGCAACAGTATGAAGGCGGCATGTGACAAACTTCAAACTACGAGAGGCGTTGAATAAGTAATGCAACACATTTATTTCTCGACGGTTTCGGCTGAAAAAATGAGAATTTTTTTGTAGAAATATTCCCGCTTCAGCCTCTATAGTTCGATGAAGTTCCGATAGGTGGCGGTGCTCAACGTATCCCTCAAATCGACGTCTGCAACTGAAGTGAGTACCAAAAAGAGAATGTCATTGAGTTTCTTTTGGTGGAAAACCATAGCACTGCAGATATTCAAAGGCCCTTGAAGAATGTCTACGGAGACCTGTTAGTAAACAAAGCACCGTGAGTCATTGGCCGAGGCGTCTGTCATCATAGCAAAACAAGTTCGCGCGAACCTATCCAAGTGTGCCACGTCCGAGCCGATCACACACAGCTGTGACTGCTGCAGTATTTGCAAAGTGCGCACACTCTTATTCGAGGTATCGACGGATCACAATCAGACACCTCGCTACTCAAGTGGACGTGTCTGTTGGTAATGCTGAGACAATAGTCAACCGGTTTGGGTACTCAAAAGTGTGAGTCCATTGGGCTCCTCGCCGCGTAACAGAAGACCATAAAGAGCAAGGAAGTGCCACCTGTGCGAAATTACTTGCGCGTTACAATGCTGATCGTGACAATTTTTGTCGCCAGAGGCGATGAAACATGGGTTCACCACTTCCAAAGGGAAACAAAAGGAAGTCCGTGGAGTGGCGCTGCACGACCTCTCCTCCAAAGAAATGTCCAAAGCTACACCCTCAGCTGGTAAAGTCATGGCGACAGTCTTCTGGGAGTCTGAAAGGGTTATTCTGTTTCACGTCCTCTCATGATGCAACGATGAAATATACAGTGTATTGTGCTACTCTCAGGAAATTAAAGAAAAAGGAAAGAAAAGAAACGACTTCAGTGTGTTTATAAGCACGAAATGCAAACGAATTTCTCGTTCTCCGAAAAAACGCACGAAACTCCTCACACAGGTCTGCGAACCCAAGAGGAGCTCTCAAAACTTCATTGAACTGTTCTTCCTCATCCACCCTACAGTCCAGATCTCGTACCTGTCGATTTCCATCCATTTCGCCCAAAGAAGGGTACACTCCGCTGGAAGCAGTACGCGAATAATGTGGAGGTTATTGATGCAGCAAGACGTTGGCTCCGATGTCGTCCAGTAGAGCGGTACCGTGCAGACATACAGGCCTTCCCAGTAAGGTGGCGTAAGGCAGTGAAAAACTAGTGATCGGAGAACAATTGAACTTGTTAACGTTGCTCAGTGTGACGACTATCTGCATCCACAACAGCCTGGTACCGCACTAGAGATTGCTGTGCCGCTGTCCGAGACATCTCAGCCGGGATGCTGGCTATCTGACTCATTATGCTCTTCATACTCCATTGTGTGTTGGTGTTGATAAAACCTGTATTTCAGGTAACCCCACAGCCAGGAGTGTGAAGCTTGTACAGATACCATTTCACAATTGTCTGCAGCACTTTTCGAACAGTGGACCATGGAATGTTCAGTTGCCGTGACACAGTTCGTTCACTGCTTGGGTGTCGCACATTGCTTTTAGCATTCTCAGCCATGGCAACAGTAACTTCTTCAACAACTCATGGCGCAATTGCCCGTCACCCAGGAGCATTCCCCAAATCGCCAATTAACCGAAACTTCCGAATATGTTCTTCAACCCTCGTGTGGAGAGCAGACCTCGCCATATTCCATTAACGATACTTGCGAAGAGCAGCAGCATTTTTGCTGTTCTTTTAATAAAACAGCTTTACAATTAAAGCCCTGCCCGCCCTGTCCAGACACATGTTGACTGTTTGCAACATAATGCACAAAATGGTTCAAATGGCTCTGAGCACTATGGGACTCAACATCTTAGGTCATAAGTCCCCTAGAACTTAGAACTACTTAAACCTAACTAACCTAAGGACATTACACACACCCAAGCCCGAGGCAGGATTCGAACCTGCGACCGTAGCAGCCTCGCGGTTCCGGACTGCAGCGCCAGAACCGCACGGCCACCGCGGCCGCATAATGCACACTGATGCTAGTGTTTCATCTCTGCTTTGCCGTACCATTATCGGCGCTTAACGGCAAGCCATGACACTAACAATGAAAATCTTGCAGCACGCAGTCTGAACATCATTCCTATGTAACTGGGTACCCATATAGTAAATAGTTTTCCTTTTACAGTATCTCAAGCAGCGAAAGTTATTTATAACCAGCCTGTACATTGCCACGCTTTCCATACATGTCAATCACTCGCCGGATGTCACGTTGCGCAGAGAGCCAATGAGCAAGCAGTCTGTTATCATAGCCGGCTGCAACCTATCACGCGAATCGAGTGTACTCGTTGGTGTAATAATATAACCAGCTCCGCCTCTTCTGCAGTTAGTATACGCTCAGCCTACAGTGATTATAGTGAGCTCAGGGAAGTTCACTATTGGAGTCCTCACTAAGAAGCCAACGAGCTACATGCTGCAGCAGTCATCAGAGAGAGTAACCACCGTCAGCACAGTGGACCTCCAGGAAGCCATCTCGGAATGCAACGTGGTAGATATGGACTTGTAAGAGGAGCTATCAGACAAGGATTGCAATGTCAAGTTGCGGGTTTAATTTTTGGAAGCTACCTTTTGTAGGAAATTGTGGTCATTTATACAAGAATGTTACAAGAGGTCGTTTGGTATTGTCTTGGATATATGGTGTCAGTTGGGGCTGTTCAGTTGGCGAAATGGACATGGAGATGTGTAGTGACATGAGACTTGGGCGTTGCTGACTGCAGCAGAAGAATTAAGCGCTGTTAAAAGTACAGTGTTCTAGAGATTGAGATGGGGCAAAGGGGAAGGCAATGTCCGATGCCTCCTCTTTGTCAAAAAGCAACGAACTGACTATCATGCTTTGACAGTACTTCTAACACCAAGCGAGGCTGCGCAGTGGTTAGCATACTGGACTCGCATTCGGGAGGACGGCGATTCAAACCCGTGTCCGGCCGTCCTGATTTAGGTTTTCCGTGATTTCTCTGGCAAACACCGGGATGGTTGGTTTCAAAGGGCACGGCCGATTTCTCTCCCCATCCTTCCCTAATCCGAGTTTGTGCTCCGGCTATAATGACGTCGTTCTCGACGGGACGCTAAACACTAATGTCCTTCCTCCAGTACTTCTAAACTGCCAGCCATTCAGATAGCAGGTGGGATCCAAACAAACGCTGTTCGCTTTAACCCCGAAAGCGTAATGTACCCAATTTAAAGCGTGTATCATGTAGTGAATTGTTACATATATTGTTCAAGATTAATCATGGGGACTTGGGTGAATTGTAAGGGAATCTACCACGATAATAACAAAGAGAAGAACACAGATGTGTCTTAAAAACTGAAATACATTATGCACCAAATAACAACTTAAACCAAAAAACATTGTTCATCATCAGTTTTCATAGGTATCAAAGAAAGCAGCCCAGAAAAATTTACAAAATGAATATTTCCTGACAGGAAAGCGCTATTGGATTGATAGAGAGACAGAGAGAGAGAGAGAGAGAGAGAGAGAGAGAGAAAGAGAAAGACAGAGGGATCGAGAGAGAGAGAGAACTACCAGCAGTGAGTAACGACAGAGGAACATGACGGCTTGTTACCTAGAGTGCTCGACTGCATAACTTATGAAGATAATTTGCGCCCCGCGAAGGGTAAATGTCACGATCTATATTTGATGACACGACCTCTCTACGTAACGCTCTTTTCTACATGATGCGTAGTAAGAGGTCCTTTGCGGTGGACACTATCTACCAGACTTGTTAGCTACTCCAGACAACTGAAGCTAAGTAATCCAGCTGTGTCTTGCCTTAAGACTCCGTTCCAACTTGAAAAATAAGAACTTTCACAGTTGGCATTATTTCCTATTGCCAGGCTAAACGCGTGCTCCTAAAATAACTAGGCCATCTTTCTCAGCGAATTCTGAGGGAATCCTACAAACGTATTAGGTTGCCGATACCTGGCTGGTCCTGGTCATCAACCGCCTCCCAGCAAGAGGGGTCCCTGCAGTCATGGTGTCCTGTTTCCTAAGGAGGCCCGAATGCTCACTAGCCTCCGTAGCCGAGGTTGCTAAAGCAGGCCTGTGCGGTGGTGCTAAACTTGGACGTCGAATCTTGGTGACAGCTAAGAGTTTCATTCCCAGTATTTCACCATAGAGGGGAGAGACGTGGTGGCGTGAAGGTCCCAATCACTAGTCTTTGCAGTAAAGTTCTGGATTAAAAACCAAACCACTTCGCCGTGAGTGCATATGAAATTGTAGGTGGTGATCCGTCCGTCGTATGGGGACACTAAAATTTGCGGTCTCCTTGATGACATTCGAGCCAAGAATGCCACACGATATTTACATTTACATAATGGTCACCGCTATCGAGGTGAAAGTCAGTAGTTATAAACTGAAAAATAAACTGAAATGAGTTACACTGAAACTAAAATCACACAAAAATACTTAACACCATAATGCATAATGTTATTTATTTTCGTCTCTGAAACTTATAACCTATTCACTAAAAAATATCACATTTCAGTTCAGTTAAGTGTCTCCATAGTTTGGCTATACCATTAATTTAAACATTATTTTATCCATTTTTAGGGTTCCGTACCTCAATCGGTGAAAAACGGAATCCTTATAGGATCCCTTTGTTGTCTGTCTCTGTCTGATTGTCGGTCTGTCTGTTAAGCAGTATTTTTCTCAGGAAGAGACAGACGTATCAAGTTGAAATTTGTGCCGCATATTACGGTCTACAGGCCCTTGATGGTGTAAAAAAGTAAGCTTCTAAGTCACTGTAACGGATTTACCGTTGTCCTAGAATCACGTTAGCACACTCGACTCGCATTCGGGAGGACGACGGTTCGATCCCGCGTCCGGCCATCCTGATTTAGGTTTTCCGTGATTTCCCTAAATCGCTCCAGGCAAATGCCGGGATAGTTCCTTTGAAAGGGCACGGCCGACTTCCTTCCCTAATCCGATGAGACCGATGACTTCGCAGTTTGGCCTCTTCCCACAAACAACCCAACCCAACCCCCTAGAATCACGAAATTTGGCAAGACGCAAGATTTAACAGTACAAATAAAGGAAAAAAATTTAAACTGTTAATTTTTAATTATATCAAACGAAATTTTTTTGTCGTATGTTATCCAACTTCGAACATAAAATTAAAACATTCTTGGAATTTCCGGGACCAATATCTCGCCAGTATCAATGTCTATAACAAGCGAAAGTCGTTGAAGTTCTCGATTCTCGTGATGCTTGAACTGTCTATACAGGGTGGTCCTTTGATAGTGACCGGGCCAAATATCTCACGAAATAAGCGTAAAACGAAAAAAACTACAAAGAATGAAATTCATCTAGCTTGAAGGGGGAAACCAGATAGCACCTAGGTTGGCCTCTATATGGCGCTGCCATAGGCCAAACGGATGTCAACTGCGTTTTTTTAAAATAGGAACCCCCACTTTTTATTACATATTCGTGTAGTACGTAAAGAAATATGAATGTTTTAGTTGGACCACGTTTTTAGCTTTGTGATAGCTGGCACTGTAAATAGTCACAAACGTATAAGTACGTGGTATCATGTAACATTCCGCCAGTGCGGGCGGTATTTGCTTCGTGATACATTACCAGTGTTGAAATGGACTGTTTACCAATTGCGGAAAAGGACGATATCGTGTTGATGTATGGCTATTGTGATCAAAATGCCCAACGGGCGTGTGGTATGTATGATGCTCGGTGTCCTGGAGGAAATCATCCAAATGTCCGGACCGTTCGCCGGATAGTTACGTTATTTAAGGAAACAGCATGTGTTCAGCCACATGTGAAACGTCAACGACGACCTGCAGCAAATGATGATTCCCAAGTAGGTGTTTCAGCTGCTGTCGCGACTAATCCGCACATCAGTAGCAGACAAATTGCGCGAGAATCGGGAATCTCAAAAACGTCGCTGTTGAGAATGCTACATCAACATCGATTGCACCCGCACCATATTTCTATGCACCACGAGTTGCATGGCGACGACTTTGAACGTCGTGTACAGTTCTGCCACTGCGCACAAGAGATATTACGGGACGATGACAGATGTATTGCACGCGTTCTATTTAGCGACGAAGCGTCATTCACCAACAGCGGTAACGTAAACCGGCATAATATGCACTATTGGGCAACGGAAAATCCACGATGGCTGCGACAAGTGGAACATCAGCGACCTTGGCGGGTTAATGTACGGTGCGGCATTGTGGGAGGAAGGATAATTGGCCCCCATTTTGTCGATCGCAATCTAAATGGTGCAATGTATGCTGATTTCCTACGTAATGTTCTACCGATGTTACTATAAGATGTTTCACTGCATGACAGAATGGCGATGTACTTCCAACATGATGGATGTCCGGCACATAGCTCGCGTGCTGTTGAAGCGGTATTGAATAGCATATTTCACGACAGGTGGATTGGTCTTCGAAGCACCATACCACGGCCCGCACGTTCACCGGATCTGACGTCCTCGGATTTCTTTCTGTGTGGAGAGTTGAAGGGTATTTGATATCGTGATCCACCGACAACGCCTGAAAACATGCGCCAGCGCATTGTCAATGCATGTGCGAACATTACGGAAGGCGAACTACTCGTTGTTGAAAGGAATGGCGTTACACGTATTGCCAAATGCATTGAGGTTGACGGACATCATTTTGAACATTTTTTGCATTAATGTGGTATTTACAGGTAATCACGCTGTAAGAGCATGATAAGTTCACAAAGGTACATATATCACATTGGAACAACCGAAATAAAATGTTCAAACGTACCTACGTTCTGCATTTTAATGCAAAAACCTACCTGTTACCAACTGTTCGTCTAACATTGTGAGTCATATGTTTGTGACTATTACAGTGCCATCTATCACAAAGCGAAAAAAGTGGTCCAACTACGTACTACACGAGTATGTAATAAAAAATGGTGGTTCCTATTTAAAAAAACGCAGTTGATATCCATTTTACCAATGGCACCGCCATCTAGAGGGCCAACCATAGCGCCATCTGGTTTCCCCTTTCAAGCTAGACAAGTTTCATTATTTGTAGTTGTTTCGTTTGACGCTTATTTCATGGGATATTTGGCCCGGTCACGATCAATGGACCACCCTGTATACATAACCAAGTCTGTAAGAAACCCTCAGAGCGCGAGTCCTAGTCGTACATTGTCAATTTTTATCCATGACGACTGTTTTCGGAAACACCGGAGAGTCAGAAAACTGCTTCCGAGTGCATAGACACTGGGTGAAATAAATAGATTAATCATTCAAAAACGTTGGTTGGTTGCAGTTTTCTGTCTCAATGGTAATTATGTTAATCTCTCCACCCGCTAGACCGTCACACTACATTTATTCGTGTTCGCATCATATGGAAGGATAAACGTCAACGGTGTCACATTGTGATCATGCCAATATACTACAAGACACCATGGAAAGGATAAAGGTAATTTACCCAAGGGTACTAGCGGGCGTTATAATATTCACGGTCCCTCCAGTGCCTTACCCGCGTGTGAAAGTGATGAAGCATACTCACATCACCAAGATTTGAACTGGCTAACGCCTGATCAGGCGGCAGTTTTACTAGTCGAAGACTTTGTGGTCGTTTGTTGGGTGCGTGTTCTAACAGTACTCTAAATTTATGCCTTAAAATTGGTCGACAGTGTGAAAAAACCTGTAAACCTTCGTTCATGAAGCAAGTGATGCAAGTCGTCTGTTCTTGCCCCTTGTCATGGAAGGTACTGTTAGTGATGGAAGTTCCAACTAATGGCTTACGTCAGCTATTAAGCAGCTTACGTTGGAGTAAAGGACATAGTATTTCTGAGAAAAAAATGAAAAATATGAGTGAATAACGGTATATCAGAGGATTTTGATTACGCTGTCCAATCACATTAATATGACTACCTGGCAAAAGCCTAAATAACCACCTTTTGCGCCGCGGAAGGCTGCGAGACATAAAGGAAGAGAGCGAATGAGTTTCTGGAAGGTACCGACAGGGATATGGAGCCAGCTGTGCTAGGTTTCTCGGTTGAGGATCCATGGTGCGTACAATCCATTTGAGGTGGTCTCAAAAATTTCGATTGGGCTTAAATTTCTGGAGTTTTGTGGCCAGGAGAGTAGGGTAAACTCAACTCAGTGCTCTTCGAACCACGCACGTACACTGTGAGCTGTGTGAGATGTTGAATTGCTGGTAGAGTCCTATGTGCCGAGTGAAGTGTCCCGGTTTGGGGCATTGTCACTGAAAGTCAGTTGATTACACTCAAAAGTCAATTTATTGACAAACTCAGTTTATGCTCACAAATATCAGTTCTGCGATCCGTTAGTAGTTTAAAATAAATAAGAAAAGTCGTTCTTGAAAATAACGGCATGACTTGTTTGACAACTTAAAGTTCTTCGAGAAAACACAAGTAAATCTCTGTGTGAGACTATCTTTGGAAAAGTTATCTTGCAAATGAAACAGACTATCTTGACTATCTTCTTAGAAGGCTGATCCCGGCGGAGGTTCGAGTACTCCCTCGGGCATTGGTGTGTGTGTGTGTGTGTGTGTGTGTGTGTGTGTGTGTGTGTGTGTGTGTGCGTTTGTCCTTATGATAATTTAGGTTAAGTAGTGTGTAAGCTTAGTGACTGATGACCTTAGCAGTTAAGTCCCATAAGATTTCAAATACACATTTATCTTCTTAGAAATCTACAATAGGCAGAAAATTGAAGTCCCATCTCATGAGCAATACAAAGAGCTCAAGCATCAGAGTCCACAGCTGGAGCAACGGGTCGCAATGCGCGGTGTTCTTGGATGGCAAGGTCGATATCGAGACTGGGCGGCGGCATGGTGCTGGCGATCTAATTCCGCTGGCGGAGACGGAAGTGCCTGTTGCTCGCCGGGCTAGGGCAGTTGTACCTCGTGGCCATTAATAACCAGATAGCTATTGGTCTAGCGATGTGGGCTCGGACTGATTGAGAAAAATAGCTCGGAGGATGCAGCAAAAGGTCCGTAGATGTGGCGGTTTCTGCTGCTCTTGCGCGCGCCCTCTTAACTGGTCTGCTTCCTGCAGATCAGGCGAAGTTCGGCTGACTTCAGCCCGTGCGCCTACGGTGGTGGAACGATGACCCGCATAGCGATGCTGTGCTGCGGGTTGGCGGCGTTGCAGGGAAGCCAGAAACACGGCACCGAGGAAAAACAAACTGCATGTAGGGGTGGATGTGGTCGCCAAGGGTAGATGCATACTTCTGATCATTTGTTTGCTTTACAGAATAATGAGATTACCTAGGGAGCCTCCTCCGGCCTGGACCGTTCCGACCATTGTTGGAGAGTATTTGCTTTCTGAGGTTTCACGCAGTAGACATTAATGGCTGTGTGTCTGATGGAGCATAAAACGTGATTCATTTTAAAAGAGCACCTGTCGCCACTCAGTGGACGTCCAGCTGCGCCACTGACCTGCAAATTGCAACCTTCCTCACGGATAAACAGCAGTCAGTATCGGTGCATGAAACAGGCGCATGCTGCGGTGGCCCATATGCAGCAATATTCGTGGAACACTTGGTGAGGAGACGCTGTTGGTAGTCCCTTGATTCATCTGAGCGGTCAGTTGCTCAATAGTTGCTTGTCTAATCGACCGTGCAAAGCTCCGCAGCGGTTGTTCACCCCTTTAATCTAGTGTACCACAGTTGCCTCAGCGCTGGTTCTGGATAGCATCATTTTGGCGTACACGTATCACGTAACATTTCGCCAGTGCGGACGGTATTTGTTTCGTGATACATTACTCGTGTTAAAATGGACCGTTTACCAATTGCGGAAAAGGACGATATCGTGTTGATGTATGGCTATTGTGATCAAAATGCCCAACGGGCGTGTGCTATGTGTGATGCTCGGTATCCTGGACGAAATCATCCAAGTGTCCGGACTGTTCGCCGGATAGTTACGTTATTTAAGGAAACAGCAAGTGTTCAGCCACATGTGAAACGTCAACCTCATCCTGCAACAAATCATGATGCCCAAGTAGGTGTTTTAGCTGATGTCTCGGCTAATCCGCACATCAGTAGCAGACAAATTGCGCGAGAATCGGGAACCTCAAAAACGTCGCTGTTGAGAATGCTACATCAACATCGGTTGCACCCGCACCATATTTCTATGCACCAGGAATTGCATGGAGACGACTTTGAACGTCGTGTACAGCTCTGCCACTGGGCACAAGAGAAATTACGGGACAATGACAGATTTTTTGCACGCGTTTTATTTAGCGACGAAGCGTCATTCACCAACAGCGGTAACGTAGACCGGCATAATATGCACTATTGGGCAACGGAAAATCCACGATGGCTGCGACAAGTGGAACATCAGCGACCTTGGCGGGTTAATGTACGGTGCGGCATTATGGGAGGAAGGATAATTGGCCCACATTTTGTCGATGGCAATCTAAATGGTGCAATGTATGCTGATTTCCTACGTAATGTTCTACCGATGTTACTTCAAGATGTTTCACTGTATGACAGAATGGCGATGTACTTCCAACATGATGGATGTCCGGCACATAGCTCGCGTGCGGTTGAAGCCGTCATTGAATAGCATATTTCATGACAGGTGGGTTGGTCGTCGAAGCACCATACCATGGCCCGCACGTTCACCGGATCTGACGTCCCCGGATTTCTTTCTGTGGGGAAAGTTGAAAGATATTTGCTATCGAGATTCACCGAAAATGCCTGACAATATGCGTTAGTGATTTGTCAATGCATGTGCGAACATTACGGAAGGCGAACTACTCGCTGTTGAGAGGAATGTCGTTACACGTATTGCGAAATGCATTTAGGTTGACGGACATCATTTTGAGCATTTATTGCATTAATGTGGTATTTACAGGTAATCACGCTGTAAGAGCATGCGTTCTCAAAAATCGTAAGTTCACGAAGGTACATGTATCACATTGGAACAACCGAAATAAAATGTTCAAACGTACCTAAGTTCTGTATTTTAATTCAAAAAGCTACCTATACTTTAACCACAGCATCACGCGAAGAGATTACAAACTTAACAGTTTGAGAAATGCTTCACCCTTGGTCTGATAGCCAATGACAATGTCGTTTTGAACGTCAGATAAATCGCTCCGTTTCCACATTACGACAACGACTGCACTATTAGCTGGCCGCGGTGGCCGAGCGGTTCTGGGCCCTTCAGTCCGGAACCGCGCGACTGCTACGGTCGCAGGTTCGAATCCTGCCTCGGGCATGGATATCCTTAGGTTAGTTAGGTTTAAGTAATTCTAAGTCTAGGATACTGGTGACCTCAGATGTTAAGTCCCATAGTGCTCAGAGCCATTTGAACCATTTGAACTGCACCATTTCCCGCTACCCCCCCCCCCCCCCTCCCCCCCCCCCCCCCCCGCCCCCCGACAAGCGTTAGTGCTGCTACCTGAAGTCAGTGAGTGGTTATTGGGTTATTGCACGTTGAGATCGAACATGGGAAGTGGTCACGTTAATGTGACTGGACCGTGTATATCTGAAATTTCTCCTCTGAAAGATATTTGCCATTGTCAGATGCCTTCATCTGGATACATCTAACATCGTAACTGGAGCATATACTCGTATTTGTACGCTGTTGATGCATTAAAAAAGAAATATTGGAAACGGTAACAATAATGAAATTTTAGTCGTTGTGTATATATGGTATGGTAGGAGGAGCACACCAATAAATTTGTAGGTGATTTGTGGGCACTAAGGGTGCAGAAATTGGTACACTGAGCTAACATCTCCGGGAGTAACAATGGCTCGAACCTGGCGGATTATCGAGTCGAATTAAGCGTGGATGCCAAACAGAGGTACGTCCACCCATTGTGCTTGAACTCGGTGCCTAGTTAACGATTCGTTGTGGCTGGTGAGTGGTGGCGCCCCAGTTTCTCAACAACGTTTGACCACCGCTGACAGGTACCGCAGTCTGGAAGCGCCTGCAGCGATGAGCGGGAACAAAGGTACCGGATGACCCTCATACCCAGCAGTGATCATGATGTTCGTGCGATAAGCATCGTGAGATGTACTGGTATTGGAAGACCATCAGTCTCCCCATCAGGCCTAGGTGAAGGCCAACGAGTGGCAGGTGATGGTTACTTGCGTGTAGTCATCCCGGGGACGACAAGCAGCTTGTTCACGAGAAGTGCTGGAACCACTAAAACATGTATACAGGTACATCATAATAATCATTGAATTCAGAGCTTCAGTACAAACGCCGTCGATGCTAATGACCAACGGAATTCAAAGCTGGAGAACTACAGTGTTTATGGAGCTGAGCGGGAGGCAATGACTTGACGCCCTGTTCATTATGACTACATGTGCCTTGCTTCTTTGCCACTGGTCACCGCTCCTCGGTCCACTACGTTTGCTTGTCAATTTGTTACAGGCTCTTAACTGCACTGTCAAGTCTCTGACAGGTATTATTGCGTCTGAGGTATAGCTTGTTGCTCCATATAACAATTCACCTCTGTCTCTCTCTCTGTCTCTCAGTGGACGTGCTGCTGACTGTATAACTTGTGCCTGGAAATTGGCACCAATGTAGCAGCGTGTGCTCACGTCCCGACCGACTTCCGGTGTTGATTGTTTCCTTCTGCTGCATAGCTATGTCACCACCTTTGCCTGCTACTGCCTGTGGCAGTGCTAGCATGAACTTAAGAAAATTGTTGTGTCTTCACATTCTCTATTCCATGATGTTAAACCAGATTGTGTGGGAAATTTTACAGACATGCATATGAGTAATTTGGGAATACAGAACACACACCTGAGTTTGAAGTGTCATCAGAGCATAACAGAAAATAACAGTAATAGTTTTGACTACACGCACCTCCTGATATTAGTGATAGCTACCATACTCTTAATTTTTCTAGTGCTTTTAATTTTTGATAGAATCACATTTTATGATATATTCATAATCGGATTTGGCCTATACTCGCTATCTCCATAAATTACGATAGGAAAAAAGAGAAAAGCTTATATTAATATATCTTAAACACTTAAATATTTTGCCAGTTCTACTTGGGAGTTAACCAAAGGAAAACTACATCTGCATGGTTCACAGCTATTTGTCGTAGAAAGCATTTGAAGAACAAAATTTTCATTACATGTGTTTTCAAACTAAAGTAAGCAACAAAAATCTGGGAATTGTATATTCCCTACTCTCTGCCCTCAGATGTGCACATCCTCTAGACAGAAAATCTTTAGATCTAAAACTATAAATTATATCAAAGTTACAATAAAAGTTCTGATAGTTATTCGTTATCCATAAATACTGTCGATAAGTTAATAAACCCATATACAATCAAGATAAAATCTTTGTAACAAAAGGAAAATATGAGAAATACGGCTACGACACGTTTTTCCGACGGCTGATGGCCCTGCACCTTGTGTACTAGATGTTTACTTCATTGTCCATAAAGCCCATTTTAGACGATAAAACAACTAATCGTTGTCAGTGTGCGTCACATGCTTGCGTGTAAATATGCCGCCAACGACGTCACGAGTGGGACAGTGATGTTAGTGTGCCGAGTGCGGAGAGCCAAAATGCTACAGACTGCGCATGCGCAGGATCCGGGGCCTGCGGTGTCGTCTGCTGACATCAGAAGGTAATCTGTTCTCGCCGAGATCATTCAATTTATAGCAATTGATTTTGTGCTTTGGTGTCTTCTTAATCTTTATTGTTGTTGTTTGTTTTGTTCTCGTGACAAACTGCAATCGTTGCATGATGACCTAGTATTTTTCCTGCAAGTATTCTCTGACAAGAGAGTTAAAATATTTGAGAGCGAAATGGTATTTATATTTTGCAACACTTGGCCAAAGAAAAAGCCTACACTATACGGACATATGAACGTAATAAACACATATCAATGAAAATGGTCTCAACAGTAAAATGGTGAGAAATATTTAAAGAGAAAAATAAATTTCGAAGTTAATTGGCACTTAAAAAGAAAAAAAAAAAAAACAAGATACAAAGGATAATTTACAAAGGTACTATTTGCTGTACAGGAAAGTCACTCATGTAAAAGGGGCTTAACATCAGAAAAGATAACCCAGTCGAGATGGCAAAGGGCGAAATCATTTATAATATCTTCATCTTATAAAAATGCATGTATGTATGTTTGTTTGTATGTGTATTCAACATCTCGTCCTGAACTACTGGATCGATTTCAACCAGAAGTGATACACAAATCACTTGCTATCTCGAAAGAAGCACTATTGGGATAAGAACCACCTTCCTCTCAAATACGTGAGGGTCGGAGAGAAAAAGTAGCGTGATGCGCCGTGCGTAAATATATAAACATTATTCTTCAATATTTGAGAATAAGTGCATTTAGTCGCTGGCGATAAAATTTACAGATAAGTTCAAACATCTAAAAATCTTATTCTCGCTGACACACCCACAAGATGATAAAAGGAAAGTAGTTTATCGCTTACAGGTACTACATTTTTACTGTTCATGCAGTAAAACTGACGCATCAGTTCAGGAGATATGGACGTCATAAACACTGAGATGCGTAAAAAATTATTTTTTCTTATAACGGAGTGCAAATTACACAGAACTTACTCATCCAGCATTTCATAATGACAGAACTTAGCGATTTCCAACAACATTCATATTTCAAACATTTTCTAAACTTTTTCTCGCTTACATGCTTAGCGTCAAAGATTTAACACATTAACTCACTTGTAAAGTAATCAGAAGTTTGAAATTTTTATGCAGGGAGTTCGATTCTTTAAAGAACCGAGGTTTACTGGTTACTTTCTATCTGGAAAGAAGAACTCTCGGGTAGGAAACTACTGCATCCCATCCCACCACGCGAATGAAAATGTTGTGATATTGAAGCGTCACTCAGGAACACCTAGAGCATTTTCAACCAAATTTCTTAGTTACGTCATTTATCAATATTCAGTATTATATTATAAATGTAAGTGTCCAATGTGCTTGCTGCTAAAACTTAGAAACGAGTCCCGATGCGATCAAGGGAGTTATATGGTTCTATACCCCCATCCAACAAGAAGGTTCCCGTTTTTACCTGAAGGACGTGTCTTTTAAGATACAAGGGCTGTGAAGTTTCGTCCTCTGGAAATTTCTAGAAATTCTGGAACATTCAAGAGTATTCGAGAACATTCAAAAACATTCTATAGTATCTGAGAACATTCCACAACATTCCATAATGTTGCGGAACGTTCCACAATGATCTGGGATGTTCTGCAATCTTCGGGAATAATCTTGAAGATTCGGAAAGATTCAAGAATGTTCGGGAACATCCCAGATCATTTCGGAAGACACCCGAGTGTTGTGGAATGTTCTGGAACATTGCGGACAATTGGAAGCCTTTTTGGTATGTTCTGGAAGTCGCCACTGGTGGGGCTACCCATTGGTAGGGATGTATAAAGCAAGACCCGCTGTGGGTTCGAAGGTCAGTTTCTTATCAGTGACGAAGGGAGGAACCGGTAAAGCAGTGCAGTATGGGAATGAAAATTCAGTGATGTGTGAGTAGTTAATGTGATACAGCCATTACATATACATCGAAAATAAAGTGTGAAAAATGTGTTCAGTGTACATCAATAAGAAGTTAATTTTATTCGTATTTTGGACAATGACAAACCTAAAAGAGGAGGATATCTTGCCAGTTCTGAAGCAAAACGGCGAAAAAAAAAAAGAACAGCGAAGAAACGATACAGACGAAGAGCGCGAAGCACATTTAACTTGCCAACGAACGACAATGAACACGGTGAGAATCAGGTAAACCGAAGAACAACGAAATGAACGGACTGAAGAACCAAGAATAGCACAATACTAACACCTCTTCCTCTTTCTGAGCTCAACATCTACTCTTTATGGACGGATGCTGACTCAATTTTTAAGGATAGCAAATGGGAAGTTGCGGTACAGAAAATGGCCCAGAGATCACCAGTGTGTGTGTGTGTGTGTGTGTGTGTGTGTGTGTGTGTGTAGTGAGTGAAGTATTATGAACAATGTGTGTATAGTGTGTGCAGTGACTGATAGTGAGATATGAGTGAACGGTGTGGCATTACATTATTTAATAAGTTATTTGTAAAAAAAAGCATTGTATACCAGGAGTAAATCTAATGATTATGTCTAACTAGAAGTCTGTAAATATATGTGTATACAAATTAGCTTATTTTAAATTGGTCTAAACTTGTAAATTCTTTGACATGTCCTATATCCTCGTAAAAAGAAATCTACGGATGAATAAAGCTGCTACTACTACTACTACTAGAATTACGATACTATCTTATAACAAAAGACTGCGAACTCAATGCAGCTACGGAAACACCACCCTACGAGAACCGAGGACGAGGACAAGTAAATAGTAGAACATAACAAATGACACATTCCACTACGACCCGACGAAAGAATATAACAAACACATCGTCATCGGAAAAATGGATAACATTTGCCAATTTTGCAACGCGAAAAAATTCAGTAGAGAAACACCAGGATTCTGTTGCATGAATGGAAAAATTCGATTACCGCCAATGGAAGCACCTACGCAGGAACATGACGAGGAAACTCCAGAATCAAAACACTTCCTTCAAAATACAAAAGTTTCCAGATGACTTCTTTCGGAGACATTTCGATCAACACTAACAGAGATTCAATAGTTTATGTGTTTTCCATCCAAGGACAAATCTATCATATGGGGTCATTACCACCGCTACCCAGCAAATAACAGTAAATTCTGCAAGTTGAAGACATAGAAATTGATCAACGATGCACAAATATCAGTGGACAGAGACAAGAACTGGCCCAAGATATACAGAGGATCTTACTCAAATGCGATCAACTGATTCACATATTCAAAATAGCACTACATCGAATGATTTCTGATGACTATGCAGTTATAATTCGAACTGACAAAGAACCACCTGAAGAACACGAACTTCGATTTAATGCACCCCAGACAGAAAAAAACGCCATCGTAACTGTGGGCAATGAAAACACATGCTGTGACATAATTATACAACGAAGAGGGGAAGGACTACAACACATTGCAGAGACACACCTTTCATATGATGCCCTTCAGTATCCATTAATATTTCTGCACGGGGAGGACGGATCACTTTAATATGAAACAAATCCGAAGTGAAACAGGCGCAGAAACAAAAAAAAGTCACTTCCAAGGAGTTCTATGCTTACCGCTTAATCATAAGAGACAATGAAACATACAATCACATTCTCAACTCTCACTGTTTATCCCAACAATTCCTGGCAGATAAGTAAGCAAAGACGCTTTGTATAAGACTGTGTCAGAAGAAACAACATCCGAAGAATACGGGTACATCCACCTTCGAGACGCTATCATAAATGACAGAAACATTGACGACATTGGCACAATGGAATCTTACCGTCATCATACATGGGAACTCCGAGACACATGCCAAATACACTCAACATGACATGACCTACATAAAAAGGCAAGGACGATCTGATCTCTTCATAACATTCACGTGCAAATCACCGTGGCCAGAAATCAAAGACCAACTAAGATAAGGACAAATCCTCATGCATTGACAAGACATAATGGCCCGAGTACTACGACAAGAACAAATGAGATTTACTGAAGCCATCACAAAATACCACATCTTTGGAACCGTTAGACGCTGAATGTCCACAATCGAACGTCAAAAACGAGGACTGCCTCATCCACACAATCCCATATGGCAACACGACAGAATTCATCCCACGGATATCGGCAAAATCACCCAAACTGAATTTCCCAATCCACAAGAAGATTCGGAACTGTACGACATAGTAGTGAAAAACATGTGTCATGGACCATGCAGGCCATTAAACCTCAATTAGTCATGTATGAGTGATGGAAAATGTAAAACAAATGCTCAAAACCATACTTGGACGACACATAAACCGAGGATGATGGCTATCCCAAATACAGAAAATGATCATCCAAAAACGGTGGCTTCACAGCAAAAACACGAATACGAGGCAACGACGAACAGGAAATAGATAATCAATTGGTAGTACCACATAATAATTACTGTCCAAAATGTTCCAAGCACACATAAACGTAGAATACTACAATACAATGAAATTCATCAAATATGTCTTTGAGTATGTGAACAAAGGCAGTGACATGGGACTATTTCAAGTAGCCAGAGACAATGAACAACAAAACAGAAACTACGAGGTCCTCATAAACCAAATCGGAAGATACATCAACAGTAACGAAGCAACGTAGCGATTTTTCGGTTTTCCCGTACACGAACGCGAACCAACTGTGCAACGTCTAATAGTACATTTGGAGAATGGACAGAGAGTTTCCTTCACAAAAGATACCGCCAGAAAAATTGCAAGCGAACTGCCTCAGAACACAATGTTAACAGCTCTTTACCAACTGTGCCAAAAGGATCCATTCGCGAAAACATTACTGTACACTTGCAACCTCCCCCTCCCTAATCGTCCTACTGGATTCAGATATAATTGACAGTGATTGCGTATGCCTAAGGAAATTTTAGTGAGTAAGGCTGTTGTTACTGAAAGAAAATAATACCGTAGGAGGAAAGTGTACAACAGACCCTTCTGAAGGAAGAATATATTCTGAACCTAACCTAAATACTGGTAATAATTTTGAAATGGGTGGAATTTAGTGCAGTCGCTCACGAAGCACAGAGGGAGAAAAGGGTACAATGTAATATTTGACACAAAAAATAATGATTACCAAAAAAAGGATAATTAAACGGTCGCCAGTCCACTAGGGCAAGGAATATCCAGAATCTTAAGAAAGGTAATGGCAAAGAAAATTAAGCAAATAATCACTGGCGTGGCAGCAGAAGGTTCTCAAGCTTTTCCACAGCACAACAACTCACGAAAAATAAATGAATCAGAAAGTACTGAGTTTGTGGTTACTTAATCTGAAATACTAAATTTTGAAAGCAATGTTAAATGAAGTTGCTGGTTAAATAAATGACTGGTTCTAACTGAATCTTTGTTATGTAAAAATATGATTTTTTTGTAACCTCAGCGTGACATAATGCAAAACTTAGAAAAAGACAAGCTGTTTACTTTTGATTATTGCAAGATTCAATTGAATTTACTTTAAGTAAATGAGCAACTGATTTTACTTTTAATATAAGAACAATAAAGTGCTACCAAGCTAGCAGAACTCACTCGCTAACCTAAATACAGAATAAATGAAATTACGCACTCTTAATTTGTGCTGCATCTTTAGTTATTAGTTTCTCCAGTGAAATTTTACGTTACTTTAAGTGAGTGAAGTTAAGACTCAAAATTGCAAATTCGTTAAGTCTCTGTACGCAATACAAGAATGAACAGTTACTGAGGCAGCAAAATTTAGACTGAAACTGGTCACTAGCAAACAAGCAAAACTGGCACTAAATAGTTAATCAATTTTCATATTTTTACGACACTCGGTGACTGCGTGGAAATGAAAGAGACCCTGTTTGGTAATAATGTCTGAGGACAATGACAACACAGGTGCCCTACAAGTTTTAACTATTGCAGGTTATTATTCAAGAAAGTTGGTCAAAATTTGTGAAAGAAATCCCACTGGGTAATGCCTGTACAATATTAGTTATACTCTGACAGTTAACAGTCTTACGATGTTGCAGCAGTGAGTATGATGAAGTATGTAGCCGATGAAAATGCTGAGCTGACGCTCATGGTGTTGCTGCTGCTGGTTGAGAACCACGAATCATCTCTAGGGCCACGGATAATTATGGGACAGGCATTAATCAGAAATGCAGCTTCCTCCGCCTGTTCACTCCTACCACGCTCTCATTTCTCGAGAGTTAATAAAGTAGGTGCGCGTGTGCTGGCGCGGTCATAGCTGTACACCGCGACTGCGGGAGCGCTCAACAAACATTTCCGCACTCTTTTATGTCTCAAGTTGCTCTGCCCTCCCTGCTCGTAGCGCGACAGAGATTCTCCACATGCAAAGATAAACAACAGCATAGGTACTGCCATTTCGTCGTTACTACCGATAATTTAAATGAAGTCCCCCTGGCAGTTAACAGGCAGTTTACAATATTTACGTTATTATTACAATCAATTATATACATTCACAAATAAGTACACGATTACATCCGTTTCATATCAGATATAGTTTCTGTAATAAAGCTTACAGATTCAGAAATGGAAGTACAGTACAAGTTATCAACGGATATTAAAGGGCGAAAATTTTGGATGGTGCCGAAAGTATTTTATCTGCGTTTTCGATGTTACACACTGACAAGCCAGAAAATTATGACCACCTACCTATAAGCCAGTATGGCCACTTTTGGCATGGATAACAGCGGCGACGCATCATGGCACGGAAGCAAGGAGGCCTCTGCAGGTCGCTGGAGGGAGTTGGCACCACATCTGCACACATGTCACGTAATTCCTGTATATTCCGAAGAGGGGACGAAGATCTCTGACGCCGCGTTCAGTCACATCCGAGATGTGTTCGATCGTCTTCACATCTGGAGATTTGGAGGGCTAGCACATTAAAGGGAACTCGCCACTGCGTTCCTTGAGCCACTCCATAGTACTCCTGGCCTTGTGACATTGCGCATTATCTTGTTGAAAAATGCCTCTGTCATCTGGAAACATGATCATCATGAAGGGGGGTACGTGGTCTGCAACCAGTGTACGACACTCCTTGGCCGTCGTGGTGCCTTGCACGAGCTCCACTGGACCCATGGATGCCCATGTGAAAGTTTCGAGAGCATAAGGGAGCCTCCGCCAGCTTGTCTCCGTCCCACAACACAGGTGTCAAGGACCTGCTCCCCTGGAAGACAACGATTCGCACCCTCCCGTTGGCATGATGAAGAAGGTATCGGGATTCATCAGGCCATGCAACCCTCTGCCACTGTGCCAACGTCCAGTGCCAATGGTTACGTGACCATTTCAATTGTAGTTGCCGATCTCGTGGCGTGAACATTGGCACGTGCTTGGATCGTCGGCTGCGAAGGCCCATCGGTAGGAGTGTTCGGTGCACTGAGTGTTCAAACTTGTACTCTACGCAGCATTATAAAGTGTGAAGTTAGTTCCACACGGTTCGCCGCCTGTCCTGCTTTACCAGTCTGTCCAGCCTACAGCGTCCGACATCTGTAATGAGCGGTGGCTGTACAAACCCCCCCCCCCCCCCCCCCCCAATGTCTCGACGTGGTTGTACATTGGTTTCGCCTAGTGTTGAAGATGTTCACAACAGCACTCCTCGAACATCTGACAAGTCGTGAAGTTTCCGAAATGCTCGTGCCGAGCCTCTGGACCATCACAATCTGCCCTCGGCCAAACTCAGATAGATCGCGCCCCTGCCCTACTTTGCCCATGGACAGCACTCTCACTGATACTACATGGACCGTGCATGAAACCTTTCAACGACGAAAACAAGGAGTTACATTAGAAGATCATCCAGGAATCATGAAAACTGGCAAACTAAGTCGAGTATACACCGTACATCCGAACAACGCCGAATGTTTCTATGTCCGGATGTTGCTACACGAAATATAGGGCCAACAAGTTTCAAGGATCTCAAGATTGTTGGCGTTTATCTATGCCAGACGTACAGAGAAGCGTGCCAACGCTTAAGACTACAGGAAAATGGGAACCACTAAGAGTTAACACTACAAGAAGCCTTACTCACAGCCTCAGCTGAACAAATGAGATACTTATTCGCCGTAAGTGTAACAACATGTAACCCATCGAATCCAAAACACCTATGGGACTCCTTCAAAGAGGGTATGAGTGGTGATCTATTGTACCAAATCCGTCGAACTCGTCCTGAACTGACCATCGAATACAACTACAACACAATCCTGCCTCGGGCATGGATGTGTGTGATGTCCTTATGTTAGTTAGGTTTAAGCAGTTCTAAGTTCTAAGGGACTGGTGACCTCAGATGTTAAGTCCCATAGTGATCAGAGCCATTCTTTTTACATGCATTATTTTGACAATGTACGAGTTGTCTGTGTGTCTGCACATCAGTATACTGCATTTTTTTTTCAACTACGACATCTTCAATGAAACACTCAATCGCCTAGAAGATAAATGTTTAGCGATAAACAGACAGTGCAACTTGGGATGCAAGCACCACGAAAAGATGCTATCAGTGTACTAAACATCGAAATTACAAAATAAAAAAGCTACAACATCAACAAACTACTTCAATACATTGCTCACAACAAATCACTTCTCAATGACAATCAAATGCAAATTTATAGCGTTAGCATGGACACTGGCGGAATTATTTACTTGGACGCATCAAGCGGCACCGGGAAAACGTTTCTAATAAATATATTGCTGGAGGAAATAGGTGCTAAACAACACATCGCACTTGCGCTGGCATCATCCGGCATTGCAGCCACGCTTATGGAAGGAGACGAACTGCCCCACTTATGGAAGGGGACGAACTGCCCATTCCGACCTTCAACAACCGTTGAATATAACCTAAGAACGATTCCCGCTATATAAAATTTCAAGAGCATATGGACGGGGTGACCTCCTAAAGCAAGCTAAAATTATCTTCTGGGACGAATGCACAATGGTACATAAAAATCACTGGAAGCAATGCACAGAAAATTACAAGACTTGCGAGGTAACTCTGAAGTGATGGGAGGATCTCTACTAATACTCTCAGAACATTTTCGCCAAATACTTCCAGTTATCACCAAGTCAACACCAGCAGAGTAGTTCAGTGCATGCTTTAAAAAATCTTATGTGCGGCAAAACATAGCTGGCCGTTGTGGAAGAGCGGTTCTAGGCGCTTCAGTCCGGAACCGCGCTGCTGCTATGGTCGCAGGTTCGAATCCTGCCTCCGGCATGGATGTGTGTGATGTCCCTAGGTTAGTTAGGTGTAAGTATTTCTAAGTCTAGGGGACTGATGACCTCAGATGTTCAGTCCCATAGTGCTCAGAGCTATTTGAACCATTTTTGCAAAACATACAAATACTGCGACTAACAAAAAATATGAGAGCTGGACTATCGAAAGACGAAACAACAGAACATTTTTCTCAAAAACTTTTACAAATAGGCGAAGGCACGTATCCTATTGACAAGACGACCTACATCATTAAATTCAACAGTGATTTCTGCGACATAGCCACTGCTGAAAACGAAATCATCGACCAAATGTATCGAAACATTGTTCACGAGACATGGATCGGTCCTATTTCAAGTCTAATATGCCATTTGTAGTGAGGACCATGAATCATCGTAAAATAGATGAGTGTGAGTCCGTTGCTGTATGGTTTAAAGGCCAAGGAAATTGTGCAAAAATTAAAGTGACGGGTGATATTAACTTTCATTATACAAATTGAAATATCCGGACTGAATATTTGAAAGGGTAATTCTGAAAACTAAAAATAATATTGTCGACGATATCAACTTTAATATTCAAAAGAAAATTCATGGTGAAGAGAGAATATACGTCACGATCGACACGATGGTAAACGTTGAAGAAAGTCTGAGAATTTCTAAACTCTGCAAGTACCAGGAACGCCATTACAATGTCTTCGACTTAAAATTAGATCTCCAACCATAGTACTCAGAAATCTAAACTCACCAAAACTTTTTAATGAAACAAGGATGATCGTCAAACAGCTATCGAATAACATCACCGAAGCCGAACTTATCACTGGAAATCACAAACGACACGCATTATTTATCCCCAGAATACTAGTGAACTCTACTGAGCTGCCGTTCCAATTTGAAAGACAGCAGTTTCCAATCAAATTATCCCACCATTTTACGATTAACAAAGCGCAAGGACAAGCTTTGAAATATAGTGGCA
Source organism: Schistocerca piceifrons (assembly GCF_021461385.2). Lineage (NCBI taxonomy): Eukaryota > Metazoa > Arthropoda > Insecta > Orthoptera > Acrididae > Schistocerca > Schistocerca piceifrons. The sequence continues at coordinate 634,362,725 of NC_060141.1, read as the reverse complement.
TCAGCCTCAAAGACTCTTGCTTTTCTCACGGTCAACTATACATAGCTTATTCTTGAATAGGAAATTCGAAAAATACCCCGGATAACAAAATGGAAAATATTGTTTATAAACAAGTATTGTAAATCGTTAGAATATGTTTTCAATAATTTTTTACCTGTTATACTTTAAAGTTTATCCTTTTATTCGAAATACCACACAATCTCATGTCAACTCGCTCAGCGAAGCCGGGTACCCCAGCTAGTCCGTCATCATCATCTTGGACAGTTTCCAGCCTCTGGCCGGGTCTGTTTGGAACATAAGCCTCACCATCGTCTTCTGTCTTGTCACCATCTCTCCGTCTTCATCTTGGTCCGGTCTTCTCCTTTCTTCTGGACGCATTCCTTCACTCTTTTCAGCCGTCTGTCTCTTGGTCTTCCCTTCCAGTTTCATCTCGTGTATCCTCCTGGGTATCCTCTTCTCCACACGTTTAACATGCCCATACCATCTCAGCCTTGATTTCTCTACGTTCTCCTGTAATGTTTCCACCTTGGTTAACTCCCCGATCCTCTCATTTCTTAACCTGTCTATCTTTGTCACTCCAATACTGCTCCTCAAGAACTTAATCTCACTAACTTGTACTTTGCTTTTCTCTTTTCCTTTCATAACCCAGGTTTCGGATGCAAATGTAAGGGTCTTGACATAGTATGACCGGTATATAATTTTTTACTGATTCGAGGTACATTCTTGCTCCATATCAGGCTTCTGACACTCTTCCAAAATGCTTTTGCTTCTCTCCCCCGCTCGTTTATTTCTCTTTCGTTTTTTCTGTCTTCCTGTACGAGGCTTCCTAGATACTTCAAACTCTCCACTCTCCTCAAGCGTCCCACCAATTGTTATTCCAGTTGTTCCTCTCTCCTTCGTTCTTGTTGTGATAATCATCTTACTCTTACTTACACTAAATTTCATCCCATATTGTTGTACTGTTCGTTCCCACACGTTAACTGTTCTTGTACTTCCTCCTCCTTATTCTCCCAAATTATCAGACCATCTGCAAACACCATAGCTTTCGTCTTACCTTCACCAATTACTTGTGCTACTGTACTCATTACATCATCCATCACTACAATGAAGAGTAATGGTGAAAGTGCACTTCCCTGCATCAAGCCATTCTTCTGTGCTATCCAAGCTGATCTCTCTCCTCCCACTTTCACACAGCTTACACTTCCATGGTAAATTTCCCTTATCTTCCAAATAATCTGTTTTGCTACTCCTCTGTTCTCCAGGGCTTTGCACAACTTGCTTCTGCGTACACTATCATATGCTTTTTCAGTGTGCAGGAAGGTCATTAATAGATCTATTCCGTATTCATAATACTGTTCCTGCAATTGTCTTACAGCAAAAATTATGTCCACTGTGGCTCTTCCTGTTTTGAAGCTTTCTTTTCTCCTCCGCCACCACTCTTTTTACTTCTTTCTTTCTTGATTCTCTTATCTCTACTGTTCTCTCCTGGAACCATACCCTAAAGGCTCTATTCTTCTTCTGTACTATATCCTTTGTTTTATCATTCCACCAGGGTGTTTCTTTCCATCTCTTTCTGTTGCTTGCCCTCCCACACATTGCTTCCGCCGCACTTACTAATGTTCCCTTGAATCTACCCCATTACTCTTCTACCGGTTTTGGTTCATCCTTTGGGATGATTTCCTTTACTACTTGTAGGTACTGTAGCCTGCTTTCTTCCTCCTTCAACTTCCATACCCTTATACTTCTTTCCTGGTTTTCTGTCCCTTTGTTATCCTTAGTCCCTCTCAGGTTCAATACCAGCAAACGGTGGTCGCTATCCAAGGCCTCAGATGGTATTACGTTAATGTCAATGATGTTCTTATTCCTCTCACTATCGTACAGGAAGTAGTCAACTATCGGCTTTCTCTTTGACTGTACCAGGTAATCTTTTGGCTCTCTCTTTTCCTGGACCAAGAGTTCCCAACCAGCAAGCCATTTATTTGACAGAACTCTAGTAGTCTTTCATCTTCCTCATTTCGGCAGCCCCAGCCCTCTGGTCCAAGCACATCCCAGCTAGTTATTTGGATAAAAATACTGTGAGAGTAAGATTCCCACTCCCAGTAGGGGTGGGAGTGTGGATGCGGAGGGGTGATGTAAAAATGTTCGAAAATTACATGTTGGTATTTATTTCCTGTGTCTGGTTGACCTGGAATGCTATTAAAAGTGTGAAGTGCAGTTTTCTCTTGATTGTGCTGTTCACTGTGTCAAACACGTCGCGGGAATGAGTACTGCAGTGAGCCAATTATTTTTTCAACTTGTTTCGGGACCTAAGATCAGGTCATATAGATGAATACCGCAGATAAACTGAACACCCTCTCTGGAGTCGTATGGTGTAAGACAGCAGGTAATCAGGCATATATTGTATAATATGTGTTACATACGATTATATTCAGCACCTCATGCTCTGCACCTGGATCGATTTCAAACAAACTTGGAATACACGAAATTTATTATCTGGAAAGAAACAATGAGAGGGTAAAAAACCATCAACCTCCCACTGGGGTTGGGGTGGGGGTAATAACGGGGTGATGGACAGAGAATGAGGGACGCAGACGTGGAGAGAGAGCACGGGGGGGGGGGGGGGGAGATGGATAAGAGAGAGGGAGGAAGAGATGGACAGAAAGAGGTGGGAAAGGAGATGTACAGAAAGAGATGAAGGAAGAGATGGACAGAGAGGGGGGAGAAGGAGGTGGACAGAGAAGTGGGGGATGGATGGAGAGAGGGAAAGGAGGAGGTGGTCATAGAGAGGGGGAACAAGATGGACAGAGACAGGAAGGAAGAGGAGATGGGCTAACAGAAGATTGGAATAAATAAACACCCGGGCAATTCTGGATTTCTCAGTTAGTTGTATCATAAAATGTGACTGCAAGCAAGTTCACAATGAATCAGTTATGATTCTTATTTGATAGAACATAGTTTTTTCCAAAATCGTTTCCATATTTTAGATTTGTAGAATGGCTAATTTAGCTGCAATTTGCAACAATACGTGATCCAGACTATGGCTTGTTCGTAAGATTGTAAAGTGTCTGTTAGATTTATAATAACGGCTTTGGCACACGGGTTGGATGACATCTTACGTAGTGCAGTGAACTCTTTATAAAAGATGAATAAAAGCATATTTGTAGGAGTTTTGAAATGAACGTAATATTATTGGGGAGATACTAGTTCAGGAAACATCTTGAACTGAATTTCGTCAACATCACTGCTGAATATCCATTTCAGTGTAAGAAGAAAACAGAAATCTTTGACTCCTTGGAAGCACGTTCACGTATTCAGAACTAGTATTTTCTTTGCAGTCTTATAAATCCACTACACGCTGTATCACATGTGGATACGGCTTCGAAAACGAATATGGAGTAACTTTAACAGACCACTGCAAGCTTTAATTGTTAGTGTTTGCACCTAAACTGTTAGAAAAGTGGCGGTTTCACGATAGTTAATGGCCAATTATTATTATTATTATAGTTATTATAATTTTTTGACTTCCCATAATTCTGAGACAAGCTATTGTCAGGTCTTCGAAGTACACACTCCACAAACACTCTTGGAATCCAGGTACTGATAGCTCCAGTTATGCATGCATCGCTGTAACTGATTATCTATTCATGGAGTGCATAGGGACCTGAAGATGGCATTAATGAGATGCCCTAACTGGTCGTCGAAATGAAATAACTTCTGAAAACATCCGGCTGTTTGGCGATTTTTCTTTAGTAAATTATTAATTTACTGTCGTTCTGCTATTCATCTTTTTATACAGGGTGATTATAATTAAAGTGAAACTTTCAAACCGCTGTAGAAATAACACCACTGGTCAGAATGATGTCAAATCCCAATGGAATATTATCGAAGAAGAGGGAAAACATTTGGCAGAAGAAAAATAAATAGTTACAAATTGTAGCAATAGATGGCGCTGTAAGCATCATAATTTAATAGTGGTCGACTACAAATGCCAAATGAATCATACAACAATGCATAAGGTGTACATTTGACTTTAACTGTACTACTCAGTGTGCATGGTTATACAGGTGTGATACTGTTAGTTACGTAATCCCATCCACCACGGCAAAGTCGTATCACATCGGGTGGGAAAAATCGGGTTTTAGTTGTCATGAGGCCAAAAGCCGCATAAAAAGCATCAATCAAAATCAAATCGGATTATTAATTTCCTTGTGACTGGCGCAAAACATGTTCGATATGCTGTCCACCATTTTCTGCAACAAGTTGAAATCGAGAAACAGTTCCACTACTGATCGAAGTGTTTCGGGATCACGCTCAGAATGTGTTGCGCAATGCGTGCTTCAATGCAGCTAAGTTTGCAATTGGAACACTGAACACAATATCTTTCAGATAGTCCCACAGCCAGAGGCCATACGGATTAAGATCAGGTGATCGGGACGGCCAGGCTGTAGGGAAATAGCGGCTAATAATTCTAGCATTTCCGAACTGGCGCTTCAGCGGCTGCTTAACTGGATTTGCAATGTGCGGAGGTGCGCCATATTGCGTACAAATGATCCCATCCACACATCCACGCTGTTGGGGAGGTGGAATGACGTGGCTGCGCAAAAGACACTCACAGCGGTTACCAGTGACGGTATAGGTAACAGAACCGCAAGCACCTGTCTTCGAAAAAATATGGCCCTATGATAAATGATTCCGTAAGCCCGCACCGCACAGTGACCTTTTCAGGATGAAGTAGTACTGGCTGATTTGCGTGTGGATTTTCCGTTGCCCATATTCGAGAATTCTGTGTATTGACATATCCTGCCAGATGGAAGTGGGCTTCGTGTGTCCACAAAATCTTCCATGGCCAATGATTGTCCACTTCCATGCGAGCAAGAAATTCTCTCTTGCTGACAGGTCACTAGGAAGCAATTCGTGCACATGGGTTATTTTGAATGGTTAGTAAAGAAAGATGTTCCGTAGGATTTTACGCACCGTGCTCACGGGTATGTCCAATGTTTGGTCAATTCTCCGCGCACTGCACGTTTGCACCCCACCACTCGTCTCCTCCCGCATTGCTGTGGCCACTGCTTCCAATGGCGTCGAATCAATTCGTTTCCTCCTTCTACCGGGTTGCACACCAAAAGAACCCGTCTGTTCGAATTTCCGAATCATTTTCTCCAGACCCACGGCATTCATCGGACCAACGCCTTTTTTCAAACCCTTCAGTGTCCGGAACTTCCGCAGAGCGGCGTGTGCACAGTCGTCATTCCTGTAATACAGCTTTACAAGCAGAGCGCGATCCTGCATTGAAACAGTGATGGCGAACGACGCAGACGCGAAAGGAGGAAAAGCCGTGCAGCCGGCGTGTTTGTACAGACTTCAATGGGTCGTACGCCTGACAGGTGTTTAAACATTTACGTATTCTGACACATACGGCGCCTCTATTGATCAATTTTGACATCATTTTTGTCTGCGGTCATACGTTTCCCCCTTCTCTGATAATATTCCGTTTTAGTTTGATGTCGTTCTGACCAGTGGTGTTATTTCTATAGCGTTTTGAAAGTTTAACTTTAATTATAATCTCCCTGTATATATAACAAAAGTTCTTAAATTTTTGCTAAAGCAATTTCTGACGCACAACATTATAGACGTAGCCAGGATTTTGTCACAGGGGAGGGGGTCTCACTTGTTAAACCGGATCGTAAAAAGTCTTATGTTTTTCATTTATTCATAAAATTTCGGTAATGAGCGATGAACCATTTTATTCGCCAACGATCTCGGAGTTTTCACCAAGCGGAGATATAATGTCCTTACTTAGAATTGCTCTATTTTGGTAAACTACCAAGAAGCAGTCATGCTCCAGTGTCCCTCCACCCTCTAAGGTCATTTTAACTCTTTGAGTAGAGGAAGTGATCAGGAACGGACGGGCGCTAATTGTTTGGGACAATATGGTTATTGCCGACAGGGCATTTGGAATAAAGAAATCTTTGTTCCACAGGGAACAATTTTTGATGGGGAAAATGCAAATGATCCGGAATTATTAAACCTTACGCGTTCGCAGATTTCCTCATTTAAGTGTGCATCTCTCACTTCTTGCAATGTAAGGAAGATGATTTTCTGCATTCAAGAATGTCCCGGCAGATAAATGCATGAACCTAAAGGAGGAGACTTTGGATTATTATTTATTTATCATCTGGATTTTAGTGCCGGGAGTCTACAAAGAGATGCTTGGCTCGGCTTCGATACAGCTCTTTTCATTTAAGCAGAGGGGCTAATTGTTTAAGGAAATCAGAATCTGTCTGGAAAGGAAAATATTCGGAAAGAATTGGCTGTGGCCTATAATAAGGACCCAACGCTGGCATTTGCCTAAACAGAAAATGGGAAACCACAAAAACTACTTTCAAGATTGCCGGAGGATGGATTCAAACCACGTCGCCTTCCGAATCCAGGGATGGCTAGCTCAGCGGCCGAACACGCAGAGCTACCCCAAGACGTTGGAGAATTAGGAAAAAACTGGTTGTTGTACATTTTATAATGAAATAAAATACATCACAACAAAAGATGAGTTCTGACTTTGCATGTTTTCCCTTTAACTGTGTATTTGACAGTGCATGAATGTATGCATATTTTACGATTTAATTGTGCATTGAATTGCTAGCTTCAATTATTACAGTATTACAAGGGCGTAAATAGATTTTGGCAGAAAGAAGGAGGGAGGGATGGAGAGTGCAGTCGACTCGGTCGAATTCAAATTGAATAATTCTTTTAGAAACGAACGAATTGTTGACTGTGCTGTCATCCTGTACTCCTTCCGCTGCCCGAAAATCCCTTCCCATCGTTCCGTCCCGGAACCGGTTTTCATAACTGAACACCGCCCGAGTGACCACATATTTTTCCATTTGGACTACTAATGACAGAATATTGGGCGAATTTTTTAAAGCAATGCAACCATCGCCGTTTGGGCGATATTTTTGTTGACCAACCCGATTTTTGGGCCACACAGCCAAATCCAGATGTATTTTTGTATACTGATTTTAAATTAATCTTATTTGTAATTTTATTTACCGCTCCTCTTCCTGGTGAAATAATGAAATATTGCAGCCCCACAGTTCTACCAGCCTCCAAATAACGAATCCAGTCCTAACATTAAATTTCTATAGATAGGTAATTAGGCTATACTTTTAACTGACACATTTTAAACTTACCGTATCGTAAGTGTATGAATCGAAATCGATTTTCCTCTTGTTACAAACTAATCCTAATTAGAAACTATCACAATAGCACACAGCACTGAACAACAAACGGTAGCACTTACATTAAATTCAAGTGCAAGTAAGAATCGAACTGATTAACAAAACAATAACTGAGCGCGACAGAGGCCAACAATTCGTCTTGGCTAAAATAGGGATGAGTGACAGCCGACAGTGCTATGGATGTATAAATAGTTTAAATTTATCGTTGGCCTTCCTGACTATCAATAGTGCGTATCCCTTTTTCGTCGTATGGTTGAAAATCAAAATATCTTCCGATTTCAATACATGGGAGCTAGGTCGCGTGTAATTTCGTTGGCTGATAGGAGGGGCCCGGACCCCCTGGACAACCCCCCCTCCCCCCTTTGGCTACAGCCTTGACGACATTACGTAGTGCATCTCCAAAAATGATGTTACAATTTCGCATCTGCATTAATCACGCAGAGCACCAAAACAGCATTACTAACATCGTGCACGAAAATATCGTCGCTGATGTCTCCTGCCCACTACATCAAGCATTGCAAGACGAACCTCTACGTAGTCTGTTCACGCGGTGAAATTGCTTCTGTAGCGTCATTGCGCTTACATTTAACTTAACAGAAAAGACGAAACGAATAGACACGCTTTCTCCATAGCGAGCGTTTTTCATTGGTTCTTTTACGTAAACTCTCAATGTGTGAAACAATTAACACCATTTCCAATCAGTTAGAAACGTAAACAAGACGTCCAGATAATTCCTCTGGGTGCAGAAAACTTATTATTGCCGCTCGCCGCAATTACTTTCAGAGCTCACGTAGCTTCAAGCCGTTCACATCCTCTGTTGGCGTATGTAACAAAAAGGGAGATTTATTTCGCAACAGGTTCAGTGATCTATGTAACAATTCAACAATATTATCAACAACTCCATGCATTAGGCGCCTACGACTTACGAGCGACATACTTGATCATTCCATCTTCTCTTTGGTGTGTGAAACCCTTATGCTTATACCTGCAGATCGAGTGTGGTAAAAGTTCACCGCTCTTCCGTGTTATATTTTCGTGGTAAATGATGATTTTGTCATTTAAGCAGCAAATGTTAAGTGTCCGCTGAATCTCGTCGTTTCTCTCTCATTCCCTCTTTGTCACCCTCACAGCTGATGAAAGGAATCACATGTCGGAAGTTTAGAATTCATTTTTGTATTTGGTAGAGAGAACCGACATTTCAGCTCTGTGTGAATCTATTGGAACCATCAAAATTTTGTGATACTTCATCATTGTTTGCTTTTTTATTTTATTTTTTAGCGCTCTACTTATTGTAGCACACATTCCGCTTATTTTATCTATTTTCTCGCCAATATCTTATTTGAAAGGCGAGAGTGTACAACCAAACAAAGTAAATTGGGTTATCTTTATGTGTTTGTCACTGATAACAAACTTGCAGTTGACTTAAGATGGATCATGGATCACAAAATGCCATTCAAAGAAATTATAAAATTGTATACTCCACTACGTTGTTCAATCCAAACAGAGATTGCTGTTGCATATTTTCTGACTTTGAGACTAGCTGATTGTCTGAAGAAAAGAGCATCAAGGTAAAGCAGTCACTATTTATGACATTGTCAAACCCTAACTGCAGATACTTCTCGAGTGGTGTCGGCAATTTAAAAATTAAATAAAATTGCCAACAAAGAGCAACCTTGACATACAATCATATTAATGTATTCTGAAATGAATTCTCATGGTTTCTTCGTAATACATTTCTATCTTATCATAGCTGTCCTTCAGCACTTATAAATGGTTTGGGATTCCCCTTCTGTTCATATGTGTTGCCTTTACCCAGCGTGGGTCTTCACGCACTTACTTAGGAGCTCATGCACAGATCAGGTGAGATGCAGGACTTTTGGTCATCCGTTTCTGGGTACACGAACGGCTGTATCATGAGTGAAATGGCGACGGGGTCAAATTGAGATTTTTCGGGTGTCTGTGGTTAGAGACAGTACAGAATGACTCCGATGTTAGGCTAAGGAGGTAGATGTAGAGATGATACTGAATGAGACTTTGTGTTGGTTTACAGGTCTGCTTTTGATTGCTTCTTCACCTGTTAGCTAGGAACATGCAGACGAACACAATCACAGGTTTACACAAACATAGATGAGACGTATTATATTCTCCAACCAATTACCAGAACACATAGCCATCCCTGCCATAACTTTATTAAGGTTTGGGTATACACAATAACATATGGTACTACAGACTATGAAACATGGAGGTGCGGATTCTATTGCTGTAATTGAACCCTTTGGCTCAAATACTCGTCATAATGAGAATGACATACAGACAAGGGTACTTGTACACAAATGTACGATGGAAACCAATACCCTCAGTCCACAGGTATGTACAGGCAAGATTTACAAGTCCTTCTTAGCGATCAAAGTTAATTGATTGTATCGTTCACTCGCATGGTATCCGCTATGGGCTATCAAGCACCTGAGGCTGGAACTCGTCTGATGCTGGACTCTTAAACTCTCGAACTCTGCCTTGTTTGGCGTTTGGAGGGCCTCTAAATGCTAAGTTTGGGGCTGTTTGCTTACAGATGTACGTGACCGTGTCGCTTTTTACATCCAACTCGGAATTAATAAGTGTGACATCAGTGGTTTCTCAATGTATATGGCCTCTTAATGGACTAACGAAAATGGCTTGCAGTGTACGTCTCTACCTAAATCAAGGCTTACAACCAGTATTCATAATTATATGATTTTTATTTTTTTCTGGCAACCCTTTACGATTCGGTTATTACAGTGTTATCTGTGGACATGTATCACAAGATCGTGCTATGCGGTAACTAAATGATATGTAACTTTTGATTTATAAAATTTATGGGGACCATGTATCCACATTCATTATGCACACAAAGCAAAAAACTAGTTTGCAGTGATGAATAAAATACCATTTAAAATAATAGCATGGTGGAAACGATTTTCTTCTGTAACAACTGTGTTGACCAACTGATGCGTTGGGTGCCGTCGAGGGTAGGATGAGTTCAGGATGTTGGCGAACCACCAATCAAGAGTGTGTTTGAGCAGTTGTGTGGTGAGTAGATGCCAGCTAATTGCCCAATCAGGCGTCAATGAAACAATAATCACAAACATATGTTTATTATTCAGTATACATCAGTAGATGTGATGTCACTCCAGACGGCCAGTACTTGTGAGGCAACAGAAGCATACGCCTGCTGAGGTAGGTGCTTGCCAGTATGTGGCCCATGGCCACAGGCAGGCAGAGGCAAGGGAAGCAGTGGTGTCAGCACCAACAGCATTGTCATGCCATCGAGCTCACTGAGCTGACTCGTTGAGTCGACTCGCTGATTCACCCATGCTGTCCAGCAGCCGCTAGGGCGGAGAGCAGTTTCGAAGGCGGGTGAGGGTCGGATGCGCCGAAGTTTGTTGTTGTTGTCGTGGTCTTCAGTCCTGAGACTGGTTTGATGCAGCTCTCCATGCTACTCTATCCTGTGCAAGCTTCTTCATCTCCCAGTACCTACTGCAACCTAAATCCTTCTGAATCTGCTTAGTGTATTCATCTCTTGGTCTCCCTCTACGATTTTTACCCTCCACGCTGCCCTCCAATGCTAAATTTGTGATCCCTTGATGCCTCAAAACATGTCCTACCAACCGATCCCTTCTTCTAGCCAAGTTGTGCCACAAACTTCTCTTCTCCCCAATCCTATTCAATACCTCCTCATTACTACGGTATGTTGATGATTTTCACTTATGGACCGTCTGACAGCAACTGAATAAAACACAATTTTAGTGCCATACGCGTTTCGCCTTTATTTTCTGCAAGGCATCATCAGTGGCCTGTAATATGTACATATGTTAGCTATTTTATTTACATTTTTTGTCACTGTGCCTATAGGTTATAAACAGTTCTGGTGGTTGGTATTTCCTATTAAGTAGTAATGTTTTGAACTGTACTTACAGGTTGCGTAGACAGTTTCTTACATATTACGCTCCTGTTGCATTTTTGGTCTTGTTCTTCTTCCTATGAGCGCCAATTTGCTGTTTTTTCTGCATTCCTCAGCACTATGCACTGAACGCTTTTTTTAATGCAATGTTTTGGTTTCTGTTGCCGACTGTCAAATGTTTTTGCCAAAGATCGAATATTACTGCCAAACTTATGAGTGTAACTATCGAAGTATCAGTGGTCTGTTCGTGTATGCATTTGTGTGTGCGCTTGTGTGTGTGTGTGTGTGTGTGTGTGTGTGTGTTTTTGGTGTCATATTATTTTATTTTATTGTATTTAATTATTTATTTTTGTTTATGTCCTGTGTATGTGTGTGTGTGTGTTTTGGTGTGATATATATATATATATATATATATATATATATATATATATATATATATATATATATATGTGTGTGCTGTGTATGTGTGTCTGTCTGTATTTTGGTGTTATGCAATTTTTTTTTTTTTTTTGGGAGTGTGTGTGTGTGTGTGTGTGTGTGTGTGTGTGTGTGTATTTTGGTGTTATATACTTTTTTTATGTTATCATTTCCTTTATTAAGTGTAGTAAGGAGCCTGTGCTGATGTGTGTTTGTTCATTTATCACATGTTTGTTTTCTGCTATGGCTTTCTGGATGTGGAAGTTCTCTTGCATTTGTATAAGATGTTTGTCATGGTTGCTTATTCTCATTATTTTCATTTCTTGTTCCATGTTTGTAGGATGATGGTTGTAGTGTTTTAAATGCTCTGCAAATGTGGAATGGTTTGTTTCATACTTCCAACATCTGATATGTTCTTTGTATCTTGTTTCATTAGTTACGTGATCTACCCACCTTATCTTCAGCATTCTTCTGTAGCACCACATTTCGAAAGCTTCTATTCTCTTCTTGTCCAAACTAGTTATCGTCCATGTTTCACTTCCATACATGGCTACATTCCATACAAATACTTTCAGAAACGACTTCCTGACACTTAAATCTATACTCGACGTTAACAAATTTCTCTTCTTCAGAAACGATTTCCTTGCCATTGCCAGTCTACATTTTATAACCTCTCTACTTCGGCCATCATCAGTTATTTTACTCCCTAAATAGCAAAACTCCTTTACTACTTTAAGTGTTTCATTCCCTAATCTAATTCCCTCAGCATCACCCGATTTAATTTGACTACATTCCATTATCCTCGTTTTGCTTTTGTTGATGTTCATCTTATATCCTCCTTTCAAGACACTGTCCATTCCGTTCAACTGCTCTTCCAAGTCCTTTGCTGTCTCTGACAGAATTACAATGTCATCGGCGAACCTCAAAGTATTTACTTCTTCTCCGTGAATTTTAATACCTACTCCGAATTTTTCTTTTGTTTCCTTTACTGCTTGCTCAATATACAGATTGAATAACGTCGGGGAGAGGCTACAACCCTGTCTCACTCCTTTCCCAAACACTGCTTCCCCTTCATGTCCCTCGACTCTTATAACTGCCATCTGGTTTCTGTACAAATTGTAAATAGCCTTTCGCTCCCTGTATTTTACCCCTGCCACCTTCAGAATTTGAAGAGAGTATTCCAGTCAACGACTGCTACGGTCGCAGGTTCGAATCCTGCCTCGGGCATGGATGTGTCTGATGTCCTTAGGTTAGTTAGGTTTAAGTAGTTCTAAGTTCTAGGGGACTGATGACCTCAGATGTTAAGTCCCATAGTGCTAGAGCCATTTGAACCATTTATTCCAGTCAACAGTGTCAAAAGCTTTCTCTAAGTCTACAAATGCTAGAAACGCAGGTTTGCCTTTTCTTAATCTTTCTTCTAAGATAAGTCGTAAGGTTAGTATTGCCTCACGTGTTCCAACGTTTCTAAGGAATCCAAACTGATCTTCCCCGAGGTCCGCTTCTACCAGTTTTTCCATTCGTCTGTAAAGAATTCGCGTTAGTATTTTGCAGCTGTGACTTATTAAACTGATAGTTCGGTAATTTTCACATCTGTCAACACCTGCTTTCTTTGGGATTTGAATTATTATATTCTTCTTGAAGTCTGAGGGTATTTCGCCTGTCTCATACATCTTGCTCACCAGATGGTAGAGTTTTGTCATGACTGGCTCTCCCAAGGCCATCAGTAGTTCTAATGGAATGTTGCCTACTCCCGGGGCCTTGTTTCGACTCAGGTCTTTCAGTGCTCTGTCAAACTCTTCACGCAGTATCTTATCTCCCATTTCGTCTTCATCTACATCCTCTTCCATTTCCATAATATTGTCCTCAAGCACATCGCCCTTGTATAAACCCTCTATATACTCCTTCCACCTTTCTGCCTTCCCTTCTTTGCTTAGAATTGGGTTGCCATCTGAGTTCTTGATATTCATACAAGTGGTTCTCTTCTCTCCAAAGGTCTCTTTAATTTTCCTGTAGGCAGTATCTATCTTACCCCTAGTGAGACGAGCCTCTACATCCTTACATTTGTCCTCTAGCCACTCCTGCTTAGCCATTTTGCACTTCTTGTCGATCTCATTTTTGAGACGTTTGTATTCCTTTTTGCCTGCTTCATTTACTGCATTTTTATATTTTCTCCTTTCATCAATTAAATTCAATATTTCTTCTGTTACCCAAGGATTTCTATTAGCCCTCGTCTTTTTACCTACTTGATCGTCTGCTGCCTTCACTACTTCATCCCTCAGAGCTACCCATTCTTCTTCTACTGTATTTCTTTCGCCCATTCCTGTCAATTGTTCCCTTATGCTGTCCCTGAAACTCTCTACAACCTCTGGTTCTTTCAGTTTATCCAGGTCCCATCTCCTTAAATTCCCACCTTTTTGCAGTTTCTTCAGTTTCAATCTGCAGTTCATAACCAAGAGATTGTGGTCAGAATCCACATCTGCCCCCGGAAATGTCTTACAATTTAAAACCTGGTTCCTAAATCTCTGTCTTACCATTATATAATCTATCTGATACCTCTTAGTATCTCCAGGATTCTTCCAGGTATACAACCTTCTTTTATGATTCTTGAACCAAGTGTTAGCTATGATTAAGTCATGCTCTGTGCAAAATTCTACAAGGCGGCTTCCTCTTTCATTTCTTCCCCCCAATCCATATTCACCTACTACGTTTCCTTCTCTCCCTTTTCCTACTGACGAATTCCAGTCACCCATGACTATTAAATTTTCGTCTCCCTTCACTACCTGAATAATTTCTTTTATCTCGTCATACATTTCATCTATTTCTTCATCATCTGCAGAGCTAGTTGGCATATAACCTTGTACTACTGTAGTAGGTATGGGCTTTGTGTCTATCTTGGCCACAATAATGCGTTCACTATGCTGTTTGTAGTAGCTAACGCGCACTCCTATTTTCTTATTCATTATTAAACCTACTCCTGCATTACCCCTATTTGATTTTGTATTTATAACCCTGTAATCACCTGACCAAAAGTCTTGTTCCTCCTGCCACCGAACTTCACTAATTCCCACTATATCTAACTTTAACCTATCCATTTCCCTTTTTAAATTTTCTAACCTACCTGCCCGATTAAGGGATCTGACATTCCACGCTCCGATCCGTAGAACGCCAGTTTTCTTTCTCCTGATAACGACGTCCTCTTGAGTAGTCCCCGCCCGGAGATCCAAATGGAGGACTATTTTACCTCCGGAATATTTTACCCAAGAGGACGCGATTATCATTTAATCATACAGTAAAGCTGCATTTCCTCGGGAAAAATTACGGCTGTAGTTTCCCCTTGCTTTCAGCCGTTCGCAGTACCAGCACAGCAAGGCCGTTTTGGTTAATGTTACAAGGCCAGATCAGTATGCGGAAGTATACCACGTGACTCACAGCCAATCACGCGCCAGTGACATTCTTGTCTTCGTTCTGTGTGGGTCGTGCTGTGTTCAGAAGTTCTAACGTTTATTTCAGCCATTGTGTTCCATGCTGAGTGCTGACTGCCTTCATAGTGTTCATTATGAGTGATGGTAAGCAATCATGCCAAGTGCTACACAAACAGGCAAGAGGAATAGTGTTCTGTGTGTACCAATACTTTAAGAGACAATCTTCCGCTGAATCCACGCCGGCACAAGGCGCAGGTCGCACTTTTGCCAAATGCCAGGAGCAGACGGCTGAAGTCTGTGGTGTTGGTTTGAGGACCGTTCAGAGAATATCCAGCGAAGCTAAGATGTCTGTGCAAGCATGCGGCTCAGCTGTTTTCAAATCATCAGAGAAGCAACACAACCGCAAAAAAGAAGTGGGTGCACTAGACGATTTCGCAAAAAATGTTTTGTGGTGCTTAGTGTTCAGAATGTATCCAACTGTAGAGTATAACTAGTTTCGCATATGAAAGAAGCTGAAAATTGTAACGGAAGTAAATTGACCATGTTGAGGATACTGAAAGAGATGGGGTTCAGGTATCAGAAAACGAACGATGGTAGGAAATTATTAATGGAACGAAGCGATATTGTAGCTGCAAGGACTGTGTTTCTGAGAAGAATGCAGGAGATGAGGGAAGCTGGCACATCTCGAATTTATTACTTAGATGAAACTTTCGTTAATCAGAACCACACAACGGCTATATGCTAGGAAATGAGCGATGGTACGGTGGATTAAAAGTTCCTGTTGGCAAGGGTAACAGAATTATAGTGCTTCAGCAGATACTGGCTTAATTCCCCAGGGAAACCTGACTTTTAAGGCGTTTAAAGCTAAGAATTCTGAAGATTACCGCTCTGAAATGAGGTACAGCGTCTTCAAAAGATGGTTTACACAACAATTATTGCCACATATTCCTGCGTCTTCAGTGATAGTCATGGACAATGCGAGCATCCACTCAGTGCAACTGAACAAAGCCCCCAAAACGAACTCCAAAAAGGCAGACATTATTTCATGGCTGTCATCTAACGGAATACCTCATAACTCGTCGCATACCAGAGCAGAATTGCTGGTTCTTATCAGTCAACACAAGCTTGCATACAGAGTTTATGAGATAGACGAAATTGTAAAGCAGTATGGACACCATATCGTTAGATTACTTCCATACCATTGCCATTACAACCCAATCGACCTGGTATGGGCTCAGGTGAAAGCATATATTGCGGAAAAGAACAATACATTCAAAATTGCAGATGTTGAGAGACTTACACATGAGGCAACAGACAGAATCTCAACATCTGCCTAGGCAGCTTCCGTAAGAGACACAGAAAAACTGCAAGATGAAGATTACAGCAGGGAGATTGGCAGGAACACGGTTATGAAACTATTCGTCATAAAACTTTCTGAGTGTAATTCATCTACGTCGGTCAGCGAAGAGGATGGCGTGGGTTTCTATCTGCGAAGTATGTAAGTACTAATTACTGCTACTTATGTCTTTGCGTGACTGTGCCTGCAGCAGCTTAAAAAATATTGTAGCTCAAGTTTCATCTTTGAACTCATAACAATCCGTTTTCTTCATAAAAACATTTCGTTCGATTAAGTACACATACTATAACGTCGTAGCAGGTTGCACAGTGAAAGAAAATTAGCTTTTAGTAATACATTAAACGATCTGTTTCTGATATCCTTATGGTCACAAATTATAAAAACTTGAAAATGCTTTAAATTTATTCCATCACTGTGGATACCAAATGTAAGCAATGCAAAAATTCGTTTGATTAACGAAACAAATCGTTGTCGTTCGAAATACGGAACATTAAACACTGACAGTATTTAAAGAAAGAATGAAGCTACATCATGATTACTGACAAAATAGTGTGTGTATCGCTTGAGATTGAAGCTCTTCCGTCTGTGTTTGCTTTACAAATAAACTGTACTTTTGGAAGGGATCCGCCTTGAGTAAAACACAATTGTTTCTTTTTGTGCTATCACCCAAAGACGTTTCGTTGAGGTTTCAGCATCATTGCTGGGCTTTCATTTGCTTTCTGTTATACAGTAGGAAAAGTATTCGTTATTACTTTTGTATATATAAATTAGAGTTTTTAAGAAAGTTTTTACAAATCTGAAAGTAGCATAAAGTTTTGCATATATTCCTTGATACCACACACAGTGGTTTTCCTGTTTTTTTTTATGTTTTTCTTTACGCCTGTTTTACTTTCAGTCTGTAGTCTTCAACAATATAGAACTTAATGTAGAGAAATTGTTTATCTTGATATTTTATACGATTGGGAATGTTGTGATTGAGTTCTACACTAATTAATTCTATGTGGAAGGTTGTGTGTGCGCGCGCGTAAGGATTCTCGTTACTGAGAATGCAGTTCTTAAAGTTCACTCTGGAACGATGTTTATGCTATCGCACAGTCGGCTGTCTCAGCGCATGATCTGACGGAAGGAAATTGGCAACGTCGCAAAGTATCTTCCCTCTCTCCCTGCGCAGAACGCGCGACGCACCCACCTTCGTAGCTGCTCTTCATTCTAGCACCCTTGGAAGCAGGTGGCCAGAGCGAGCATGACCACGATGTAGACTGGGAGCAGAAGCGGCAGTCACTAGTAGTGGAGTCTGCCCATGCCAACAGTGCAGTCAACGGATGGGAGTGAACAGGCAGTTGCTCACCTCCAGTAACGAACTAGAGGCAACGAAGAGGCCCTTCCAGTTACGTTACACTTTGCATTAGCACAGCGCTGCAGCTAGCTGTCTCTGAGAGCACAGGAGAAGACATGTAGACCCATGAAACTCTTACACCAGTGGAGACAATGACTCCTGACCATCGTAAGTCCTCCTCACAGGTGGATGCCAACCCACTGAGCGACCCCTAATTGAAAATGAGAAATATTTCTATGGTCTTGGCCAGTGCATGTTTTGTTTCAGCACTGGGCTCTTCTCCTCAAATCATAACAAGACATCGCCCTGGGCATGAGATGATCAGGTCATCCACGCCATGGTTTCTCTGTCTTATGCTATGTTGGTATTTTAGTGCCTCTGCTCGCCCTGCTTAGTGGCACCATGTAATAACTACCTGGGTACCAGAGCAGCAGTTCCTGTTGAATAAGCATATGCTGTACTGCATAAATTGCTCTGCTGGCTTGACCCTCTTCTCTGAATTCTTGCTGCATGTGAGCGCGATATCTTAATTTTATTCAGCCGTGCCAAGTACATTATTTTGCGCTGTATCACTTCGTATTGTTCCTAAGTACGTGGGTGTGCGTGTGCATGTGTGTTCCTCAGCTCCTCCTAAACCATTGGACCGATTTTAGCCAAACGTGGTACATATACCCCTTACTGTTAGGCAACAATCGCTGTTGGGGTAAGAACCACATACCTATAATACAAGTTCAACAGGTATGGTATCATAGACATTGAGATGCTTGGAAAGCCCACACATCATTTATGACATTTCAGTTTATTATTTCTTTCCTACTAACTGTATTCGCAACATATTTCGCAGACAATATCCACATATACTGCTGAATGTAACTACATCATGCATAACGTTTTAATACATTTATTCTTCAGCACTAAGAAACTCCTACAGCTGAGTCAGATTAAGGATATGCCTGGCACTTGGAAGCGCTTTCCACAACTTGCAAAGCGCGAACGACTGTAAGCGAAAACAAAGCTGTCTATGGAGCTATGAAGAGTCGTTACCATAGATAACTAACAAAATTGCGTTGTAAACAGGCAAAGCAGCTGTACTTACACATTTGTACATTATGCATATTTCTTCGTATAAATGTTTCACAATTTTTTTCGATATTACATTACAAACACTGCTAATTTTTTGTTTCTGTTTCGAATAAGTAATTTGCAAAATGAATACCCCAGCCATGCTGGTTTTGTCGTCTCGTAGTATATGAACAAGTATAATATATAAGTTGCGGTTCCACTCACTTCTTTTCTCTGTTACCTGTTTCATGACGAAAACGATAGCAACACTGGACTTACCTTTTTGAAATATGTCTGTTTTCCTAACACCTGACAACTATAATGTGATGGAAGAACACACCCATCCTTTTAGTCAAAGGACTCTCTTCCAAGTATGCTGGAAGCTTGTTTTCAAGAAAGGCTTGATAATGGGTCCCTTTGAAGACGATTCGACAACACAACAGGCCCAAGCGCCCAATCATACATTTGCAGAGAAGCGTTCTTGAAAATGTGTCTGAACAAGGGCATGTGGTTTTTCATTGTACCACCGACGTGAGATACGAGTATGGTTGGAACTGTCGCGAGTGGAAGTGGCTTAGTCAGTAAACAGTATTAATGAGATTACTCGGCGAATTTCAGTTAGACAACAACAAAACTCCAATTCTTTACCGCCGTATCCTTCTCAAGGGTGTTCACTGTACTGTAAATAATAAAGATGATTCGCAATTTCGCCATATTCTTGTATGAGGAACACATATTCTTGTATGAGGAATACAGATACGTGTATAAATTTTACGTGTGCTTATGGAAGGACTGCATTCTACCAACAGAGTAATATGAGCGGCGTTCAATAAGTAAGCAAAACATTTTTTTTTCTCAACCAGTTTCGGTTGAAAAAATGCGGAATTTGTTGGGGAACGTCGTGGAAAATTCTCGCTTCAGTCGCTATAGTTTCATGAAGTACAGATAGGTGGCAGCGCTATATGTAGCCTTCAAAATGGCGTCTGTAACAGAGGTGCGTTCCAAGCAGAGAGCTGTCATTGAGTTTCTTTTGGCAGAAGACCAGACCATTTCAGATATCCATAGGCCCTTGCAGAATGTCTACAGAGAGAACAAAAGTACGGTCGGCCTCTCGCCATCGCAACAAGGTCGTGCAAACCTGTCTGATCTCCCATGTGCTGGCCGGCGCACACAGCTGTGACACCTGCGACGTTCGAACTTGTGGATACTCTCATTCGAGATGATCAACGGATTACAATTAAACACCTCGCTGCACAACTGTAGCTGTTGGTACTGCTGTCACACTCCTCCACCAGTTTGGGTACTCAATGGAGTGCCCCCACAGGGTTCCCTGCCGCCTGAAAGAAGATCATAAGGAGCAACAGAAGATCCTGCTTGTGTGTTACGAGGCTTATCGTGATAAGTTTTTATCGAACATCATCACAGGCGAAGAAACATGGGTTTATCACTTCGAACCACAAAGAAAACGCCAATTCATGGTGTGGCGCCACACCATCTCTCCCCTGAAGTAAAAGTTCCAAACCCCGCCATCAGCCGGTAAAGTCATAGAGACGGTCTTCCGATACTCTGAAGGTTTTACTGCGTTTGGCGTTCTCCATAATGGTGTAATGGTCAACTCTATAGTGTATTGTGCTATCCTCAGGAAACTGAAGAAACAACTTCATTGTGTTCGTGGCCACAGAATTGCAAATTAACTTTTCCTCCGCCGCGTGGGATTAGCCGAGCAGTTTAAGGCGCTGCAGTCATAGACTGTGCGGCTGGTCCCGGCGGAGGTTCGAGTCCTCCCTCGGGCATGTGTGTGTGTGTGTGTGTTTGTCCTTAGGATAATTTAGGTTGGGTAGTGTGTAAGCTTAGGGACTGATGACCTTAGCGGTTAAGTCCCATAAGATTTCACACACATTTGAACATTTTGAACTTTTCCTCCGCCATGACAACGCAAGACCTCAAGCGAGTCTGCGCACCAGAGAGGGAGCTCGTAAAACTTCATTGGACTTCCTCATCCACTCTACAGTCCGGATCACTCACTTTTCGGCTCTCATCTGTTTGATCCGGCCGGCCGTTGTGGCCGAGCGGTTCTAGGCGCTCCAGTCCGGAACCGCGCTGCTGCTACGGTCGCACGTTCGAATCCTGTCTCGAGCATGGATGTGTGTGATGCCCTTAGGTTAGTTAGGTTTAAGTAGTTCTAAGTCTAGAGGACTGACGACCTCAGATGTTCAGTCCCATAGGGCTTGGAGCCATTTGAACCATTTGATTGATTCGACGAAGGATGCACTTCACTGGAAGCAGTAAGTGGGTGATGGGAAAGTTGTTGATGCCACAACACGTCGGGTCCGACGTCGACCCATAGAGTGGTACCATTCGGACATACGGGCTCTCCCAGTAAGATGCACTGAACGGGGATTGTGTTGGAAAATAGAGTTTTGTAGCCAAAAGAGTGTGGAATCCTGAATAAAACCAACCCGCTCTCTGAAAAAAATATGTTGCATTACCTAGTGAATGCCTGTCATATCATCTATTTCATACACACACTGATCATCTGCACGTTCAGATAAAATATGACATGAGGGCACTGCACCCCTCTCACCCAGTTCAGCGAAAACACCAAAAACATTCGAGAATCTGTTACTCTGTGGTTCGCAAATCGCCTGCCTGTATTCTCTACAAGCAGCATCGAATCCATTAAAAATCCCTTACACGTATATCGTATCGGCACACTCAGCATCTGTTAATACGTGTGGCATGCTTAAACGGGACGTTAGAATTGGCCAACAAATCACGATTGAAATCTTCAGATATGTAAATTCAAGCACAACTTCAGAAGTTGAACTTCTAAAAAATAAGAATAGTCGATGAATACGCCCATAGCAACTGGAACGAAAACTTATCTCTATCACCAGCTGTTCCTCTGCAATCAATGAAAACTGGCGCATGTTACACGTAATGTTTTATTAGTATTGGTGCATACTACCATCTCCTAAAATTTTTACTGTTTCTCCTGAAACACCCTACATGTTTTCTCGACCATCGATCATTCAGTCTAGGAAAAAAAAGCAGATTAACTGGCACCCATGAAACTGACTTTTACCATTTGTACCAGTATACTTGTATAATCAATATTTCCCTGCATTGCTACGTGATGCTGTTATTCATAAGTTTGATATAATCTAATATTTATCGTGTAACATCATAGTGAATCGCCTTATTGCTTTTCCAGGTCCGTGAGGATTATGGAAGAGGCAATGGGACCATGTGTTTTTGTGCAGTTTCTTTTCAACGTGGTAGTAATGTGCATCTACGCCTTCGTATTGGCCGGGGTAAGTCGAGAAAAGCATAATTGTACAATAGGTTATAGGATATTGAACTTTTGCACATGCTTACGTTTCCTTGCCAGTGATAAATGTAAATGATTTGAAAGTGATAAAACGATATGAATTTATTCGTCATTCTTGTTTAAGGTTCGCAATATGAATGTTGGAAGCCTCGCGATATGTTTAACAAACCTCATTTCCACTTGTGTCGAGAACTTCGGCTACTGCTGGTTTGGGAACGAAATAATATCACAGGTGGGTTCTGTTTTATTTATTTATCAATCTGTAGACAATAAATATTATATATATGTTATCCAAATGTAAATGCAAATTCATCACAAGGAAAATAGAATATCCCAAAAATTATATATGTACGATATACCACTCAAAAGCTTCCAAAATATGTATGACTTACGCATATAAACGCTTCTAGGAGCATCGTAATACATTTTTCGTGGTTCAGTATGCATAGCGGCTTCGACCTAAGGCACTTTTCCATTGTGACGTTTGCTAGTGTTTGCGATTTTGCAATGACTGGCTGGGAGAATAGTGTTGCTGCATCCAGTTCTGTTTTGAACTTGGTAAAACAGCCGCTGGAACCCACAGAATGTTAGTGCAAGTATTCGTTAATAACGTTTTTGGACATACGCAAATGTATGACTGGTTTAAACGTTTTGAAAATGGCCAGTCATTTGTTGATGATAATGATGAATTTTCAGAACGACTTCCTACCGGAATTACACCAAAAAATATCAGTGCTGTTCGGAAAGCGATTGTGAAAGATCGTAGACATACCACTTATGAAATCTGGTGATGTCATACGGCGACTAAGGAAGAATGTGAGCAGGAGACGTCCGGAGAAGTGGCGCAGGAATCACTGGGTCCTTAAGCACGACAGTGGAGTAGGGCCGAAGTTGATTAAAGTGTCTGCGGATCCCACATTGAACTTGGAGAATAATTTCCACTATGGACCAGCCAGGACACAGACGACCTATGTCGGGACCATCCGACGCTTTACTCTCGTAAATAGTGTTCCCAAACGTCGTCGTGCAGCCTATAACGATGGGGATGAGCCGCAGCCAGTGGGTCGTTGTAGGCGACTGGTTTCACTATCGATAGTTTTGTTCTCTCAGTGTGAGCATGTAGTTTTTCCGCTGGACTCTCCCCTTCTTGAGAAGTGGTCCGGTATGACGCGAGGAACAGTGTGAGCACATTTCTATGTTGTATTCTTGCAGCAGCTTTGCAGTTTGTGATTTGAAATGTGCATAAAAAATGTTCAGTCCTGGCGTTAGAAGCAGAATGAAAAGGAGCCGCCCACACATGTTGAATGCCCTTGGTCTCACAAAAGTGTTGGAAATCCCTAGAGGCAACCCTACTACCATTGTCCATGACGACCATGATTGGGAGACCCTCAGCAGAAGAAATTCGGGCCAGAGTGTGCATTGTCTTGGTTGTTGTTTTTAACTGACACAAGACACAAGGAAACATGTTATAGGCATCAACAAAAATGAGCTACTTTCTGTCCCCAGGAATGACTCTGAAAAATCTAAACGAATTCTGGACCATGACTTTGTTGGCTGAGACCACAAGAAGTACTTCCGCACAGGAGCTATTTGGTTTTGTTGGCACAGTCACCAGTGGGCGTTGGTGCACTCAATATCTTAGTCGCTACCTCGACAGTGTATGTGTTTCTGGCCAATCGTTTCGTCAAGTCTACAATCCAGCGGATTAAGTCCAGAACTTTTGGAGTGATCACAGTTGTTTTTGCGTTAACCCTCTGCAGGAGGACCCCTTAAATGGTGGGTGCGGGGGCGAGCGGCTCGCGGTGATGGGAAGCTCGCGGTGGTGGGAACTGTAGGTCACATCTGGATTGCTGATTATTTACCTGGGTCACCCGAAATCGACATGGCAATAGATTTGAATCGGAAACTATGTGAAAAATTCTGTAAATCCGAAATCCGTATGGAAACATACCTATGGCGCCATGTCAAACCTTGCGTCCTGATCTGCCGAAGGGTGGGAGAGCACATCCGCGTTTGTGTGTTGTGTCGTGACTGGTACTGAATGTTATAGAGATATGTAGACTAAAACATGGCTCAGTGTTGGTGGCGTGGTGCCGTTTTCTAAGGGATTTAAAATGGGCAGCAACAGTTTGTGATCAGTCAATAGTGCATACTGTTGGCCGTAGATATAATCATGAAATTTCTTGATAGCAAAAATTACTGTCAGGGCCTCTTCCTCAATCTGGCTGTAATTGCATTGCACCTGCAAAATATTTTTGACACCAAGGCGAAGGAGCATTCTACCCCGTTTATGTTGCGGGATAGAACTGCTCTAATTGTAAGCCCATAATACAGCGTATCTGTAGCTAGTATGAGCAATATTTTTGGGTTATAAGCTATCAGACAAGTAGACTGGAGGAGGTCTGGAAGGGTTTTTGGCATATAGGTGACGAATGCCACTTAACATCTTTCTTCGGAAGCTGGAATGGCTCCACAATGGCTGCAGCATGTGGCATAAATTTCTGGTAATGGTTGAGTTGTCCTTGGACTTACTTCAATTAAGTAATTGAAGTAAGTGGGTGCTGGCAACTTTTTTGTAATGGCTTCCCCATGTCGAGGTGTTGGGTAGATCCCCGAAGTGCTAAATTTATGTCCCACGTATTCGACCTGTTAAACAAAGAGAAGCATTTTTCTTTGTTGCATTAGGGGCTACTTTGTCTCCAAATTTTTCGAAAAGTGTCTTAGATCTAGCCCAATGACTATAACGTTATGTAAGTAATTTGCTGTTCCTGCGACCTCCTGGGTCAGTTGCTTCAGGTAGTATTGGAATATGGTGGGTGCATTTCAAGTCCCAAATGGCAAGCGATTCATTAGGTGGCAATCGCAGGTAAGTCCCACAGAAGTTCATTTTCGCAAAAATCGTATCGTTTGCCTGTTTAGACGTAACGTCTTCCACCATTGAGATAGGTTATGTATCCATGACTGCCTGGGCATTCGCAGTTGACTTAAAATCAGCAAAAATCCGTAGGGATCTGTCCACTTTTCTGTCCAAGATGTTGGGAGTGGCCCACTAACTATTACCTACTGGCAAGAGGATCTCTTCATCATGTAGCTGTTGGAGTTATAAACATAACAACGTCCATTAAGGTGAATGCAACGTCCTTTGCTTTGAAAACTTGGGAATCATAGATGGTAGCATGTGATGTGGGCCTCAGAGTTTCAAATACAAGTCGTCTGGACATTAAAAATGGAGGCATATTGTGTACTGAGCTCGGGGAGGTACATGCTAAACAAGAAGATCCTTACATGCTTTGTGAAGTCTTGCACCTCATGGCCCCATTTGTCAAACAGGTCCAGCCCCAAAACGCTGGTGGTTCTGTGCGTCTGGACAACCAATAATTTAGCCGCTAAAGTTGACCCCTTATAGCGGACGGTAGGACTAAATTGGTCCATCACTGCAATGTCATTATTACTGTAACTCTTTATTTGCTTCGGAAAAGGTCAACGTGTTTGTGACCAAAGCCACTGGTATGTGAGCATATTGATGATCATTATGGAGGAGCCCGTATCTATCTGGAACATGTCTGGTGCATCAGTTATGAGCACATTCAATGTTAACGTGTGGGTCGAAGAGGACAATTCTGCATGAACTTGGAGCACGTCCGGGCCTACCTCTGGAATATCGTTCTCACTATCTGAGTTCATGTCCAGAATGTGCATGCTGTCTACATTAATTTGGTTTGTAGAGACTCAGCCCTGTGGCCTGACTTTCTAATTAACGTACATATCACATCTGAAGTGACACTACGTCTTTGATGAGTAGTTGGCACATCGTGGAGGGACGTCTACTTAAACTCTCCTAAGGAGAGTGGCTGATTCGTTAGGAGCTACGTCCACAGAATGGCAGGAACAAACTTGGTCCCTGCGATGTGATCAAGAGGGGTCTTGTAGAGGAGCTGATGACCACATCATTTGATCGAATGCTCGAATGAGCGGGAAACATGCCGCCAGTGAGGGGTCATTATGCTTCAGTGAGTCATTCCTAAGAACACCGTTTGGTGAAAGCACAAGAGACATGTCGTGCACCAAGGAATCTGCATACGGTTGTTTCGACTTAGAATTTACACGTTGGAACCCATAGTCTTAGTAAGACCTTGTAATGTGCTATCCAGTCGCGATAGCTTTGACCATTCATTTTGTGACAGCTAAAGAACATGTGACAAGCAACGGCCGCATGGATGTTAAGTCGAAATAGTCTGCCGATTTAGTCTTGAGTTGCTAATAAGTCAAGACATGGAATTTCATCTCAGGATTTAACTGCTGGAGCAGTCTGCAAACATCAGCAATGGAGTAAGTTAATAAAAATGGCCGTTTATGGGTAACTTCTGTGATGTACTGGATGATACAATGCTGCTCCAGGCATGCCATGTAGTTCTCCTAACGTCCATCTTTCTGGCCGAAAGAGGGAAGGGCAGCCGCATTGGCCGCATCCATTTAACAATAGCGTCGATCCGTGAGAGACGATAGAAGACTTCTGGCGTTGTGGTGATGCTGACCATCTTCCGCCAACAGCAGGTCCTGTGCCTGCTGCAGATTAGATTAGATTGGATTAGGTTAATACTTGTTCCATACATCATGAATACGACACTTCGTAATGATGTGGAATGTATCAGTTTAACAAAAGGTTTCTTTGCATGCCCTAATTCAAGTTTTTAAATTTTTTTTACTTGTAAGATTACTAATTTAGATCTAAAAATTCATCTGTTGAGTAGAAGGAGCTGTTATTCAGAAATTCTTTTAATTTGTTTTTAAATGTTGATTGGCTATTTGTCAGACGTTTGATACTATTTGGTAAGCGATGAAATATTTTTAGGGCAGCATAATTTACCCCTTTCTGAGCCAAAGTTAAAGTTAACCCAAAAGTAGTGAATATCAGGCTTTCTCCTTGTGTTTTAGCTATGTACATTGGTATTGCTTTTGAGTGGGATGCATATTTTGCAGCCATAAAAGAACCATGGTTGACATGTCTGCATTGGTTGTGGCTATACTGAAATGAGAACGACGTATTAGTAGAATGGCCAATGGGCACGAAAATGCTAAAGAATGTCTTGGTAAGTATTAACTACACTGGGAATGTAAGTAAATTCTGAATTTTTATAACCTCATCGCCATTTACTTTTGCAAGTTTGTGGTAAGTTCCCAAGGGACCAAATTGCTGAGGTCATCGGTCCCTAGACTTACACACTACTTAATCGAACTTAAACTAACTTACGCTAAGGACAACACACACATCAGTGCCCGAGAGAGGACTCGAACTTCCGACGGGGGAGCCGCGCGAACCGTGGCAAGGCGCGAAAGACCGCGCGGCTACCCCGCGCGACGCCATTAACTTTGAGAGAGTCTGCACATGCTGCAACAAGATTCCCAGTCCATACATATTATAAAAATTGATGTATGTATATGTGTGGGTATGTATGTTTGAGATCCTCCTAAAACAGTAGACCGATTTCAACTAAGCTTACTGTCAGGCAACAATCACTGTGGGAGTAAGAACTACCTACCTATGAAAGGAAGGGGGTTGAAAAAGTAGCCTAGCCTGCGACGTGTGAATTCTCAGACTTTATACACAAATTATCTGAAAATTAGAGCACTTTCCGACATGCAACAAGCTTTAAATATAATTTCAAAGCTTTAAAAAAATTTTTAAATATAATTTCAAAGCTTTAAGAAATTTTTATTGCTGACAGACCCTACAAACTGATGAAAGGAAAAAAAAGTTTATCGCTTACTACTTTTCCATTGGTCATGCAGTAAAAGTACCACGTGAGACATTATTACTTCTTTAAGAGTAACTGTATTATCGTCATATTTTGCAGACAGAATGCAGATATGCCGCCGAATGTAACTAAAAAATTATATCATTGTCGACACATAATTCAGGAGATATGATGTACTAAACATTAAGCGCAAGGCCAGGCATTGCGTGGCACGGGTATGGATGCATAACTATAAATAAATACCTGGACAACGCCAAGTTTCTCTTCTAGTTAGTGATGCAATAAAACGTTTTCTTCCGACAACACATAAAATGAAAAGATTCACAAAACAGTGGCCTCTGTGGTGCTCCGTAATTAAATTTGATATCATACAAATAATAGTCTTCCTGATTTGAATGTAGATGAGGAATAATGATCTCTAAGATGATTAATTCGTTGGCGGGGAACACCAACACTAGGAGTTTTTTTTTAAATAAGTCCAGTCGGATGTTAATCACTGCTGTTAGTTAACTGAAACAATTGTAAGTAAGGTCGGACGCCTGTCAATGACTATAGTTAATCGGCAAGCTCACAGTATTCAAGTCAGCCAGTGTATATGGTACCAATCCTGGAGCACAGAGCTCTCGTGGAGGGGTGCTTTGGTGAACATCCGTAGTTGGTGTTGCAACTGGAACTCTGGGTGGGTGGGGTGGGGGTGGGAATGGTGGGGGAGGAACCGTATGTTGTGGTCGGCCATAATGTTTACACACAATCCTGCCTATGTAGAATCGCCGATGGAGGCCGGATCTTCGGCTACCCGCCGGTCACGTCTGTGTTGTTAGTACATGGATTTGTCCAGTACAGCACACAATTCTGAACATTTAAAGCAAGATACTAATCTTTCCACCGTTTTTAATCTTATCAAACACTGAATGTGTATGAGGTATGTGAGAAAAGTAATGAGACTGACAGCACTGTGAGTGATCTGGGAACGCTGTGTTGTTCTACTTGTGTAGAGTGATGTGTTCATCCCTTCCAGATGCTAAGTCCGAGTTTCAGCTCCGTACAACCATCATGTGATTTTTGAGAGCGCCATCAGTGAAGTAGCGTTTTCGTTGCGTGTTACGAATATGGAAAAGCGGAATTTAGAGCAACATTATGCCATCAGGTTTTGTGTTAAACTTGGAGAATCTGCAAGTGTGACGTTTGAAAAGTTGAAACAGGCTATTGGGAACATTTGTTACCAAGAGCACAAGTTTTGCCCTGGCATAAATCATTTTTGGAAGGTCGATAACGCGTTGAAGATGAACTTAGCTTGAAGGTTCAACTTCAAAAATCGACGAAAACGTCGAAGGGGTGCGTGCTCTTGTGAGATCAGACCAACGTTTGACAAAAAGGATGATCGGTGACCGGTTAAACACTATCACCGTCCATTAAGTTTTAACTGAAGTTTTGCACATGTGAAAGGTTTTCACCAAAAGGGTGCCGAAAAACCTCACAACAGAGCAGGACAATCTGGAGAGGACTACCAATGACCTCAAATAGTTCAGTCGTGTGTTCACAGGTGACGAATCCTGGATTTTTTAGTACGATCCCGAGACAAAGCAGTAAAGAGAGGAGTGACACACTGAGACATCTCCTCGAACGAAACAAGTTCGAATGAGCGAATCAAAGATCAAAACAATGCTGATTCGCTTTTTTCACAGTAGGGGTAGCGTGCATTCAGAATTTGTTCTTTCAGGACAAACTGTCAACCAAGTGTTTTACAAAGATGTCCTTGAAAGGCTCAGGAGAAGGGTGAATCGAGTGAAACTGGACACAGTAGACAAGTGGATACTGCATCATGACAATATCCAATGTCACACGACCACATCCATCACGGAATTTTTTTACCTCAAAAGGCATACGTGTTGTTCACAGCTCCCCTATTCACCTGATCTCATTCTCTGTTAGCTTTTTCTTTCCCGAAATTAAAAAAAAAAATCTTAAAAGGACGTCATTTTGCGACCCTGGAAAACATTGAAAAGAATATGATCAACATGTTGAAGGCCCTACATTTGAAGCATTTCAGCGCTGCTACCTAAACAGTGAACGACGACTCCGGCGGTGCATAGCTGCCGAAGGGAACTGCATTGAAGCGGACAATATCGTGGTTTGGAAAAAAAAATCTGATAGGTACTTTTCTCACAACCCTCGTATTTCTACAAACATTTCCAGATAGTACTTAATTATAGTTTACTGCATAATTTTTAAAATGTTTGAAATTATTATTAATGTTGTCTGCTGGGTCATTAATACAGAACATGAACAGCTAGGGTCCCAGTGCACTTCTCCTGGACACGCCTGAAGTTACTGCTATTTGTGTCAGTTACTTTGCATCTAAGAAAACGTAGTATGTCGCCTCTAACTGTCAATACTAAATGTAATCATAAATTTTGTTTGATAGTTCTTTTGATCATACGAAGGTAATCCCACAGTAAGGTCTCCTATTTTTTTTATAAGTACAGAACTCTGTTTGTGTGGCAGTTGGTCACACTGTTATGAAGAGTGCTTCACGCGCTGTGTGTAAACATGCGTAGGCCGCGCTGAGGCGCTCAGTCTTGGCTAGGCAGCCGTTGAGAACGGAGTTCCCGTTGGATGTTAAACGCGAAGTGGGCGTTGCTCGCAGTTATTCGGTTTTTGAACGCAAAGGGAACGGCGCCGATTGAAATCCATCGCTAATTGACGGAAGTATATGATGAGTCGTGCATGGATGTCAAGAATGTTCGTAAGTGGTGTAGAGAGTTTGCAGCTGGTCGGAACGAAA
The DNA here is from genome assembly GCF_021461385.2 of Schistocerca piceifrons. NCBI lineage: Eukaryota > Metazoa > Arthropoda > Insecta > Orthoptera > Acrididae > Schistocerca > Schistocerca piceifrons. Next base: position 634,332,087 of record NC_060141.1, on the reverse strand, counting down.
TTCACGACGAACAAAGGAGCGGGAGACCGTCAATTTCTGAGGAGACAGTGTTGAAGGTTGAGCCACTGGGACCACAGTTAACGCTGGCAGGTACTGTGAGACTCTGAAAAACTCAAACGGGCAATTCAGAACCAGAGAAGAGGAATGTTGAGCATGGGCATACACGTTCTCCATGACAACGCTCGCCCACACATCGCTCGGCAAACCGTTGCTCTCCTGCCACAGTTTCAGTGGAACATAAGCACCCACCTACCCTATAGTTCTGACTTAGCGCCCAGTGACAATCAGCTGTTCCCTAGGTTAAAAGAACATGTGGCCGGAAAGCGATTCAGCTCCGATGGTGAGATGAAAGAAGAGGTTCATAACTTTCTGAACAGCGTGGCGGCGAGCTGGTATGACATGGACATACAAAAACTGTCCCAGCGTCTACAAAAATGCATCGACAGAAACGTTGATTATGTCGAAAAATAGCTAAACATTCAAGCTGCAAACTGATGTAAACCATTGTAGAAATAAACAGGTCTATGTACTTATAAAAAATAGGAGACCTTATTTTTGGGATTACCCTCATACTTTGGATTACAAGTATTGCTGTTATCTTGAGTCAAATGCTTTTGGGAGGTCAAGAAACACTGTATCCTCCTGACTGGATTGATCCTTGTATTGTGAGGAAGTCATATGAGTGAAGCTCATTGATTTCCTCATGAGCTATGTTTTTTGAAACCACAGTATTTGGTATGGAGGAGGTCATCCTTTTCGACATACCTCATTACGTTTGAGATTAGTGTATTTTATACGATTCTAAAACAGCTGGACGTCCAGCTAAACTTGGGAGATCCCATCACGTTTCACGAAACCGAAGATTGTTACTTTCGTCACAAATAAAAACAGTGGTTGCCTGGTAGCGCCACACTAAATGAAGTGTGAGGCTAAAGCGTTTACATGTGGTGGTGTGCTACAGAGCGAGCAGCTGGCCTTCTCGGCGTACAGCAGCGGTTGGGTGGGCAGCGGCAGCCGCTACCAGAAGTCCCTGATGGTACTGACGATGCGAGCCCAGCGCCCGCTGTGCCTCACCGTGGGCAGCCTCTACACACTCTCCAGGGAGACCTTCCTCACGGTAAGCCCAAAGCTGCCCGCACCTGACAGAGCATTAGCCAACCTCAGGGTGCACCACCTCATGTCTTGATAATGGTCTCACTTCCACGAGAAGTCAGTCTACAATTTTGTTCAGGTATGCCATGTCCATCTGAAGCCACTCATTGACTATTAGGTCCTCTAGAACTGCCAAATTGAGGGGATGCTGAAGGCTAAGTTTCACATGCTGATCCAGAAATAGCTAGACACTGTCTATCTGGTGAAGGTCGTGTGATTTCACCATCCAGTCGTGTTGCGAAATGGTGCTTGAGGGGTCGTCAAGCCAGGATATACGTGGGCAGCACTGTGAACACAACTACCGTCATTCTGGAAGATGGGAGAGTTTGTAGCATACCAGCATAGCATACATATGGCCAACACTTGGTTAGCGATATCTCTATATATAAAAGGCAATGTCCCAACTGACTCACACGTTCACTGACTCATCATCGCCCAACCCAAACCGCTGAGGATATGAACTTGATATTTGCATATTGTGTTGATCTTATACTGTAGGCATAGTTTAAGGAAGGATGTTTCGATATTCCACCCATAAGAGAGTGAAATAGGTGATTAAAGGTTTTTTGAAAATATGTCGCTATTAAGGAAATTTTGAAGATAAACCAGCGAAAATTGGTACTTGGTTTCTCGATCAGAAATAAAGAAACACATGTTTCACCATTTTTGTGAATTCAACAACCCCCATTGGGTGGAAAGAGGGTGAAAGTTCTTTTGAAAATAAATCGTTATTAAAGGACCATAAATCATTTTTAAAGCTGCATTATGAAAATTAGTATTTGATTTATCACTTACAAATAAAAAATACATGTTTCAATGATTTTGGAAATTCAATCCCTAAGGAGTGAAATAAGGACTGAAATACTTTATGAAAATATTTCATTACAAAAGTAGTTTTAAAACTACTGAATGTAGCCTGTTGGCTGTAAATAAAAATACGTGTTTCAGTGTTTTGGAAATTCGACCCCTATGGGATTGAAATAGGGGATGAAAGTTTTTATGGAAATATTTCATTATGCGAGCCTTTTAGAAGCTAAATACATAAACATTTTGCCGGCCGAAGTGGCCGTGCGGTTAAAGGCGCTGCAGTCTGGAGCCGCAAGACCGCTACGGTCGCAGGTTCGAATCCTGCCTCGGGCATGGATGTTTGTGATGTCCTTAGGTTAGTTAGGTTTAACTAGTTCTAAGTTTTAGGGGACTAATGACCTCAGCAGTTGAGTCCCATAGTGCTCAGAGCCATAAACATTTGTATTTGGCTTCTCTGTGAGAAATAAAAAAAATCGCTTTACACTGTTTTTGGAAATTCAATCCCTTAGGAGGTGAAATAGTGGTGATATATTTTCTGAATATATTTCATTGTGAAAGTATTTCTAAAGCCAAATTTTTTAAAACTGGTATTTGGTGTCCCAGTTAGAAATGAAAACAGTACACATTTCGCTGTTTAGAAAGAGCATGCGGTGGTGTACCTCTCGCGAACTGTGCACTGCCCAGGGCAGCAGATTTTTGGGGGCGCCGAAATATTAAATTATAATGTGGTCCAAATGGATGTATTAAACAAGTCAATGAAAGTTTTGCATAAATGAAGAAGTGTTGAGAAGCACACATCATTCGTAAAATCTAGCATCCTGGGACTTATCACGAAACAAGTGACAAATGAAGCACTGAAGTTGGTCACCTTGGGTGCTTAAAAATTTCCATGCCCTATTTCACCTCCTTATGGGTCGATTTTCTGTCAAGTTCCCACGTCGTCCTGGCATTGACTTTAGCAGTGTGTTTAAGGAAAAAGAACAAGAAAACAAGACTCTGGTCCAGGGAATGGCTGAAAATGAGAGATTTGCCCTTGAATGTCTGCTAAAGGGAATATTACCCACAGAACCCAATGATTACACCAAACTTCTTCGAATGTATAATAATTTTTTTTAAAAAACTTGTTAAGGCCCTCCTAAAGGAGCAAATTTGTCTGTCGAGTTCGCTCTTATCCAGCCACGGATGTGTCAAACAAACTTGTACACGTACCAAATTGGTGCAAATGGCTCTAAGCACTATGGGACTTAACATCTGAGGCCATCAGTCCCCTAGACTTTGAACTACTTAAACCTAACTAACCTAAGGACATCGCACACATCCATGCCCGAGGCAAGATTCGAACCTGCGACCGTAGTAGCAGCGCGGTTCCGTACAGAAGCGCCTAGAACCGCTCGCCCACAGCGGCCGGCGTGCACGTACCGAGAAAGCTTATCAGTTTAACCTTACTTTTGAAGGAGAGTCAGTTTCGCATGTGCTATATTTTCGCACTAGTGGGGACGGCTACAAATGTAGATAAAGCATTTTTAGAAGTATGGAAAGCTGTGTGAAACCACTCTTTGGACTGAAGACCACAAAAACAACAACACTGACTGGCACTGCGTTTAAAGAAGACGAAAACAAGACGCTGGTCCGGTTTCAAATGAGAGATAAATATACAACTGAAAACCTGTTAATAGAAATGTTACATTCAGAAACTGATGACTACATCAACTTTTAGTGGATGGACAGTGAAACGTTCAATAACTTGTTTAGCGCTAATTCGCCTTCGCATTGAACAAGAAGACACAAGTATGCGAAAATTTATTCTCTTCTAGTTACTCCTTGACTGACAGTTCATTAAAATACCACGACGTAGGAACATATAGCCCACATCATCCATGGAAGAAACGGAGAACTTCGATTTCTTTTATTTCATTCCACTTCCGCTTTTAAGTGACTGTAGGTGTAAAATATTGATTTTGTTCATAACCTTTTCATGCGTAATATCTTATATATACCTCTACCACTTTGGCAATTGTCAGTGCTATTTTGTTTTTATACTTGACCGTAGTTTCCATGGTTATGGAAACTCACAATATAATGAGATAAATTGTAAGAAAACAATTTTTCACCAAACGTATGTGGCGAAACATAGTCACAAATAACGTCCGGCATCTTCTCTAGCTTTCCGTCAATTAAAATTTCTGGCAAACACGTCAAACACGAGCCATGCTTGACAAATATGTCAAACAGACCGCACATTGTCAAATATTTGGTAATCAGAGTTGAGTTTGACAAAATGTTTGATCATTTACGGGGGCTGTTAAGGGTCCCATGACCGCCTGGTACAGTTCTTGACCATCTACAGCCCCCCAATGCGACCAGTGAGCTCTTTTAAGGGGACCGACTAATATTTTTATCAGTGAGCTTACTATCTGCACCGCTTCCATTTAATGACAACCTGCAAGACTATGCTTGGTAGACTCAATTTCCATACCATATTGTTGTTAGTGTGTTAGAAGGAGCCATTCCACCTTTCCCTGTCAACGCAAGCATCCAGCAGGTACGTATGCTATTGTTTATTCACATCATGCCTGCTCTGCAATAGTTGCAATGATAAAAAAAACATTACTTTGGACGATGATATTTGTAAATAAAACACAGAAGTGTATATGATTTGATGTACAGTAATGGAGAGTCCTTTTGAATGAAAACGGCATGCAGCTTGGCACAAAGAAGACAGAGCTGACGACCAATGGGGTCCTGCCATGAAAAGAAATGGCACCCCAGACCATCAGTCATGGCTGTCAGGCCGTATGGCAGCCAACAGTCAGGCTGGTATCCCTCCATTGTGTGGGACGTCTCCAGACACGTCTTCGGCCTGGGAGCTCATTGACTGGAAAAGAATTATCTTCAGCGATGAGTTCCGCATTGAAATGAGGCCCCACGACCAGCACAAAAGTGTCTGGAGATGCCCCAAACGATGGTGAATACCAAACTGACTATCACCTGCCATGCCGGGCGCTATGGGTGAGCGGTTCTAGGCACTTCATTCCAGAACTGCACTGCTGCTACAGTCGCAGGTTCGAATCCTGCCTCAGGCATGGATGTGTGTGATATCCTAAGGTTAGTTAGGTTTAAGCAGTTCTAAGTCTAGCGGACTGATGACCTCAGATGTTAAGTCCCATAGTGCTCAGAGTCATTTGAACCATTTGAACCCCACCGACAGAAAAGCAGTACTACACTATAGTCATACAAACATTCTTTTGGCAAAGTCAGATTATGACAAAAGTGAAGCAGAACAGTTTGCAAACAATCAAACGTATTAGTCAGACACTATATTGTGGCAGTCGCCTGCCAGTGTAAACAAAGGAGGGCATGGCAGTGGAGGGGAAAACAGAAGTGAGAGGGCACATGCCCCGCCTCCCTCTCGCAGGGCAGGCAGCCTACACCCGTGTTTCGCCCTTCAGTGAAAGCAAATGTGAAGCTTCGTGACAGTGAATGCAGAAACCAGTGAAGATATCTGTCGCTACAAAGTGCATTACAGTTATCAGAAATGATATACAGTATCTCACAAAAGTATTCAGCCATCAGTGTTATGTTTTATTTTTACTTCATTATGTACAGCCATCACAATTACAGGAGTAGTCTCGGCACAAAATGGTATAGGATTGTATAATAAATAACAGAACAGCATTTTCTTATTTGCAGACTTAACGTAAACAACATAAACAATAATACATAAAGAATGCCCACTATCACAGCCACAAAAGTTTTCGGGCGGCAAGTATAACAACCACAACCTTGTACCTTTCAGTACCCTGTATACAGTTCTTTTTGCTTAATCAATTGTTCTAAGCGTTTAGGCATGCTGTGAACGAGCTTTCGTGTATAATCAGGACTTATTTGTTGCCATTTTTCCAGTATTCGTTCCTTTAAATTTTGTTTTGATGTCACTGGCGTTTGTCGTACTTTTTGCTTCAATTCACTCCAAAGTTTTTCTATTGGGTTCAAGTCTGGACTCTGAGGAGGAGTATCCAAAACCTTAGGGCAATTATACAGCCTCCACAGTCTCACAATATCCGCTTTATGCTTCGGATCATTGTCTTGATACAGAATGAACATCTTTGAAAGCGCAAAACTTGTAGCACTTTGTGGTATATTGTCTTTTAGGATGTTCAGATACAAACACTTGCCCACAGTACCTTCACTGAATGCTAATTCACCTGCCCCAGATGACGACATGGAAGCCCAAATCATGACACCTCCACCATCGTGTTTAGCTGTGGGTTGCAGGTGCTTCAGTTGAAATCGTGGTTTTCTCCAAGTCATAGGTCTTCCGTTTGAGGAGAACATCTGCACTTGACAAAAAAATTACTTCGTCCCACCAACTGACACTTTTATTTACATGCTGCTTCGCGAAGTCCATTCGTTTCTTTCTATTCTTCCCATTTATCGTAGGATTCTTCTTGCTTACTCGACCATTATAGCCCTCTCGTCTAATAATTCGTCAGAATCTTTCAGGGTGCACACCCTTCCCATATTCCAGCTGCACTGCGGCAGCAATTTTCGTTGCCGACAGCCTTGGATTTGTTTTAATTTTTCTTATTACTCTGGTTTCCTCTCTTCTGGTCAGCTTCTTTGGTCGCCCTGTTTTTGGTTTATCTTCAATTCTATCTTCTCTGATAAAGCTTCGTATAATTTCACCTACAGTACTCTTACTGATTTGTAACAATGCGGCAATCTGTCTTTTGGAATGTCCTTTAGCGTGATGGAAAATAACAAGTTATCTCTTTTCAAATGACGTATTGTTCCCTTTCTGCCCCATCGTACTGTGCACCATGCATGTTAACAACACGGAAACGCAGCACAGAATGAGCCTGCTCAGTCTACAGCTAGCACCACCGCCGCCTATATGACATGTCCCCTAATAACAAAGTGACTGCATGTTGTGGTGTCTTGAAATGCAAATATACATTGCACGAAGTTAATTTTATCATACAGCTACCTGCTTGTGGTAGATCATCAAACAATATTCACACTACAGAATGGACATGCAATTGCTTCTCGTGGGCCTCAAATGTTCGAAGAGAACTTCACATTTCAAGTACAATGAGGGTGGTCGAATATTTTTGTGATGCACTGTAAATTACAGACACACACAATTTCTGATAGAAAACAAATATAATTCAATGTATACAACATTTACATACTGCATGAAACAGTTTAACAAATTGTTTTAGTCACTTTCACGGTCACTCTCGGTATGTGAAGACATTATCTGCCGTGTCCGTGTGGGATGAGCTCTCATGTTACGCTGTGTCTGTACTAGATGAATCCTCACTAGAGTCATTAGCATGTATAATGATGTCGTCAAACGCTGTTTCCATATTGCCATCGCGCCTCCTGCAGTCATGCTCCACCACTTGCACTTTTCTGCAGTAACCCTGAATGACTTCATCGTCAAAGCAGGTCTGTGTTGACGATTCACACGAATCTGGCACTGATACATGGAGAGCTGAACTGGCTGCTTCTGTCATAGGACTGTTTTACTGCTTTAGATGGATTGTCGAATCTTTGTGGCAGTTTCCTCTTCATCGTCAGTTGAGGTGGCTTATTTGGGATGTCAAACAGTGTGGGTACTGCATTCCACACGAGTTTATTATTGTCTGCGTTCATGAACTGGTTTTGTTCGAAATGTAGCGAACAAAACCTAATATTATTATACAGTTAAACTGGGTCTTCTTTCATAAGGTCTTCTCGTCTGCTATTAACTAGCCATTTTCTGCTCCTAAAACGAAACATTAATCATTAATACACATGTAGTTTGCAAGTGAATCCTGACGATACAGTTTGGTAACATGATGGTATATACCTCTAAGGATCCTTAGGAAACCTAAAAAAAGACAGCTGTGGTGTCTTCTTCCTGTTGTTGCTGCAATTAATTGCGCTACAAACGCTCCCGCTTGTAAAAACCATTGTAGAAATAAAAATAAACAACCGCTATTCGCTTTCACAATCGCGTCGAGCTCACAGTTTAAGTTACTGGCCGCATGGAGCGCTGCTGGCGCGGTAGGCATCAAAATCGAGGCGAAGTGTCGCGACTGTTATGTTAGACTGTGGCACAACTCAAAGCAAAACAAAGCGGTGAATACACGAGGCATACGGTAATGGTTGGCAGTGCTGTAAAAACGGTGGGACAGGCCCGACCTCTAACTCTAACTTCAGCAACCACAGACCAAAACAATCCCCACCTAAAACTGCCGCTGTCGGAGTAGCCGAGAGGTTCTAGGCGCCAAAGTCTGGAACCGCGCGAGCGCTACGGTCGCAGGTTCGAATCCTGCCTCGGGCATGGATGTGTGTGATGTCCTTAGGTTAGTCAGATTTAAGTAGTTCTAGCGGACTGATGACCTCAGAAGTTAAGTCCCATAGTGCTCAGAGCCATTTTGAACCTAAAACTGCCACAGTACAGTGTCCGAGCAATATGTTACAGTGCTATCATATGTAACATTGCTGCCGCTGAAAAGACGTAGGACGGCGCCACAATCTCATGACATAATGTATGGCCTATCGTCAGTCATAATAGACGAAGGTCTAATATAACATAGACAGTTCCCAGTCTTCTCACAATAACCCAAGACAACACACTTAGTTGTCTTTGTGAGAGCTTTTAGATTAGGTTAGTACTTGTTCCATAGATCATGAATGCAATACTTCATAATGATGTGGAATGTGTCAGGTTAATAAATGGTGTCAATACAAGATATTACATTACACAAAATATTACATGACACTTTATACAAATATATGGGTGGGGGGAGGAGGGGGTGGGGGGATTACCCACTTATTATAACCAAAAATTCATCTAATGAGTAGAAGGAGTTTCCATTCAGAAATACTTTTAATTTCCTTTTAAATGCTGTGTGGCTATCTGTCAGACTTTTGATGCTATTAGGTAGGTGACCAAAGACTTTTATGGCAGCAAAATTTACCCCCTTCTGAGCCAAAGTTAAATTTAATCTTGAGTAGTGAAGATATCCTTTCTCCTAGTGTTGTAGAAATATTTCACCTTGGCATTGGCCCGAACTGCAAAAGATTCAGTTTGTTGTCAGTTTCATACAAGGTGATGCGCAGTTGTGGGCAGCCGAAGAGGCAAATCATTGTCGAAAGTATGAAGAATTTAAACAGGCCTTCCTAGAGAAATGCTGGTCGCAGGGAACTCATGAAAGACTAAAATTGGAAGTTTTTGAGCAACAGCCATTTAACATAAAAGAAGGCGGCCAACACCGGTATTTCGAAAGAAACTTGAACAAGACGAGATACTGGAGAAATGCAATACCACATGTCAATGTTTTGAGAATATTAAAATCGTTTGCCGCATAAGATTCATGAGAAACTGGTAACTGTGCCCAACCTATGACCTGCAATGCTTTCTCACGGTTGTGGATTCGACTGACCTCATTTATGAGAGTAGTCAAAATTAAAATGATTGTAGTTGAAACCAGTTGGGTCCCCTGAAAAATGAAGGATTTAATAAATGTGGTAATGACAACAATAGCAGAAATCAGTACAGCAACAGCAGTGCCGTTGGCATCCACACACACTGTCACAGGGATGTAACGGTAATGGAGGGTTCGGAAGTTGTCAAAGTGTCGTTTTCCAAGAGAGAAATAATAGAAATTACAATTCTGCGAACCATGGTTCACCATCAACAAATAACCGTAATGGTTGGAATAGCTGACGCAGTCCCGAAAATAGTAGACAACAAGGATATGCAAACAAATAACAATTACGGTTCAAATGGCTCTGAGCACTATGCGACTTAACTTCTGAGGTTATCAGTCGCCTAGAACTTAGAACTAATTATACCTAACTAACCTAAGGACATCACACACATCCATGCCCGTGGCAGGATTCGAACCTGTGACCGCAGCGGTAACAGTTATGGAAACAACAGCAATGGGAGCAGCAGAAACGAAAATCAGCAAAACATCGCCGCTATTAATGCATGGAATAGAACATGGCAAAATACCAGTCATGTTGTAAACACTGCAGAAGTGACAGCAACCCGTCTTCGCAGAGAGTAAAGGACAATCGGTCGGCATAGACCCCCGCAGCCAACCGAAAACTGATGTGGGACATGACGCTGTTATGCAATTATTTCTTAGGTATGACAAAGGAACTGATACATGAGATGACCTAGACACAGATAAGACAAATGATATAAAAGGAATAAACGTTGAAGTAGAATCAATGGTTAATGTCAAGATAGAAAGAATAGATGTAAATGTGATACTAGACACAGGGGCATCTACGAATCTTGTTTCGTACAGATTGTTCAATGAAAGGGAAACTAAACCTACCTATTTTACCAGTGCAGAATTGCCATATTTTAACAACTATATAGCAAATAGGGCAAAAGGCTTCAAATTACAAACCAGTATCCCAATAACTTCTGGTGGAATCACAATTACTTGTACATTCCTAATGGTAGAAAAACTAATAGTTAACTGTCTGCTAGGAATGGATTTTTCGAGAAACACCAAGTAAAAGTTGACCTAGGCAATGGAAATTGTTATCTTTACTCAGGCAATAATGCAATTTCAGTTGACTTAATGAAAATGAAGTCTTGTGTGAATAATCAGTTATCAGATAAAGTGAGTACCCATCTGATGTATTTAGATCTGTTATGTAAATGAGCAATGTAATGAACAGGTCACAGTGGAAACGACAGTTTTACAACCTGTTCAGAGTAAGGTAGAAGAACTGGATAGTTTATCAGCTGTACAGAAACAAGAACTAGGCACATTGTTGTTGCAATATTTGCATCTCTTTGAAAAGAAACCAGGAGTAATTCAAGTATATGTCTATCATATGGAAGTATACACCCATGAAACTTTCTGTCATACATCATATGCAATTCCTTGGACAAAGAAAGGAGATCAAATGTATGATTAACCAGAATGTTACTGAACCATCTCACTCACCATATTACAGCCCCACCTTAGTGGTGGCCAAACCTGATGTAACTGCACAACTCATTTTGGATGCAATGAAAATTAACAAAATCAAAGTACCTGTAAGAACCAAACCAGAAAACCTAGGGGAGTAACTAGTAAAATTGCATGGAGTAAAATTTCTTATGACAGTAGATCGAAAAGAATCATACTGTCAAATCTTGTTGCACCCAGATAGTCGACAAGATACAGCATTTGTCTGTAATGGTAGAAGTTATTAATTTTGCGTTTTACCATTCACACTTACTGTAAGTGCTGGAGTGTTTATTGCAGCTTGATGGTAAGGTGCTAGACCCTGAATTATTGAGTCAAGTTACAATCTATGAGCATTGAATGAAATGAGTACTGAAATATGTAATAGCCTTATATGATATGTTTTCTAAGTATGTGCACATGTATACCACTAAAACTCCAACAGTGTGACTACAATCAAGTGAATCATGGGAGACTATTTTGTGAGAGTGGGTAAACCAAAAGCTATTCTGACTGATAATGCATTAGTTTCACAAGTGTGAAATGGAAAGAATTTGTCAAGTCATATAACATAAAACATATTCACGTATCTAAATTTCATCCCAAGGCCAGCCCAGTAGAACAGGCATTTCAGGAGTTTAACATGTTTATCAGAATGTAAACACCACACAGAATGTATAGACCATACAGGCACACTAAGTGGATTTAATAGTAAATAATTTGTCACATTCATCAACAGGTTTTACACCATTCGAATTAATGTATGATGACTTGGCTAAGCTCTTACCTAAATTTTCTAAGAAAGAGATACTGTTAGAAGGAAAGGTTAGGCAAGCGTTAATAATGCTTGCAGCAAAGGCACAACCTAGGAAAAACAATATGATAAAAGAATAAGTCACACAGCTGCTTTTATGTTGGAAAGGCAGTGCTACTGCACATGCTTCCTCAATCTACCAAACACAAAAAGCTTAACAAACGTGGTAGTAGTTTACACAGGACCATACATTGTACACAGAATACCACACTCAGGATGCTATTTGTTGATCAACCCAAAAACAGGGGAATTACATGGATTATATCCACATAAAGATATCAAAGAATTTATACAATAAACAAAAGAGGTCAGTGCAGCTCAGCCATTTCCAAACCTACTACCCAACAGAAAATACAGAACTCTATTATATGCAAAACCAAAACAAAAGAAGTCAATGCACCTCAACCACTTTAGCGCCTACAGTCCTTATGGAAAGTACAACAATCTATAATTCTTACAGAAATCTGGATCTGATGATACAGAATGAAATCACTTCTAGGACGTGACACATTACACATTTTTCACCTAACTACATGCAAAATATCCATGTTACCTTTGACACAAATTGGAGACTCTCATTTTGAATGTCACATTAGGTCTAATCCAAGACAAGTACAAAGAATCTTTGAAATCTATTATGAAAATTTTGTTACTGTATTTTGAGTGAAATGACAATATAAAAACTGTATGCTAAATACATTTTTGGAAACAGTGAATATGAACTATAACAATAAAGTCTGGCAGCCTGCACTTGGCACAGCATGAAGGGAGGAGTTGACTGAGTTGCGGGTGGTAAACATTCCCTACCTCTCCTCTTCTCACTTTTGACATAGTCTGCAGTGACCAGATCCGCACATGAGCACTGCACCCAACACACTAGTGGGCTGCTTAATAAACAATGATTTACTGTAAGAGATGTAGCATGTTCTTCAAACATTAAATAGTGAAAGTGACAAAATGAGACTTAATTGTTCAAAGGAGATACTATGAATAAGCCACATTAAGTAAATGCTGACACATACGTAAGGCCAAATGATAGGAAATTCAAACAAGTGAAGTAGCGATTTTTCTATGTTACGTATACAACTAGTTACAGGAACAAAGAATACATCTGATAACCCATATCACTAGCCAGTATATTAACCTTGAGAATAAACATGAATAATGAGTATTGTTACTGCACACTATGTATTTTATACCCAGACATTTCCAGTATGCAGTATTTTATCTAATGATGTGTCTATTTTGCCATGTCATTACATGATAAACTTCAAAACCAACTTCACACATATGACCAGTTGTAGATGTAGGACTATGTACAAGAAGGAGGGTATATCAGGGTTGGAAGCTATACAGAAAAGATATTATTTGCACAGAAAAGTAATAAATAAAACAGATGTTAATAAGTAAGCTACAAAGAGGAGCAGGCTAATGAATATAATGATAGTACTAAAATTAAGTGTGATTTATTACACTACGTACAGTTACAGCAAGAAAGAACTATGCTATGTATATAAAACTAGAACCAAATGGCTATGATGATTGTACAGTACTTTATTATATTGAAAGCTACCTCCACATTACAGTGAGTACAAAAAACTAATATACTGTACAGGAAAGTATAAAAAAGGAAAAGAAAATTAAGAAGAAAATGAAATTAGGTACACATGATTAAAATGGCAAAAACTTTGTATAGCTAGTAACTACAAGCCTCAAGGTTAGCTAAGGCTCATTACAGCAAATAAGTGTTATTTACACAAACACCGTGCAGCCAATAAACCATTGCCAAAGAGGAAGTATGAAATATTGATAAAAATATAATCTAGGATGTATGAAGACAAAACATTATTAGCAAAAATATTAAACGTACCAAGTTATACTACATGTGTGCATTTGTGTGAATGAACATCATTTCTAAAATAATAGAAGTACTAGTCAAAAAGAGACTGCTAAATTACCTGAATAAATATAATCTTCTTTCCAATGACCAATTTGGTTTTAGGCCCGGAAAAGGCACACAATCTGCTATAGCATAGTTCACTAAAGTAATTTCAGAAGCACTGAACAAAGGTGAAAATGTAAGTGGTAGCTTTTTAGACTTGTCCAAGGCCTTTGATACAGTTGACCACAAAATCTTACTTCATAAATTAGGGCAAATAGGAATAAGAGGTGTGACAAAGAAGTGGTTCACATCATACTTGGAAAACAGAGTTCAACAAGTTGAGATATCACAAGTTTCAAACAATTTCCCTATAAAACACCTGTGTGACCCAGAAAATGTGAATACAGGCGTCCCACAGGGAAGTGTATTAGGCCCAATATTGTTTCTTATATACATTAATGACTTCCCACAAAGTATCAGACATGGAGAAAAAATACTTTTTGCTGATGACAGCAACGTAGTAATAACAGGTGAAAATCCAACACAACTGTCAGAAAGAGGAAACGAGGCTCTCAATGTGTCAACAACTGGTCATTAAAAAATAAAGTAACACTAAATTTAAAGAAAACTAACTATATTAACTTCCAATTGAACAAAAAACACAATGCCACTAGAATAAAAATTAATAATAATGAATTAGAATGTGTAACAAGTACCAAACCCTTAGGGATGAATGTAGACAGCCAACTGAAATGGACAAACCATGTCAAAATTTTGGCAAAGAAATTATCCACAGCATGCTATGCTCTTAGAATCCTTGCACCAGTATGCAATAATATCTGTCTTAAAATAACATATTACGGATATCTACACTCAGTCCTCAGCTATGGGAGCATGTTTTGGGGAACAAGTGCCAGTAACATACAAACTGTGTTCAAAGTACAAAAAAGAGCCATAAGGATAATAACAAACAGCAACAACAGGGCCCACTGTCTAGAATTATTTAGAAAGCTAGGAATTCTAACTGTTTCTTGTGAGTATATCTTTCAGAACATAATGTTCATTAAGAAAAATCTCAACATGTACAACAGAAACAGCCTAATACATGACCATGAAACAAGAGCTTGTCACCACCTCCATCTAGATAGAAAGAACAAGGCAAAGACGCAAAAAAGTATATTTTATAATGGGATAAAACTGTATAACAAATAACCACAAGAAATTAAAGAAATAAATGAGCCCCTCACTTTCAGACAAAAGCTTAAAACCTTTTTAGTAAGTAAAAGTTGTTATACTGTAAAAGAATATTTAACATAGATGTAGATTATTAGCAACATATGACATTATCACCAAAATATTATGTAATTATAAATGTGTGTATGACTAATTATAAAAACTACACAAAATATGAGAAACTTGTTTCATTGTAAATGTAAATGTGTGCTCATGTGTTGTAAACTGACAACATCCATACAATATTTATTGTTCCCCGGATGAATAAATGAATAAATAAATAAACACACTGGCTGACCTACAGGCTGTTATGAATTATTAAGAAGTTATACAGAAATAAGAATTTTGTAGGGAATGATGCAAAATAGCATGTCCCACTTGGCAGATAGATTGAACTGGAGGTGGAAGATACCAAATACAAGCCCCTCCCCCATTAGTTTATAAGTTATGACTGCATGTGAATTTATGGGAAGGGGGATAATTATAACTATATTCAATACTTTGAAACATCTAAACATGAGTGTAGCTCTACCAGCTGAAGAGTAATAACGAGTGCAGTAGATCTCACAGTAACTTAACCTGTGTGTTAAGTGATTACATAAACCTTTGGGAGCTATGTCTGATGACATACATACGGGATTATGCAAGCTACACCTGAGGGTAAATTCACACTTATGTTCATATTGTTCAAACAGTAACACAAAATTAGCATTGTAGGAACACTTGAACAGTATATTCAAACACAGACTTACCAGTAAACCTGAACATAAAATGCAATGAAAACATGTGTACATATATATCAGTTTGTAGTAAGTATACGATGATGGTTTCAACAGCGATTAGCTGAGTGAAAAATATAAATATCAAACAGAGGATTTTGAGACATAGATAGGATTATAAGAAACACTCTGCTGTTGGAAGAACATGGATTTACAACTAGTAGTTCACCTGTTCTCATGGTTTGTGAAAACAAATACTAGTAAAAGAAGATGCCTGATGTTTATCTTAAACAGAAGATGCTTTCTGAAATTCCCACAATTTCCCTTTCCTCGTGTAGTGGTGAAATTGATCTTGTTGCATTGATGATATCAGTTTTCAGGTTGTTACAAGGGATATAAAGATCCCGAGAAGTAAGTTCTTCACTCACTGAAATAAAAAGGAGAAAATTTTCTTAGAGCTAAAAATTCCTTTCTTTATAAATATGTTCATGTATATTTTGTACACATGAGAAAACAAATCTTACACGACAACAGACATATTAGAAAGTGCAAATACACGTGAAAGAGCGCTACAAAAGTTGTGCAATGTACCTGTGATATGTGGAGTTGCCATATAGTGGTTAAAAAATAGTGCTGTGTTACGATTCAAGTTCGCAGTTGCCAAGAGA
This sequence comes from Schistocerca piceifrons, assembly GCF_021461385.2. Lineage (NCBI taxonomy): Eukaryota > Metazoa > Arthropoda > Insecta > Orthoptera > Acrididae > Schistocerca > Schistocerca piceifrons. The sequence goes on along the minus strand of NC_060141.1, from coordinate 634,315,843 downwards.
TTCATCATCTGTAATGCAGAAAGTTTAAAAAATCCACAGTGCTGAGCTAAATAATTGGAACAGTGGCATCTGTGTGCTAATGGAAAGGTGAACACTCACCATAATGTTGATGAAGATTTCACCCAGACATAGCTAGTCCATCATGGTTCTTTGGCCTCAGGATGCAGTGTAGACCATCATAGCTTACGTAATCCATAGGCAGGTGTAATTAGTTACCCTAAGTGGGCACTATCAACAGTTCACACTTCACCAAGCATGCAAATAATGCTCTGCATGGTCGGAAAACCATAGTGTGAGGAACTTCAAACAATGGAGTCAGCTCACACCGATGACTTAACAACAACAGAAAAACAAGGGAAAGAAAAGGTGCAAATTTTTGTTGCAAACTAAAGGAGAAGCATGCAGTTGTCATAAATATAAATAAAGAAAGATACAACACGAGAGAAGGAAAATTGCTACTCATCATGTAGCGGAGATACTGAGTCGCGATAGGCACAATAAAAAGATTCACACAATCATAGCTTTTGGCCATTAAGGCCTTTGTCAGCAGTAGACACACATACACACACGCGCACACACACACTCATGCAAGCGCAACTTGCACACACGTCCGCTTTCTCAGAGAGCTGAATCTATACTGCGAGCAGCAGCACCAGTGCATCATGGGAGTGGCGACTGGATGGGGGTAAGGAGGAGGTTGAGGCGGGGAAGAGGAGGGATAGTATGGTGGGAGTGGCAGACAGTGAAGTGTTGCAGTTTAGACAGAGGGCAGGAGGAAGGTGCGGAGGGGGGTAAATAGCGGAAGGGAGAGAAATAAAAAGAAATTAAAAGACTGGGTGTGGCAGTGAAATGATGGCTCTGTAGTGCTAGAATGGGAACAGGGAAGGGGATGGATGGGTGAGGACAGTGACTAACGAAGGTTGAGGCCAGGAGGGTCATGGGAATGTAGGATGTATTGCAGGCAAAGTTCCCACCTGCGCATTTCACAAAAGCTGGTGTTGGTGGGAAGGATCCATATGGCACAGGCTGTGAAGCAGTCATTGAGATGAAGGGTATCATATTTGGCAGCGTGTTCAGCTACTGGATGGTCCACTTGTTTTTTGGCCACAGTTTGTCAGTGGCCATTCATGCGGACTGACAGCTTGTTGGTTGTCATGCCTACATAGAATGCAGCACAGTGGTTGCAGCTTAGTTTGTAAATCACATGAATGGTTTCACAGGTAGCTCTGCCTTTGATGGGATAGGTGATGTTAGTGACTGGACTGGAGTAGTTGGTGGTAGGAGGATGTATAGGACAGGTCTTGCATCTAGGTCTATTACAGGGGTATGAGCCATGGGGTAAGGGATTGGGAGCAGGGGTTGTGTAAGGATGGATGAGTATATTGTGTAGGTTCGGTGGACAGCAGAATACCACAGTAGGAGGGGTGGGAAGGTTAGTGGGTAGGACATTTGTCATTTCAGGGCAGGATGAGAGGTAATCGAAACCCTGGTGGAGAATGTAATTCAATTGCTCCAGTCCTGGATGGTACTGAGTTACGAGGGGAATGCTCCTCTGTGGCCGGACTGTGGGACTTTGGGAGGTGGTGGGAGACTGGAAAGATAAAGCATGGGAGATTTGTTTTTGTACAAGGATGGGAGGATAATTACAGTCAGTGAAGGCTTCAGTGAGACCCTCGGTATATTTAGAGAGGGACTGCTCGTCACTGCAGATGCAATGTGCCACCCATGGACCATCCGGTAGCTGAACACTCTGCCAAACGTGATACCCCTCATCTCAATGACTGCTTCACAGCCTGTGCCATATGAATCCTTCCCACGAACACCAGCTTTTCTGAATTGCGCAGGTGGGAACTTTCCCTGCAATACATCCTACATTCCCATAACCCTCCTGGCCTCGACCTTCATTAGCCACTGTCCTCACCGATCCAGCCCTCTCCCTGTTCCCATTCCAGCACTACACAGCCATCATTTCACTGCCACACCCAGTCTTTTAATTTATTTTTATTTCTCTCCTTTCTCTTACTTACCCCCTCCCCCCTCCACACTTTCTCTCCTACCCTCCGTCCAAACTGCAACACTTCACTGTCCACCACTCCCACCATACTATCCCTCCTCGTCCATGCTCCGGCCTCCTCCTTACCCCCACCCAGTCGCCACTCCCATCATGCACTGGTGCTGCTGCTCGCAGTGTAGTTTCAGCTCTCCGAGACTGCAGACGTGTGTGCAAGTTGTACTTGTGTGAGTGTGTGTGTGCGTTTGTTATGTGTGTCCACTGCTGATAAAGGCCTTAATGGCCAAAAGCTATGATTGTGTGAATCTTTTTATTATGCCTATCATGACTCAGTATCTCCGCTATACGGTGAGTAGCAACTTTCCTTCTCTCGTATTGTTACATTCCATCCTGTATTTTCCATTGTTTGATTTACTAAAGAAAGATAAATATTTAATTGAATGTGAAAAAGGACTACATGATATGAAGCAAAATTTTTAATACTTTTGTTATATATGTAAAGTACTTGATTTATTTGTAATTTTAATATACTGTAACAAAATTTTTGCTAAACTATATGATACATAAAGAATCTGATAAATCAGGGTTCCCACTTATCTGACACTTATTAGTCAAATGCTATATTAAAGAAAAATAGAGATGTGGCATCTGTGGTGCAGAGCACCCTATCTTTGTGACTTTTGTTTCTTTGGACTGTTTTGTTCTAGACTTCGCTTTTGGACTACTGCCATTTTTTTATGTATCATTGATTAATAAATGCATATTCGATGTTATCTCCAACCAATCCTACGTGATAACCACAGTGGTGACCCCAACACCATCATCATCTCACCACGGGTTATTTTGTGCTTGTTTTCATCATTTATGAACTTCGTGTGCCAGCCCCCATTGTTTCTGCCACACTGGATCTACCAGGGTCTTTCAGTGTTACTATGCTTGCGACCACAAGTGGACAAGTGTACCTACTTCGAATTTGGTTAAAAGTGAACAATCATTTACAACCACCTAACCTTAACCGACACAACACAGGCACTGCCTAGCATGTCAGCACAACAACAGCCACAATATGGACAGTGCACACCACCGAACGACAACATGGACGACCTTTCAGTTATAGACAATGTGATTTATCCTTCATCTATGTTGTTACCTTTGGGATGGTTTGACATGTCAACGAAGTTCCAGAACTGTGAATCAAACATTTCTATGCACAGGGTAGCACATTCTAATATGCACAGTGTCACAACACCCCCTCCACTACCCCCCATCGTGGCAACATTGGTCGCCTCAACTGTGCTGGCTTCCGCGACTGTCGCACCGTGGTTGCATCATGACCGCCTTCCGCTCACTTTTGTAATGGCACCGGCCGTTCCACCCGCGCTGGTTGTTGGGTCAGCCCAACCACCATGGCTTCACCATGACCATCTCCCAACCGCTGTTGCAACGGCACCGGCCGTTACATCCACGACATGTTCTTCGTCGGGCTTGCATGTTGGACACTCCATGCCGACTTATACGCCTGCACCCTCCGCACTCTGTGCTGCATGCGGCTACTGCCCCATGCAGATCTTGAGCGACGCACCATTCACTGCTACCGCACTTCGAAAGCACTGCTTATCAAGTGCCTTTCTTGCCCTCCGGCAGAGACTATCTACCACATTATTCATGATGAGCACCTCAACGACTGCACCCCTTCACAGCTTTGGCAGCACCTACGAGCATTAATCGATGATCAAGCATTACCTGATGATGCGCTTTGGACATTGTGGATGGTCAAGATGCCTTCGGATCTGCAACTTCATTTACTGTTTCACGTCGTCCGACCCACTAGAGGTTCATTTATGCATGGCGGATCAAGCTTACGCTATCATTCGTCACTGACACTGCCTGTCACGAATGACATATCCATCACCCTCAGTTGGCACGCTTGCACCTCCAGTTCCATACACTGCCGGCACAGGGCAGCACGCTTGCCATGGCACCTCACCTACCAGTCAGGAGCTGCCACCTAGCAGCATACAGGAGGTACTGCCAGCAGGCTCCCAACAGCAGTCGACCTCGCCCGAGCAGCAACTCGATCAGCTACTGGCCCCGACACACTCAGCTGTGACCCCCTCCCGCACCACACAACCTTGCTGTGCTGATTCCATGCTACTTATAGGGATGCCGCCTGTAGCTGCCGCGTGTTTGTGGCTACCCAAACGAGACCAGTGAACACATTTAGGCACCACATCCCACGTTCCTTCACGTGTCTATCGTCGGATGCTGCACCACTCGCTTCAGCGACGCGATAACTCTATGCCACAGACATGTCAACAGGCATCCACTTTCTCGTCGACCAACGTTAGTATAATCCTGGCCAAGTACACTGCCAACACATTATCACCTTATATCTTCACCTTGAACGCTGCCAATAATTCTCCTATTGTGGCCATGGCTTCATCAAGATGTTGCTTCCCCTATCAACAGTTCACACCTACCCTTGGACCTTCCACGTTGCCGACTTGGATGAACACATGATCGGGTCGGATTTTCTACACCATTATGAATTTTCACTGGACCTGCAGACTGCCGCACTCCACCACGCATCTGGCTCTACAATTCCATGCTCACACGAGTTCAGTACGACTTCCCTCTCTGACTACTTGGCTACGCTTTCCACATGTGGATCCCTGGTCGAGTGCATTACTACATGGCTCTCTGACCTGTCAGACATGCGCTCACAAATCGACGAACTCTGCACCGAGAACGATGCCTTATGCACCGGCAATGCCTCTACCTCTGCTGAATTGTCACATGCACAGCGTACCATACATTGCCTGTCTGCAGACCCTCACCGAGGTGATCCATCAGACGCCTCTACAGAATCTTCTCACCAATCTGCTCCTTTGTCGAGCAGTCCACCACCCGCTGTTGTTTTCTCCCTACCGCGGACGAGTCTACAAGACGCGTCTGCATGTTCCGCTGCTGCACTGCATCTTCCATTGCTGACTTCAGCTGACGTCCCGCCTATGCCGGCCCAGTACACCAATGTCAGTGAACCGATGTTGCCTGCAGATAGCTTCTTGATCCCTATTGGTGACCCTCCTACACAAGTACCAACCATCAGTAATGGCACTTGCATAGGATTCCCACTACTGATGACCCACCTGTTCGTAATAAGGTCAGGTGCCTTAACGCTTCAAAACATCTGTGTGCTAAGGAGATCGATCACGATCTGTTGGCTCGGGCATCCTCCGCCCCTCCGATAGCAACTGGTCTTCACCTCTTCCCCGTGTTCCCAAAAAGAATGGCACCTTACACATGTGCGGGGACTATAGGTCCCTTAATGCTCGCACCATTATCGGTAACTACCCCATCTCACATATCCAGGATTTCACGCAATTACTCCATGGTTCTAACTTTTTCTCCATTTTAGACTTTTCCAAGGCTTATCATCAGATCCGTATGCATTCACTGGACATTCTGATATTCTGAAGATGGCCATCATCACACCCTTCGGCCTATTTCAATACTGTTACATGCCTTATGGATTCAAAAACGCTGTGCAGACGTGGCAGTGGCTCATTGGTTCCATTTTGATCCCTCTGCCATTTGCTTTTGCTTTCTTAGATGATATTCTGATCTTTTCCTCCTCCGCTGAGGAGCATCGAGTTCACCTTGATGCAGTCCGTTCGGCCCTCAATGCCAACAGTGTTGTGATCAACCATGATAAATCTCAACTGTGTTCCACATCAGTTACCTTCCTAGGCCATACTGTCTCTGCTGATGGCCTCTGACCAACGAATTCTCATGTCAAAACCATACTTGATCTTCCTCTCCCTGAGGACAGCTCCATCGTTTCCTGGGTATGACAGACTTTTACCAAAGCCATATTCCTCAAGCTGCCTATGTTGAAATGGCTCTCACCGATGCTCTCTCCGGTTAAAACACCACTGGGAAACGGAAGCTGGAGTGGACCAAACCCATGCTTGACGCTTTTAGTAACCTTAAAACTGCCCTCTCAGAGCCATCTCACATGCCTACCCTGACCCTGAGGCCTGTGTCTCGATCACGACCGCCGCCAGTGACTCAGCTGTGGGTGATGTTTTACAACAGCACACCACTGACTCCACCCAACCCCTCTGCTTCTTCTCCAAGAAACTGACTAAGAGCCAGTGCAAGTGGTCAGCTTTCAACCATGAGCTCCTCAATGTGTACGAGGCGATTAAACACCTCTGTAGTGACCTCGAGGGGCGACCTTTGACGATCTAAACAGATCACAAGCCACTCGTGGATGCTATTCGTAATCCGACTAAGGACCTTCCACCGAGGCGTTTCCGCCATGTGGACTACATCTGTCAGCGCTCTTCTGACGTGTGCTATATCTGCAGCGCAGAGAATGTTGTGGCGGACTACCTTTCTCGCATCTGCATGCTAACCACACTGCTGAATATGGAGGAGCTCGCCCGACTACAAGCCGGCGATGATGATATACAGCAGATAATATCAGACAGCGAATCATCACTCTCTGTCCAGCCCCATATACCACCTGGGTCGACGATGCCTGTCCTTTGTGACACCTCTATGGGCACACTCCACCCCCTGGTCCCTACCGCCCTTCGTCATAGGATCTTTACTGCCTTACACGGCTTAGCCCACCCTGAGATGTGAGCTACAGCATGGCTGGTTACGAAGCACTTCATCTGGCCTGGCATGAAGCATGATTGTCACACTTGGAGCCGTTTGTGCATCCTGTGCCAGCACAGCAAAGTTGGCACACACGCTCATTCACCATTGGGAAGTTTGACATTCCAAAGGGGCGTTTTCGGCACGTCCATATTGACGTCGTTGGTCCCCTCCCCCTCCCAAGGGTTACAGATATATCTTATCGATCATCGACTGTGTGACCTGCGGGGTTGAGGCGGTCCAACTTATTGACATCATGGCCGAGATGGTGGCCCGTTCTTTCATCTCGGCACGGGTTGCTCACTTCTTCTGTCCCCTGACTCTCACAACTGGCCAGGGACACCAGTTTGAGTCTGCCCTGTTTGCATGTCTCTGTGAATTCTGCGGCATAGCCACATTTCACATCACGGCCTACCACCCACAGGCGAGCGGCCTGGTCGAGCAGTGGCACTGCACACTCAAGGCCACGCTAATATGCCACGGGAGCCTATGGTCAGAGGACCTCCTGTGGGTCCCGTCGGGTGTTTACTTGGCCCATACAAAAAGTCTAAACGCCTTGCTCAACGACATTCTATACGGCAAACCCCTCCTTCTTTCCACTGAGTTCGTCGAGGATTCACCATTAGCCGCAATCGAGGATCTTCCCGCCCTTATCGAGTGGGTTCATATGCACGTCGCACACCTCTGCACCCCTCCTTCCCCGCCCCCACACCACCCTGCCTGTGTTCATCCACAAGGAACTTGCTTTGTGCGACTTTGTGATGCTGCGGCAGCCCTGCAGCTGCTTTATTAGGGCCCTCACTGCATTCTGCATCGCGGTATGAACACATTCGCCACCCACTTACATGGATGGCCACAGACAGTGTCTGTTAGTCGACTGAAACAGGCATGGTCACTCACCGATCTGCCTCCCGACACTGCCGATCTTCCTTCAGCTGATGCGTCTCTGCCTGTGCAGCCCTTGGAACCACGGGACTCCTGCACCGCTGACACTGACACCCCCACTTCCCACACTGGCTCACACCTACAACCACTGTGCAGGCACCAAGATTATGAATTTGTGTAATGAAGCTTCCGTCTGCTGTGCTCTGCACTACTGGGGGGAGGGGCTCCGTGGCATCTCTGGTGCAGAGCACCCTACCTTTGTGACTTTTGCTTCTTTGGACTATTTTGTTCTAGACTTATCTTTTGGCACATTATTTGTACTACTGCAATGTTTGTTATGTATCAGTAATTAATAAATGTGTATTCGATACTTAGTGTGTGCTACCTCCAACTGATCCTACATGATAACCACAGATATATCTATATGCCGACATCTGAATGGTCAAAATAAATGTATCTGTCTCTTTGGCCATGAAAGCAGGTGATGCACCTTACCTTTTAGGGGAAAAAACATAAAATCTATAAATTTGTACAAATTAATAAGAAAAGGAAATTTTGTATGTGTGCTATGCATATGAACCACAATCCACAGTAGGGGGCAGATGTAATGGCGCTTGGTAGATGTTTCCAAAGAGGTATACATAAGATAAAAAAGAAAGTGATGCACTGTAGAAGAGATTCTATTTGGTGACAGAGATGTGACTGTCACTTTTTTTTTAAGTCAGCCGAAATAGAGAAGATTGTGGTGGGTCTTGATGACGAGAGGCACGAACATTTTGTTGTTATTCCTATTGTAATAGTTTTGTTAATAATATTGGATTTTGGGTTAATATAAATTGCATCAAGTAAAATACAGTGCCTGTCTATTTCTTTGACAAACATCTCACTTCATCAAAAGATAAGTTTCTTTCGACATGTTCAACAGTTAGCAACTGCAAGGGTAGCTTTATTCAAGATGACCTTCCCAGTAGAAAGAAGAGGTAAAGTTTCCCACTGAGAAGAAAATATAATTAACAACATTCACTATTAAATTTCCTGGAAAGTTTATTTCAGGTATATTTGATAGTGTCTGTTTGGCATTCAGCCATAAAAGCATTTTGTTAACTTCCATTTATGACTTCACAATTAAAAATCAGAAAACACTTCCAGTCCAAAAATTCTTAATTCATCATGCAGCCAGGAGTAAAAATAGAAAATAATACAAGCAAAAGTTGCAGCAAGGATCAGGTGAAGTTAGTATTGGGTGCACTCCTTCCTCATCCGAGTCCATTGGAAGCTAGCTTAATAAAGTCTTTCTCTGGCGAAACAACTCAAGATGTAACCATGTTCATTAATGATGTTATGCCTACCATCGCAATGAGTGGTTGGTGAGACAAGAATTGTCTCCATGTGGCTAAATTACGATTGACAGACAAAGCTGAAGCATATGTTTTACATGCATTGCTAAGTTCTTAGCACGGCACAAACTCTTCAACAGTAGGCTGACAGTTGATGTCAGTACTGTCATAAGTAGAATAGCACAAGATTCTTCAGAGAAAGTTGTGAACCTTAATTCAAAAACACAATAAATCAGTAAAAACCTTTTCAGATGGAATTCGTTAGATGAATGCACAGATGTATGAACACCTGCAAAACACAGAAGCTGATAAGTCTTGCAGTGAAATGTCAAATATAGAGCTTTAGGTATTTTTCTGTGTCATATCCCTGCCGATATATCAGTGGACTTTGGATGGTGACTTATCCGAGGTTCTTCAAGTCACTATGCAACTGGAGGAAATTGCCTTTGCCACAAAAATACATACGAATCACTGTGTTTACATTTCAGAGTTAAAGTTCTATAAATGTGGGCATAAAGGTTATGTACAAAAGCAATGTGGGCAGCCTCAACGATTTAGTTGTGGATAAGTTGGACACCAAGCACAGGAATGTAGAAATTGAAAGCAGGGAAAACAATTGTAGCAGAGGCAGCCATCAAACACAAACAGTATTGCTTCATCTGCCAAAAGTGTTCCTAGTAGGGCATAACTCTGCGGAAATAAATGCACAGTTGCTGCTTGGCAGACTTGATGGAGGTTAACAAGCATAAATTTATGGCAGACATGAATGCACATACACTATATGATCGAAAGAATCTGGACACCTGGCTGAAAATCACTTACAAATTCGTGGCGTCCTTCATCGGTAATGCTGGAATTGAAAATGGTGTTGACCCATCCTTAGCCTCGATGACAGCATCCGCTCTCACAGGCATACGTTCAATCAGGTGCCGCTCTCACAGGCATACGTTCAATCAGGTGCTCGAAGGTTTCTTGGGGAATGGCAGCCCATTCTTCACAGAGTGATGCACTGAGGAGAGGTATCGATGTCAGTCAGTGAGGGCTGGTACGAGTTCGACATTCCAAAACATTCCAAAGGTGTTCTGTAGGATTCAGGTCAGGACTCTGTGCAGGCCAGTCCATTACAGGGATGTTATTGTCATGTAACCATTCTGCCACAGGCCACGCATTATGAACAGGTGCTTGATCGCGTTGAAAGATGCAATCGGCATCCTCGAATTGCTCTTCAGCAGTGGGAAGCAAGAAGTGCCTGTGCTGTGATAGTGCCACACAAAACAACAAGGGTGCAAGCCTTCTCTATGAAAAAAATGACCACACCATAACACCACCCTCTTCGAATTTTACTGTCGGCTCTATACATGTTGGCGGGTGATGTTCACCAGGCATTCGACATACCCACACCCTGCCATCGGATCGCCACATTGTGTGCCGTGATTCATCACTCGACACAACGTTTTTCCAGTGTTCAACCATCCAATGTTTATGCTCCTTACACCAAGCGAGGCATCATTTAGAATTTACCAGTGTGATGTGTAGCTTATGAGCAGCTACTCGTCCACGAAATCCAAGTTTTCTGACCTCCTGCCTAACTGTCATAGTACTTGCAGTGGATCCTGATGCAGTTTGGAATTCATGTTTGATGTTCTGGATAGATGTCTGCCTATTACACATTATGATCCTCTTCAACTGTCGGCGGCTCTGTCAGTCAACAGACGAGGTTGACCTGTACGCTTTTGTGTTGTACGTGTCCCTTCACATTTCCACTTCACTATCATATTGGAAACAGTGGGCCTAGGTATGTTTAGGAGTGTCGAAATCCCATGTACAGACATATGACACAAATGACACCCAATCCCCTGCCACGTTCAAAGCCCGCGAGTTCTGTGGAGTGCTGCATTCTGCTCTCTCATGATGTCTAACGACTACTGAGGCTGCTAATATGGCGTACCTGGCAGTAGGGGGCAGCATAATGCACCTAATATGAAAAACATGTGTTTTTGAGGGTGTCTGGATACTTTGTATCACATAGCGTATGTCAGTCATCACTGTGGACCTTGTAGGCAGAAAGACACTTAAGTCTCTGCATAACAAATTACATAGGTTTAGTGAGCATGATGTAGAGTTGTTAGAAATGATACTGCTCAGTTTTAGTACTGCAACTAAAAACTTTCGTTTCATAGCAAAGTGTTACTGTATATAGGTGATGGATATTCAGAGATTCTTGGGCTGGACTTTCCCAATAAACACCACACAAAGCTCAATCTTTTGTGGTATACAATATAACTCAGTGGGGATTTGTTTCCATTGTAGGATATAGCCACAAGGGAGTTAATGTCGCAAGCAATGGAGGTAGAAACCATACTGCACACTGAAGTCTCTCCAGCCCGTAATGAAGGAGTTCACGGATCAGCAATTGGCAGAAGGTGTAATAGAGCATAGCTATAGACCATGTAGTGCAGCAGTGGTCACTGTACCAAAGAGAGACTGGGTGGTACAAGGAAATAGAGATTTTATTGTGACTATTGATTTCTCAACAGATGTCCAATTCCAAGCATTGTGGAAACATTGGACAACTTAGGACAGTGCCAGTATTTTACAATGTGGCTCTAAGAAGTGGATTTCACCAGTTAGAGATAGTCCCAGAAGATAGACCAAAGACAGCTTTCACTGTACCATGGCATCGTTACCAGTACCGTAGAAGCTGTTTGGGCTTAAAAATGCACATTAGAGAGGTTATTAGCTGGAGTGCTACTTGGACTGAAGCCCAAAACACGCATTGTATATTTGGATGATATCATTATATTCTCAAAAGGTGTGCCAGATCACATGAAATGCTTGGAAGACATGTTCAGCAGACCATCAGTACATCTGCCTCTTGACATAGATAAATGGCATTCTGCGCAGGCCAAGTTGAAGTATCTAAGACATATGATTAGCAGGAAATGTGTTCAAACCGATTCTTGCATATAGAGGCAAGCTAGAACTTTGCAATAGCACAGGCCATGAAACAATTACAGTCATTGGTTCAAATGATTCTGAGCACTATGGGACTTAACATCTGAGGTCATCAGTCCCCTAAAACTTAGAACTACTTAAACCTAACGAACCTAAGGACATCACACACATCCATGCCTGAGGCAGGATTCGAACCTGTGACCGTAGCGGTCGCGCGGTTCCAGACTGAAGCACCTAGAACCGCTCAGCCACACCGGCTGGCTACAGTCATTTCTGAACTTATGTAAATGTTGTCTAAAATTTTTAAAAAGTTTTGCACAGATAGCAGAACTATTAAATTAGTTATTAAGGAAATGTAGCAAATTCAAGTGGTCAGTGGAATGTCAAATGAAATTTGAAACAATGAAGACAGCATTAGTTTCTGATGTACCGATCTTTCCAATTTTGAGAAGGAGTTTACCTTCTCATGGAATGTCAGGAGTGGGGCAGTTGGTTGTATTTTGATCCAGATTCTTGATGGAAAGAAACATCCAGTAGCATATGCTTCAAGATAGCTGAATATAACAACTCCACTATGGAAAAGGAAATGCTAGCCATTATATTTGTGATCACATATGTGTGCTGTTATTTAAATGGCCAGAAATTTAACATAATAACAGATCACACATAGCTGGTAGGGCTGAAAGTTCCTTCAGTTAAATTAACAAGGTGCGCACTCAAACTCTATGAGTTCGATTATGAGGTTATTCATAAACCAGGCAGAAAGCACATGAAAGTGCACACATTGAGTAGAAAGTTGCAGTATTGAACGCACTAGGTGAAAGTGTAATGGAGTGGCAGAGAGTGCAGGCACCTACAAACACTCTCAGACATCCAGGTCACAACCAAAGTTTGTGATGCATGATGGCTTACTTTGCAGAATAACTAAATGCGGACCGTACATAGTGGCTACAACAGCACTCCAGGACATGGTGTCACAACGGGCACATGGCCATATTTTGTTAGGTCATGGAGGATTCAGAATGATGGACAGATGATGCATGGAAAGATTATGGTAGAATACAAGAAAGCATCATGTTGAGAAGTATCTGAAGGACTGTGTACCTTGTGCAACAGAGCAGAGTTTAGTCATCAAAAAACCCCTTTTCGAAGATTAACAGAGGCTTCTAAGCCTTTTCAAATTACTGAGTTTGATATTCTGGAACTGTTTAACAGAACATGTGCAGGAAATAAATATGTAATGACAATTATAGATCAATTTTCAAGGTTTATAACAATAAAAGTGATTCTAGACAGCAGGATAGTACAGTAGCTCACACTGTAGTTAACAGCTAGATACTTAAATTTGGTGTGCGATACCTTAATTATGGATCAGGATACAAATTTTATATCAGACTTGAAGAAGGAGTTATGTCATGTGCTTCAAATTGAGAAATTACATACAAGCTCGTTCCATTCATAGACTAATTGCAGAACAGAGAGAGTGCACAGGAACATTCCTAAAATGTTAAGTTATTATGTTAATAGTCAGCACAATGATTGGGATACGCACCTCCAACACACAGATTCTGTACATAATTTTGAAGTATGTACTAGCACAGATATGCCACTATTTAAGATAGTGTATGTTAGGAAAATACTGTCCCCTCGGACATGATTCCTAAACTAGGATCTAACTGTGAATCAGTCAAAACGTTTCTAAAAAGGATAAGTGAGGTGTGGCCGAAAATGAAGCAAGCTAACACCAAAGCCTTGGAACAACAAGAACAGTTGGGACAGCATATAGGAATGCCACCTCAGTATTGAGTGGCTCAGAGGCTTTTAGGTACTAATCCTCACAAAGGAAAGTCGAAGCAGTTCTTTACTAACTATCAGGATCCCTAGTAAATCACAGAGAAGACTTCATCAGTAAACATTAAGGCGTGATTTCCAAGTAAAATATATCAACGGAAGCTCTGATAGCAGCTGTTTTTACTTGGCATCCTTTATGGGACCACTGAAACAACTGTCATCACAACTGATTCATTTTGGACAAGTTATGTGATGGTGTGGTGGCAGAATTACAGATTGTAAGTACACAATGCACTTCATTAATCTCTTATCTCTCTCATTGTCTTAACATGAGAGGCAATAATAAACCTGAAGTAGCATAGCTGAAAAACAAAGTTTTCAAAGCTATCTCATTTGGGCAGCTTCATTAATTCATCCTGTCTGAGAAGTGCCTTGCACAGAATGCTTGTGTCTACTGTATGTTGTCCAACACTCAGGGGTCCTTGTAGGTCAATAGTAGTGCTGTGAAGAACATGCACATTTCGCAATATCATCAGCAAATTGTGGTGAAACTTCGATTGGCTTCCAAAATATCCTCCACTTCAAACCCACTACTCCAAAAGCAAAGGTCTGGGAAAGCGTTTGTTGAAATATTCATTCCACAGATCTAAAACACATTGACTATAATATTTGATAAAATGCCTCAGTAATGGATGTCTAATCTCCAATGACTGCGAAAGGCAATTCAACTGATGTATGAGGTCTGTTCAAAAAATTCTGGAACATTTGTAATTTCACACCACTGGTGTGTTGGATCGAAATACCGTTGACATTCTTGTACACGGCTGTGTTTAATCTGTAACTGCCGGAAGTTTTTGTTGTATCTCTGCTAGTTCTTGTTCAGTGCTGTATTGAGTAGAAAATTGTGTTCCACTGTTTGCGAATTTTGAAATGGCAGGGTTACAGCAGCAACACATCTCCATTAAATTTTGTGTGAAACTCAAGAAAATCTTTACAGAGATATACCAAATGACACAGGAAGCCTATGGTGATGAGTGCTTAAGTCGTACTTGGTGTTACAGATGGTTCGTAGTTTAAAAATAGCTGGACCGAAGTTAAAGATAACACTCATTCAGTGCGCCCTTCGCCATCCAGCAACGACACTCTTGTCAGGAACGTCAATGGAATTGTGCATGTCAATTGAAATCAGACTGCTCGAGACAATGCAGAAGACTGTAACATTTCAGTTGGATCATGTCACAAAATCCTAACACAACATCTTGGAACAGATCGTGTTGCCATCAAGTTCATCCCAAGACTCATGAGTCAAGACTAGAAAGGCCTTCGCCTCAAAATCTGTGAAGAGCTATTTGATCGTGAAAATGAGAACGAAATGTTCCTTAAGAGAATCACAACTGGTGATGAGACGTGGGTCTACGGCTATAATGTTGAGACCAATGTTCAGTCTTCACAATGAGTGGAAAAGATGAAGATTTGCAATGATAGATGAGATAAAAGAAAATTCACAGACGGCGCTTCGTGCGATCCAGCAAGAGGCGTACCAATACTGCTTCCAGAAATGGAAACAGCATTGGGAGTGGTGTATCAATTGTGGGGGACAGTATTTCGAAGGAGACCACGCACAATAAGTAAAGGGCAAACATAGAAAAATTTTGTGTACAAAAATTCCAGAATTATTTGAACAGACCTCGTATTTAGTTGTGGAGAGTCTGGCGGTATATTATCCTTCTCATGTTGCATAAAGCGAAACACACTAGAAGAATAAAATATACCACCTTCCCCTTCCTTTCTATATCCCCCAACATCGATTATAACGAATTTCCCCTGGCGATCTGCAACTGCTTATAGTATGATTGAAAGAAAAATTTTATGGCTGTAAAACTTTGTACCAGAATTTTCTGGGCATTCTAGACGAATGTGTTTTTTGCCAACGTCACCGACTGCAGGTGTAAATTTCAGTATGTTATATAAATCATTTACAGTATTTACAAAAACACTTTTGCATGTGGTGTGGCTCGAGGAAATCCCACAACATTTTGGTAGTTGACTCCACAATACTTATGACGGTTGTGAATCCTATTGTGAATGTCGGAGCCATGTCTCAAAAACTACTTCTGGTTTCTAGGGACCTGTAACAATTCTTGTTTCGTCAGCAAATGATGTTATTTCATTGGAAAACACTGTAGTAGCTTGAATATCTGTTAGATGTCGAAGTTTTACCTATTAATCATATGGCAAAACATTCTCCTCTTTGCGTAATATCATTTGCCAAAATATTGTATCGATATCTGAAACTTTTTATGAGATATGAGGAATGTTACAAATATTTCATTCTAGCTTTTTCGCTCTCACACGAGTTGAGACGAAGTGCTTTACAAAGCGATGGAAATTCTTGAGACTGGTAACAGTTAGCGATATCCTTCTAAGTTTAAAGAATAATTCAGTATTTTAGCTATGGAGAAACACATGACCTAACACACACCAAACGCAAATTCATAGTGACCCCTAGTTTTCTAAGAAAACTTTTCGAAATTATTACTATAGGTTGCTTAATTTTGAAATATTATGTCCACCATTAAAGAAATGATCGGCAGTTCACCATGAAGCTGACAAGTAAAGGTATGAGATGCACGAGAATCAAATTTTTTACCAAGTGGTTTCTTTAAAACTGGTTGAGAAAGATAGCACATCGGCCGGCTTGTGCGTTTGCCGTCCACGCAGTGAGTGAAGCGAGCCTCCCGGTCACGGCGCCGCTCCTTGCCCTGGTATTCCCAGACACGAAGCAGCAGTGTGGCAGCTGCCTGACATACACCTCCGCTCTGTGCTGTAGCTCCGCTCCACTATAATCTGGGACTAAGACAGTCGGGAAGCTACCAGAAAATAAGCACAATATGCACAGTGTGTGTTAGGCACTGTGGTCATGCAACAAGTAGTAATATTTGGGTTTTGTTATGTTATATCCAGTGCTATTCAACACATTTAATATTTTATTCTTGTTCAAGTGTTAATGTGATTTTATATTAGTTGCCATGGATCATTACAGGTTGTGTTTTGAATATGGGTTATTTCGTAGCTGATTTGTTTTGTATATGTGATTTGAAAGAGGGAGGGAATGATGGAAGTTCCTGTACTCAGGTGGCAGATCAGCAGGGACAACCAGATGAGTAGTTCTAGTCCTTATCTGGACGCCCCCAAAAAATAACTTTTTCATATTAGGCGCACTGTGCTGCCACCTACTACCAGGTACTCCATATCACCGACCTCAGTAGTCATTAGACATTGTGAGAGAGCACAATGCGGCGCTCCGCGGAACTCACGGACTTCGAATGTGGTCAGGTGATTGGGTGTCACATGTCTGTACGCTAGATTTCCACACTCCTAAACGGCCCTAGGTCCAGTGTGAAGGGACACATACAGCACAAAAGCATACAGGCCAACCTCATCTGTTGACTGACAGAGACCGCTGACAATTGAAGAGGGTCGTAATATGTAATAGGCAGACATCTATCCAGAACATCACCCAGAAATTCCAAACTGCATCAGAATCCACTGCAACTACTATGACAGTTAGATAGGAGGTAAGAAAACTTGGATTTCATGAGCGAGTGGCTGCTCATAAGCCACACATCACGCCGGTAAACGCCAAACGACGCCTCGCTTGGTGTAATGAGCATAAACATTAGATGATTGAACAGTGGAAAAACTTTGTGTGGAGTGACGAATCACAGTACACAATGTGGTGATCTGATGGCAGGGTGTGGGGATGGCGGATGCCTGGTGAACGTCATCTGCTAGCGGGTGTAGTGCCACCAGTAAAATTCGGAGGCAGTGGTGTTATGGTGTGGTCATGTTTTTCATGGAGGGGGCTTGC
This sequence comes from Schistocerca piceifrons, assembly GCF_021461385.2. NCBI lineage: Eukaryota > Metazoa > Arthropoda > Insecta > Orthoptera > Acrididae > Schistocerca > Schistocerca piceifrons. Next base: position 634,298,325 of record NC_060141.1, on the reverse strand, counting down.
ACCCTTGTTGTTTTGCGTGGTACTATCACAGCACAGGCCTACATTGGAATTTTAAGCACCTTCTTGCTTCCCACTGTTGAAGAGCAATTTGGGATGCCGATTGCTTCTTTCAACATGATCAAGCACCTGTTCATAATGGACAGCCTGTGGCGGAGTGGTTACACGACAATAACATCCCTGTAATGGACTGGCCTGCACAGAGTCCCTACCTGAATCCCACAGAACACCTTTGGGATGTTTTGGAACGCCAAAAAAGGAGAGGAGCTATAGAAGATGGGTGGGTGTGTTGGTAGAGGGCTGCACACAAAGAGGGTGGGAGACAAGAATATGGAGGAGATGTTCCATAAAAACACGGGAGAACTGCCGGATATCAGTAATGTTCTGCCACAATATTTTGGTGCAGAGTCTTCTGGCCATCTTCAGGTGAATGCCACTGTAGTAGTACTGGCGAGTACGCACTAAGCTCTGCTATTTAAAGCCTTCTGAGGTGACATTGCGCATGTGCTGCTCAGCGTGCGCGTTCATAACGGCTCCGTGCGCTGCGCCTCGCGCCCTCCACTGTGAAAGCCTGGCGTATCGGTATCAGGTTGATTTCCATCTTTATGCAGATAACTACATCGACTACGAAGTTTCTCTATAACAGGATTCCAAGCAGAGTTTAGCTGATAACCGCTATCTCGATTGATGAGAGTCTCGTTGTCAGACAATCTTATTTCCACAGATTCATTGATAATCGAGCTCCAAAAGTTTGATGTATGGGCCAAAATTTTTGTGTCGTCGTAATTCATGGAATGGTCTGTGGAAATACAATGTTCGGCGATTGCGGACTTGGTGGGTTGGAGAAGGCGAGTATGCCGTTGGTGTTCCACAATGCGTTCCTGCACAGTTCGTGTCGTTTGCCCTATATATTATTTGCCGCATTCACCCGGAATTTTGTAAACACCTGGTTTACGCAGGCCCAGGTCGTCTTTAACGGATCCCACCAGTGATGAAATTTTGGAAGGAGGACGAAAGATGACTCTCACTTGATACTTTCTCAATATTCTGCCTATCTGTGAAGAAGTATTCCCAATAAATGGTAGATAAACAGTCGACCTGAAAGGCTCTTCCTCTTCCTTGCTCCGTCGTTTGTAGGTCTTCATCACTCTGTTCACTTGCCTAGGTGAAAAGCCATTCTTCAAAAATACTTTTTGCAGGTGTTCCAGTTCCGCTTGAAGACTGTTGGCGTCAGAGATAGTATGGGCACGGTGGACCAAGGTTTTGAGAATGCCCATTGTTTGTGCTGGATGGTGGCAACTACTAGCTTGTAGATATAGGTCTGTATGAGTGGGCTTTCTGTACACCGAGTGACCAAGTGTGCCATCACTATTCCGTCGCACCAATACGTCTAAAAATGGCAGACAACCATCTTTCTCTATCTCCATGGTAAACTTTATGTTTTCATGCATGGAGTTCATGTGACGCAAAAATTCTTGGAGACAGTCCAGACCATGAGGCCACACTATAAAAGTGTCGTCAACGTACCGCCAAAATACTGTCGGTTTAAAAGTGGCAAAGTCGAGTGCTCTCTCCTCAAAATCCTCCATAAAAAGATTGGCCACCAGGGGAGACAAAGGACTCCCCATGGCGACACCATCAGATTGTTCGTAAAATTCGTTGTTAAATATAAAACATGTAGGGGAGAGAGTGTGCTCAAACAACGCTGTAATGTCTGCACCAAATATATTGCCAATGAGGTGTAGTGAGTCCACCAGAGGCACCTTTGTGAACAGTGAAACCACATCATGACTGACCAATAAGTCACTACTTTGCAGTTGTAGTGACTGAAGTCGACTGATAAAATCACCAGAATTCTTTATGTGATGTGCACACTTGCCTATCATTGGTTTGAGCAAAGATGCCAAGAATTTTGCTAGGTCGCAGGTGGCAGCTCCAATGTTACTCACAATTGGACGTAATGGCACATTTTCCTTGTGGATCTTAGGCAGTCCATGTAGCCTAGGTGGAACTGAAAGAGATGCAGCAGGAAGTTCCAACTCGACGATCTGTTGTTAATTTGACAGAGAAAACTTTAGATGACGCGATTGTGTCTGTGCTAGCAAAAGGACTGAATTTTGCTCCCACACCTGTTTCACCGTCACTTGTGGATTTCATCAGTGCCATCGAAGAAGCTGTACGCCGTCTTGATACAGATGAAGCGGAGGAAGTTCGTCGAGAGTCTTGCCGTGTATTGATCAGGGGTGCACCAATGAAGAATAACATCTCGCCCATGGAGAGGACAGCCCTCTGTAACTTACGAGCAGATGTGGATACAGTAGTCTTAAAATCTGACAAAGGAAACGCTACTGTCCTCATGCCAAGGGATGACTATATTAATAAGATCAATGTTTTATTGTGTGATTCAACGTATCGCAAAATCGATAAGGATCCCACGAGCTGAGTAGTGCGAAAAACAGCAGAACGTTTATCAAATAGTTCTCTACCGAAGGAGGTTATCAAGAGACTGAAACCAAACAGTTCAGTTCCACCTAGGCTATATGGACTGCCTAAGATCCACAAGGAAAATGCGCCATTACGTCCAATTGTGAGTAACATTGGAGCAGCCACCTACGACCTAGCAAAATTCTTGGCATCTTTGCTCAACCAATGATAGGCAAGTGTGCACTTCACATAAAGAATTCTGGTGATTTTATCAGTCGACTTCAGTCACTACAACTGCAAAGTAGTGACTTATTGGTCAGTCTTGATGTGGTTTCACTGTTCACAAAGGTGCCTCTGGTGGACTCACTACACCTCATTGGCAATATATTTGGTGCAGACATTACAGCGTTGTTTGAGCACACTCTCTCCTCTACATATTTTATATTTAACAACGAATTTTACGAACAGTCTGATGGTGTCGCCATGGGGAGTCCTTTGTCTCCCCTGGTGGCCAATCTTTTTATGGAGGATTTTGAGGAGAGAGCACTCGACTTTGTCACTTTTAAACCGACAGTATTTTGGCGGTACGTTGACGACACTTTTATAGTGTGCCTCATGGTCTGGACCGTCTCCAAGAATTTTTGCGTCACATGAACTCCATGCATGAAAACATAAAGTTTACCATGGAGATAGAGAAAGATGGTTGTCTGCCATTTTTAGACGTATTGGTGCGACGGAATAGTGATGGCACACTTGGTCACTCGGTGTACAGAAAGCCCACTCATACAGACCTATATCTACAAGCTAGTAGTTGCCACCATCCAGCACAAACAATGGGCATTCTCAAAACCTTGGTCCACCGTGCCCATACTATCTCTGACGCCAACAGTCTTCAAGCGGAACTGGAACACCCGCAAAAAGTATTTTTGAAGAATGGCTTTTCACCTAGGCACGTGAACAGAGTGATGAAGACCTACAAACGACGGAGCAAGGAAGAGGAAGAGCCTTTCAGGTCGACTGTTTATCTACCATTTATTGGGAATATTTCTTCACAGATAGGCAGAATATTGAGAAAGTATCAAGTGAGAGTCATCTTTCGTCCTCCTTCCAAAATTTCATCACTGGTGGGATCCATTAAAGACGACCTGGGCCTGCGTAAACCAGGTGTTTACAAAATTCCGTGTGAATGCAGCAAATCATATATAGGGCAAACGACACGAACTGTGCAGGAACGCATTGTGGAACACAAACGGCATACTCACCTTCCCCAACCCGCCAAGTCTGCAATCGCTGAACATTGTATTTCCACAGACCATTCCATGAATTACGACGACACAAAAATTTTGGCCCATACATCAAACTTTTGGAGCTCAATTATCAATGAATCTGTGGAAATAAGATTGTCCGACAACGAGACTCTCATCAACCGAGATAGTGGTTATCAGCTAAACTCTGCTTGGAATCCTGTTATAGAGAAACTTCGTAGTCGACGTAGTTATCTGCATAAAGATGGAAATCAACCTTATACCGATACGCCAGGCTTTCACAGTGGAGGGCGCGAGGCGCAGCACACGGAGCTGTTATGAACGTGCACGCTGAGCAGCGCATGCAGGACAGTGGTGGTAGAAACTATTGTATGGAGAGTGTGGGTACAGTAGGTTAATGTAGGTTCAGGAGCAGTGAATGTGTTGTAAGGATTATCCCTTCTGTGTAGCTTAGAAAAGATGGTGGTGGAGGGGAGGATCCAGATGGCTTGAGTAGTGAAGCAGCAATTGGAATCAAGCATGTAATGTTCAGTTGTATCTTGTGCCACAGGGTGGTCTACTTTATTCTTGGCTGCAGTTTGGCAGTGGCCATTCATCCTGGTTGACAGCTAGTTGATGGTCATACCAATATAAAATGCTGTAAAATGATTGCAGCAGATCTGGTATATGACATGGCTGCTTTCCAAGGTGGCCCAACCTTTGTTATGGTACGATAAGCCTGCAATAGGACAGGAAGTGCTGAATGAGTGGCTTGAGCAGGTCTTTCAACTGGGTCTTCCACAGGGATATCATCGATGTGGCAGGATGCTGGGACTGTGAGTGGCATAGGAAAGAACTAGGATGTTGTGGAGGTTGGATGGGCGACAGAACGCCACTTTAGGAGAGATGGGAAGGATCTTGGGTATGATGTCCCTCATTTCAGGGCACGATGATAAGTAATCAAAGCCCTGACGAAGGATGTAGTTCAGTTGTTCCCATCCGGGAAGGTGGAAGGTTTGGGGGCGTCTGGGGAAATGGCAAAAATACTGTTTTTCCTTTCATTTCATTATATAGGCCTCATTCGATTATAACTGACTGTTTTTGAATGAGATAACTTTTGTTTGTGTAGTGACAATGTTATAGCACAATAAAATACTTTTCTGCCATTACTCATGCCAAATAAATCCACTACCAACTGAAAGATTGTTGGGTCGCCACACTGCTTATCTAAGTATGGTGCTATACGACAGGGTCCTGTGTCCTTGTCTTCCTGCAACCTGTGAAAGACCCATCCAGATAATGAAATGGAGACTAATAGTTTATTGTGAAGTCCAAATCACAGCACAATTTGGCTTTTGCAAATACACAAAGAATTAACACAGGCATAAGGCACATTAAATGACAGAAAATATTGTACAGCCGACTGGAAATTGAGTCTCTAACTTATGGGTTTGGAGTGTGATACTTTAAGATTTATCAGGTTAAATATAAAAAGAATTACAGCATGTTTTTCTTTTTGTTTTCAGCTTCTAAATGGGTCGTACAGCTTCCTTGCTGTTCTGCTTCAGCTGAACAACTCCAACTGAGAACTGGACTCGACTAAGATTGGGTTCTGCAGATATTCCTCAAATGGCACTGCCGTTACATTAAAGAGGAACAAACCATGCAACCTTAATGCAGAATCTTTTAGCTCAGGCTTGTAGGTTTTACGTTTGTTTCATGCAGACAGTCCACTACCACTACCGGCCGTGATACCAGTCCCTACACTTGCACTTGTGGTGGACTTGCAAAGGCTAATATTCACACCAAAATTAAAGTTATTCATTGATCTATATTTGTTTTAAAACAAAACCATGGAATTGTTCACAGTACCTTCCTAATATCTACATGAGGGAAAATATTGTGTGTCTTCTGGAATGCAGTTAGAAATCACTTCTCAAAAGCAGTCAACAAATCTCTTATGTATCTGTATACATACAAAGTAAAATACCTGCTCCTGTTTCCTGAATGTCATATTTGGTAGTATTCCCCCTTACAGTTAATTAGGGAACCTATAGGCGTAAAAAGTTAACAAAATAGAAGAAAAAAAATTCATGTTTCAGTATTGTGTCTTTTATGATGTAACGAATTTCAGTCACTGAAAGCTATACAGCTTGCACTATTGAATGTTGGTACATAAGTTTGAGTGTGATTATTATTCTTTAAAATTTTTACTCATTGAAATAAATACATTTTATCTTAACTCAGCTGAACACTAAAACTGACAAGTAACAAATTGTACTATCTTATGGAAATTCACTGAAACTTAATTACATTTTCCTTAGTAAAAGAGTGTACAGGAGAAAGGGAATTTTGTTCTACACTCATGCTCATAAATTAAGGATAATGCTGATACATGGTGAAACAACACTCTGGTGGGCGGTTTGAGGGTTTAAATCACCTCAGGGTATGACCATGCGGTGCATTTGACTTGCGGTCATCGCACAGTGGTGCTGGCAGCAGTCCACATATGCAGAGGTGTGTTGGTGTATGTCAGAGTACGGTGCAGCAAGTAAGTGTGCAGATGTTTTCGGACGTGCTAATGGTGACAATGGTTCAATGAACACACATTGATGACATTATGAGGGGTAGAATACTAGGGCGACTGGAGGCTGGTCAAACACAGCAGGTCATAGCATCGGCTCTCCGTGTACCACAAAGTGTGATCTCAAGATTATGGCAACAATTCCAGTAGACTGGAAAGGTGTACAGGCACTACAGTACAGGGTGTCCATAGTGTACAACACCACAAGAAGACTGATATCTCACCATCAGTGCCCGCAGACGGCCATAGAGTACTGCAGGTAGCCTTGCTCGGGACCTTACTGCAGGCACTGGAACGGTTGTCTCCAGACACAGTCTACAGATGACTGAACAGACATGGTTTATTCGCCCAGAGACCTGCAAGGTGTATTCCATTGACCCCAGGTCGCAGAAGAGCCCATAAAGCCTGGTGTCAAGAAAACAGTACATGGTCACTGAAACAGTGGCCCAGGTTATGTTCATGGATGAGTCCAGGTATAGTCTGAACAGTGATTCCCACTGGGTTTTCATCTGACATGAACCAGGAATCAGATGCCAACCCCTTAATGTCCTTTAAAGGGACCTGTACGGAGGTCATGGTTTGATGGTGTGGGGTGGGATTATGATTGGTGCATGTACATCCCTGCATGTCTTTGACAGAGGAACTGTAACAGGTCAGGTGTATCGGGATGTCATTTTGCACCAGAATGTCCGCATTTTCAGGGGTGCAGTGGGTCCCACTTTCCTCCTGACGGACGGTAATGCATTGCCCCACATAGCTGCCATCGTGGAGAAGTACCTTGAAACAGAAGATACCAGGTGAATGGAGTGGCCTGCCTGTTCTCCAGAACTAAACCCCATCAAGCACATCTGGGATGCTCTCGGTCGCCGTATCACTGCACGTCTTCAAACCCCTATGACACTTCAGGAGCTCCGGCAGGCACTGGTGCAAGAATGGAAGGCTATACCCCAGCAGCTGCTCGACCACCTGATCCAGAATATGCCAGCCTGTTGTGCGGCCTGTGTACTTGTGCATGGTGATCATGTCCCATACTGATGTCGGGCTACGTGGCAGGAAACAGTGGCGTTTTGTAGCACGTGTTTCGGGACGGTTTTCTCAACTTATCACCAATACCATGGATTTACAGATCTGTGTCCCCTATGTGACTATGCTATTAGTGCCAGTTTTGTGTAGAGCCGTGTTGTATGGCACCACATTCTGCAATTATCCTTAATTTATGAGCATGAGTGTAGGTAATGCTTGATGCTAATGTGAATTCTTGACAGTAATGTGAAAGACTGGTTTCATTCACGGATGAGAAAAGCAGTGTTTTCAGTGGTTTGGGGAAATAGACAAGCACTAGGTACTGATGATTATTATGGATCTGTAGTTTTTCTCCTAGCAAAAATAGTTTTCTTTAATTTCTTAAAACACTTACTATCCATACAGAAAATCTTAAAGAGTGTAAGAACTGGGGAAAATCAAACAAAACTTTTGTTGTTTAATGCCTATTACCCATCTTCCACTTGACTAAATTCATTCTTGTTTGTGTGAACCTAGTGCACAATTTGGTTCCACTGGGAAACATGTAATTTGTAACATAAATCTTTTACCTCACCCTTTCTGACAGTTCTTTCCATACAATGTCATTGGATTTAACAAATTGGTAAAATCTCTTTCGCCATACACAGTATCCATTGAAAATTCTTAGTTAATCCAGTGATATAGCTTAGTCTGTCAGAAAGACATTGAGTCTTAAAGAATGGCATTTTATTTTACCCAAGCTTAGATATTGATGTTTTCTGCATTTATAACTTTTAGAAAGTTCTTTTTCTTAAAGAAGTCCAAGCTGAATTTCCACAGAATGTTTCGTTCTTCAAACAACCCACTGACAGCCACCATGCCACATTCTGCTATTTTGAATAGTGTGCTAGTCGAGCCTCCACAGTATTTGCAGTAACTCATATCCTTAAGTTTCTCAAAATAATTTACTATTTTCTACTACATCTTCTGCAATTCCCAAGTCCAAACACCTTTTGCTGTGCTTAACAGCATCTTTAAAGAAAATCTTATTAGTGAAACTAAGGCATTATAGCATCCTCATGTCATGGATGGAGTCATATACAACCAATAAGAAAAAAACATCATACTAACGAATGATATCATGAGAATTAAATAATATTTACATTTGGGAAACATTAAATATGGTAACCTGCAAAGATCGGCATTTGGCCACTGTTGTCCTTGACCTATATAAATGATTTACCAAATACTTTGTTTTTGATGACTCAAGTACACTGGTAAAGAGCACCATACCACACATTCAGTCGAATAGTAGAAAGTTTTTCTTTTAATCTTACAAAACTCATATTAAGCAATTCGAGGAAAAAACATAACATTTAGAAACTTCCTGGCAGATTAAAACAGTGTGCCAGACCAGAACTCAAACCCAGAACCTTGGCTTTTGCAGGAAGTGCACTTACTCACCGGGCATCCAAGCATGATTCATGAACCGTCCTCACACCTTCACTTCTGCCAGTATCTCTTTTCCTACCTTCCAAATTTCATGTAATTTCTCCTGCATACTTTGTGGAACTAGCACTCCAGGAAAAAAAGATATTGTGGGGAAATGGCTTAGTGGCAGCCTAAGCTGCATCAGGAAGTTTAAAAGCAGTGTGCACTCCGCTTCAAAGTGAAAGATACATTCTAGAAACAATCACCCTGGGTGTGGCTAGGCCATTTCTGTCCAATATCCTTTCGCCAAGAGTGTTAGTGCCCACAAGATATGCAGGAGAACTTCAATGAAGTTTGGAAGGCGAGAGAGAGGTACTGGCAGAAGTGAAGCTCTCAGGGAGATCATGAATTGGACTTGGATAAACCAGTCAGTACAGTACTTGGCTGCAGATCACGATTCTGGGTTCAAGTCCATTCTAGCACACAGTTTTAATCTTTCACTCTGCTACAGAGCGAAACATTCAGTCTGAATATGCGTATGGTGTATACATTCTTACTGGCACCAGATCTAGAGATAAATGGACATACTCTAAATGAAATGTCCTTTATAATATTACGAGGATTCAGGTATCACATAAACTTAGGTGGCAATAGCACATAGAAATTGTTCTCACTGTGTTAATTCCATGCAAACTAGGTATGCTAATGCCTGAAGCAGAGGTGTTCGTCAATCACAACATACTGTTATCCAGTGTAAAGTACACTTCTGGAAGTGAATATTAGAGCAAGATGTTATTGGTTCTTGACATGAATTTACATGAACTTCATTTGATAAATGCTTAAAGAATTTGGATCTGGTCAGGAGATGTACTTCAACAGCCTAATGGTAAGGTGACTGCTTAAGTAAAACAGGACACCCTGACACAAATTTTCAATTATCGCTTCAGATTCCTGCCCTATCTTCAGCTTATCCTGTCCTATTTTGATAATTTTTTTTATCCCTATATTATTTCTGCAATGATCTGACATTTTTGATACTATTGTACTAATGGTCTATGGACAAATAAATAAATATTCATTCTCCAAAATAAAAATTCACTCTAAAAATAAAAACATTTGCTCTTCTAATTGCAAGCCAATTTTCTTAGGCAATTTATATAGAACACCAGTCTTCTGGTCATGTTCTGTGTATCCCCTTCTCAGCATGAACCTCTGACTTCAGTTTTGGTCATTGTTCTTACAACTGAGAAGTTTTCATCCTCAAAAAAGCATTACAATTTGTTAACCATTCAGAAAGGAAAAAAATCCAGGTCTACACACACATAATTTACAAAAATAAAATACATTTATTCATATTAACCGTACATTAAAATCACAATCAGTGCAGCTGCACATACACAGACAAAACACTACTATCAAAGATATCACAGATAATTAAAAGTTACAATAAACCTATCAGTTTCAACTTTACTTAAAAGTTTTCTGGTTTCAAAAATCACACAAATGTTATTCAATACAGCACAATAGTATCTCTGGATTAGTGTTTCACAGCTACAACAAAGATTTTTTACATTCCTGATTATAATAAAGGACAATAAAACTTAATTAGAAGCACCATCCACAACTACAGAAAAAAAATAATGATATCAGGAACATTGTGTTTCCGTAAGCAGCGTCTAACAAATCCTTCATACAAAAATGTGTTTGTTTACTTGAACAGTTAAGTAGAGTTGGGTTGAAACTTCAGCAGCTCGCACAGATGTTAACACACCATGAACTTTAAAAAGCTACAGACTTTTATATGATAAGGGAACAGAAAAAAATGTCTAGCTGCTTGAAGAGCTTTGTCCAACATGGTCCCTCATAAAGAAGTCATCTTCAGTTCTATGTGATTCTCAAATAATGGTACATACATTTTTGTACTTTTCTGTGCATCAATGATGCTATTAAAATAAACTTCTAACACTATACATAAAACAATAATATATCAATCTGCCATACTCATCTTCTTGGATACCAAGAAATATAGAAATATACATAATTTTATGGTAGCACTATTTCAGCAGCATGAAAAAGAATTTACTTGCTTGTTATATGACTGTAATAAAAGATTACATTTTGTTTCTTTAAAACAGTATCTTATCTTCTACTATAACAAAAATTATGTTCTTTTCAACATGAGGTCCCTGAAAAATAAATGAACTTTTGCAATGGCACTGAACACTGCCTTATACAAAAAAACACACTATCACATAATTCTTTTAATCAAAGACTACTTAAGTATCATCGGAGTCAAGGCTCATTGGAGGACTATCATCACAAGATAACTCTGCTGTCTGATCAGTCTTCAGAGGCACATGGAAATTCTTTTTGAGCACACGACTTCGTGGGGTCAGAGCCAATGGTGAGAGACTGGGAGGTTCGCCATACTGTTCCAGCTTGAACAGCTTACGCTGAACTTTTTCACTCAGTTCTGGTGTAACAGCTGGTTTACTAAGCCGTGATAATTCTGCTGTTGAAGGATTTGTTTGTCTCACATTAAGAGATGCATTTCTCACTGGAGTCACAAAATTCTCATTTAGGAATGACAAAACAATTCCCTCACAAGTATATGAAAAATTGTCAATATCCTGAAAAAGATGGTGCACTGTCAATTAATTGATTTAACAACAACACTGCTACAAAATAAAAGCTAAAATAACACAAAAAGTGTCACAAGACATCTTAATGAGTCTTCCTCTGCTTTGCACATTACCATCCTTAAATGAAATATTTTGTTACCATGAGAGATTTTTAAAAAGAAGTATTAAGTATGTGTAAATAATATATTACGCATTTTTTGGCCAAAGACAGTATACTATAGAGAAGCTTCTTTTCAACACAAAATAGAACTGATTACAATGTAATCCATGTAAAGTAATTAAAGTTTAATCCATTAAGCAGACAGCTTACTGGAAATTAAGTAAAATGAACAATAATGTAGAGAATATTCAAGCTTCACTGAAATGTCCTTTTATTGACAACAAAGCAGTTGTTACAAGTACGTCTTCAGCTTGATGAAACTACTCTCAAACTTCTAGTAGCTGAGTGAGTAGAACAACAATTTCAAAGTTGTAATAGCATGTCACATTTCGAATTTCTGCCAGTTGTCTCTTGAACGGCTAATTAAACTTTGTCCCTTATGTCTGTGATTAAATGACTAGTAAGTATGAATGGAAAATGTGTTTACACTGGCATCCAAAAGTGAGTAGTAGTTTGGCTTGTTACAGCTGTAACTTAGGAAACATTTCAATTACCTGAAGACAAAAACTTTTAGAATAATTTTCCTTATTTCCATGTTATTTACCAAGAAAGTGTTATAAGGAGGATAAAAATTGGTTTGAATTATTACCTCCACCCTTACATTGTCTAACACTGTGCTACTTATACACACTGAAACATGAAAATAGAGATATTACAGGTGGCTTACGTAATGAAATTATTTCATAAATAACACAGCTGGTGTATAAAACATCAGGGCATTATGAAGGTACTACCAGAAAACATAAAACACATGTTAAGTATGACCAATTGCGATACAAATATATGATTAAAATTTCAGATTAATGGGATTTTACTGCTTCTAAAAGGGATATGGTTTGTGATAACATGTCAATTTGCAGTATGATATTTTCTTTGTGCAGCATCAATCAGAAACATTATGAATTAATCTGTTCTGATCTTTTAATTGAAGACTACAGTCCATTTATATTAAAAGCACAAAGATATTTTGAAGTCAGAAAGTCAGCTTCTAAATGACTCTCCACTCCCCCCCACATTTCTTGTCAGTCATACCTATTCCTCTAGTTTCTTTGAAGCAACTGTTCAACATGATCAGACGGAGACTGCTGGCAAGAACAACTTATTACAATTACTAATTGCCTTCAGTAAACAGCAGCCACTACCTGAACATGTCGCAGTTGTCTTGAAGAAATGTTGTGCAATTTACAAAACACGTCCAGTGACTAACTGAGAGCAATATACTGAACAGATCTGTCAGAGAAAGCCTGAAGAACCACTCCTCTCTTCTCTGCAGAGACAATTCCAAACTCCTGAGCATGTGAGTAAGGTCTTGTAATGCTTAAAAGGCTGGAAAACTAGCACCACAACTAAATGAGCAGCCAGTTTATTGAGCTCTTCATGCAGCCTACTCCTCTCCATTTCAGATACAGCACATATCCATCCAAACTTTGGGCCAACAGGAAAGTAGACAGTGGTGAATGCTGACATATTCTAACTGTCCCCATGATTGCAGTATGATTAACTTATCATCTCTGTCCCAACTATTTGGATGTCACAGATGTTTACTGTGTGGTCTACTTTAGTTAATCTGTTGAGTAAATCTTAATACCGGCTGTCTGAATTTCAATTATTTTCGTGAAACATTCTACAATTTCCCAGTCAGCAAATTCATTTTCCAGCAATGTACATTCAGCAGTGAATATATCTCTATAACTGTAAAGCCCATGTTCAAAACTACAAGTGACAGATTAAAGAAACACTCCATTCCTCAATCCCCTTAAATACTAATAAACAAGTGTGATGATAATTTGAACAATTTTTTTAATATATACAGTCCTTAGAATATCATACGATTAAAAATGGGCATACCTTTGGTGAACAACAGAGCTTGTGCCACTAACAGTAAAGGGTCATTTTGGAAAGAATGAAATTTCAGTTGTACTGGAGATGCTGGTGACCGCTCAAATACTTCTTATTCGGACAATACTTAAAAAAAATTTCGGCATAGTCGCACTCCGTTTCAATGGGAAATTACAATGTTTCTTCAATGGCTGGAAATGACTACAATGTCTGTCTTATGATCTAACCACAGCTGGTGATAGCCATATGTGACAAATTGTCATAGTATTGAAATGTCATTTTCAAGTGTTTCCCTAGTTATTATTTCCTGTCCTTTACTTTTCTTGGTACATATATAACAATATTTGCTAGAGAAATAATTGAGCTAATGACTCAGATAAACCAAAACAATATCAAACATGATGATTTGAGTTAGCAGGTTTCTTTTACATTAACAGAAATGTTTAGTTTGCACATCACACTAAAGTAAGTAAATACCGACTAAGAAAAATAGGTAAATTTTAAAAGTATCCTGATACTGGAAATATTTATACTTAATATAACACTGGAAAATTCTATGTGGACAACAAATAATGGAATAAGTAAAGATAACTGTTTATTCAACAGTGGAGGCATACTCCAGTTGTTGTATATGTCCTTATCTGCGGCACACCTCCCTGTACACTGAGTGATTATTTTTACACATTAGAACACTAATGCTCCAAGCAGACGAAGACACAAAATTCAGTGAAGCCGCAGGGTAAACCAAAGACACATGATGGAATGGCACCTTACACGTATAATGTGTGTGAAGGTCTATGAACGTGGAACACTTCAGAGGTATTAAGCTAATAGTTGAGTGTATGCTTTTTGATCTGAATATGCCAAATAATGTTACAAGTAGTACAATAGTTGCTTTAAGGATGGCCAGTGTATGTTTTAAAATGTGCCTTAGAGTGAAAAAAGTGCAAATGATCTATCACACTAATTACACCATTATAGGTGTTTGACTGTATTTATTTGTGTTCAGATATGATGGGCAGAGGTAATGCCCCTTTACTAACTGGTCTCTGTGCCCCAAGTCCTTACAATAGCCACAATCAGACAAACTACTCCTTTTTCTTCTTCTTCTTTTAAGAAAAGCTTCTGGGTATCAATGGTTTCCTTTCTTTCCACTTCACTCAATGGAGTTCTTCTTGCACCCAATGCAAATGGTGGTGGAGTGTCAAGTCATGACCAGATGAAAGAGATCTGCTTGCAGTGATTGTTTTCATATCACCTAAGTTTCAGAACAAATGTTCGAGCAGGTATCAAGTATCTCATTTTTATCCTTATACGTGCAGCCTGACAGAGGTGTACTTGTCTGCTAGAGCTTAGTATTGTGAACTTAATAATTTCAACAAGAACTTTGAAGTCAAATGCAAGTGACAACTTATAATGGATTTTTTCTGCGGAGTCAATGGATTTTTTTTATGTACACTACAATATGAGTATCATCTCTAAATTCAAAATGGCTGCACAACTAAATTAGGTACATTTGCCCACCTGTTTGCTGTTCCCCTAGGCTATCATATATCAGAACAGGAACCATTCCTGATTCCGCTCCCACTTCTATATGTAGCTAGATGCAGCTACAGATATAATCTGCTGGAAGTAGTTTTTCTGAATTTTGAAATTTATATCATGCGCAAATGTGTCATGCAATGACAAGGCAGTTATCAAGTGTGCCAACTGCAGTGTACTAGAAGGCACCATTTCCCAATGCAACACATGATATCAGACACTATTGTTAGAGGTGTCATCCTAAAATTTACTCCATCTTCTGTAAATAATCTCATGTTCAGTATTAACTGAATTCTCTGTTCGTGCTTGGCACTACATGACAATAATATTCAAAAGGAAACACTTTCCTAATGTTGTGCAAATACTATAGAATATTGGGAAAGTGTTTTCCTTTTAATATTAATCTCATGTTTATTCATCAGAATCTTTCAAACACCATTTCAAGTTAGGACTAGACTCATTAAAATAATAATGACAAGTGTTCATACTGAAGAAGAATCCATACGTCCATAAAAATGGATGTACGTATGTTCCACATCTCCTAAACCCCTGGATGGATTTCAACCAAACTTAGTACACATACCACTTTCTGTCTGGAAAGAATTGCTGTGGTATAAGAACCACCTATCTCTCAGAGGGGGTTGAAAAAGCACTTTAGCCCATGACATGTCAATACCCATCTTTAGTCATCCAGTATTTGATAATGAGAGCACGTAGACTTGCTACAAACTTTACACATAATTTCACCTTTTCTGATTAACAATCCCAGCAAAATGATGAAAGGGAAAAAAAAGTTGCTTGCTTATTACAGAATCACTGTTCACACCGTGAAACTTATACATGAGTAATGATGTTTTAATTTATTACTTCTTTACTACTAATCATATGACTACTGTTTCTGGCAAGCAACTGCACATGATGGGAGAAGCTATCCGTATGGTGGGAGTAAGGCGGAGGCTGTGGTGGCAAGCGGAAGGGATACCAGGGTATGGGTGGGGGCAACGGTAAAGTGCTGCTTTTGGGAACATACAGGGATGAGATGGAGAGAGGGTAGGATAGCTAGGTGGAGTCATGTGGTTAGATGGAATGGAGGGTGCGGGGGGGGGGGGGGGGGGGGGGGAGTAGGAATGGAAACAGAGGGAAGTAAAAAGACTGTGGGAGCGTTTGTGGAATAGAAGGCTTTGTAGTGCCAGAATGGGAACAGGGAAGGGGATCGGTGGGTGAAGGACAATGACTAACAAAGGATGAGGCCAGGAGGTTTATGGGAATGTAGGATATATTGCAGGGTGAGTTCCCACTTGCGAAATTCAGAAAAGCTGGTGCTGGTGGCACAGACCGTGAAGCAATCACTGGAATGAAGAACATCGTGTTGGACATTGTGCTCTGCAACTGGATGGTCCAGCTGTTTCTTGGCTACAGTTTGTCAGTGGCTATTCTTATGGACAGCCAGCTTGTTGGTTGTCATGCTCACATAGAATGCAGTATAACGGTTGCAGGTTAGCTTGTAGATCACATGACTGGTTTCAAAGGTAGCCCTGTCTTTGATGGATTAGGTGATGTTTGTCACCAGATTGGAGTAGGTGGTGGTGAGAGGATGTATGGACAGGTCTTGCATCTAGGTCTATTATGAGCCATGAGGCAATGGGCTGGTGGCAGGGGTTGTGTAGGGATGGACCAGGATATTGGGTAGGTATGGTGGGTGGTCGAACGACACTGTGGGAGGGACGGGAAAGATAGTGGATAGGATATTCCTCATTTCAGGGCACAATGAGGTCATCAAAATCTTGGCAGAGAATGTGATTCAGTTGGTCCAGTCCTGGGTGGCACTGAGTCACGAGAGGAATACTCCTCTGTGGCCGAACAGTAATATTTTGGGTGGTGGCGGGTGGCTGGAGAGATAAGGCACTAAAGATCTGTTTCTGTACAAGGCTGGGAGGGTAATAACAGTCTGTGATAGTGCTGCCAGATTTTTTTTACCCTGTAAGGGACAAATGTTCAGTTAGGCAAGAAAAACCAGGATTTCATTTTTTTACATGAGACAAACGAAAAACAAAATTATTTTTTGTGATTTATTAGTCTTTATTATATTTTAATGAAGAATGTGTAAATTTGAACATGCTTTTGTTTGATTTTAAATATCTAAAAAAATCAATGCAGTCGTTTTCATAGTTGAAAGTGGCTATTAATTCACTTTTTATGAAAGTTGAGGTACATTTCGTTTGTACATCAGCCCATTTCTATGAAGCATTTGTAACTGGGGATACTAAAGATGAATGTTAAGGTGTGAAAGATGTTAGGGATTACATTCTTGGAAAATCCTTCCACGATTTTCTTGCATTTCTCAATCAAATTCTTATTTTTGTCATCAAAAGACTGTGCCATGTCCAGGCTTCTTTGAATTATTTGAAATTCTTCGTATAAGGGGTCCATGTTCAGTTGATTGATCCTTAAAAGTTCTGCAGTTTTTTGAGAATGGTTGTAAATAATTGGTGATTTTAAGTTTAAAAACAGCATCTTGAAAAGGATGTTGTTTTCTGAGAAATCATATTGTGGTGACAAATATCCTACAAAATTGGTGCAGAAATGTAGAAAATCATTCCAAATAGTTTCTTGTGCATTAGTGCTTAATTCATTAATTATCTCTGTTGTCTTACCTTCAAAAAAGTTGTCTTGTATTCTTTGCCCAATCTCCTTGTGAATCCCATGTATTTCAGCATGCATCTCAACAACTGACAAAGACTCTGATTAATCTTCTTCAGTGTTGTTTTTATAGAAAACATTATGCAAAAACAACAAATACACTAAAGGTTTTTCTCTTCTTCTTCACATATGATTATATTTTCTAACAGATGAGGACATTCACTGTGGAATTCCAGAAAATGAGATTTTAGTGCAGATCATATTTTTAATACTCTTTCGGCAGAAGGACCAAGAGATAAAAATCTCATGGCAACATGTTTCACTGTTTCTTCCCATTGCACCACATTCATTTTAAATTTGAGTTGCAAGTTCGCTCTTTGTTTCACAGATCTACTGAAGTGACTGCATATTTTCAGTATCAAACTTTCTACATCCACTTCCAGTTTATCAGTACTGTATTTTCCAGCAGTGTGGAGAAAATGGGTGGGGCACCAGCTTTGAAAATTTTATCACTTATCAGCTGAAAGAAGTGTATAAATGGAATGGTTTCTGCCAAAGTTTACATTAGTAAATCCTAGGATCTGACAAGAAACTGGACACCCTGCAGTATTTCTGGGATAGGGTCACTGTGACAGGGTTTGTAGGTGGGTGAATCTGACAGCTGACAGAGTCCTTCTGCCAGGTGATTCTTGCTGTAGGACTATCTTTGTAGTAGACCTAAATGCAAGACCTGTCCATACATCTTCTCACCACCACCTGTTCCAATCTGGTAACAAACAACAGCTATCCCATCGAAGACTATGTGTGAAACCAGTCATGTGGTCTACAAACTAAGCTACAACAACGGTGCTGCATTCTATGTAGGCATGACAACCAACTGCCTCACGAATGGCCATCGACAAACTGAGAGCAAGAAACAGCTGGACCACTCAGCTGCTGAGGACGCTGCCCAGCACAACATTCTTCATTTCAGTGATTACTTCACAGCCTGTGTCATCAGGATCCTTCCTACCAACACCAGTTTTTATGAATTGTGCAAGTTGGAACTCTCCCTGCAATGTATGCTACATCCCTGTAATCTTCTTGGTCTCAACCTTTGTTAATCACTGTCCTTTACCCAATTTTTCCCTTTCCTGTTCCCATTCCAACACTACATAGCCTTCTAATCCACCAATGCACCCACAGTCTTTTTTCTCCTTTTCCACTCCTGTCCCCCACCCCCCACCAACACCCCTGCACCCTCTATCTAATCTCCTGACTACACTTAGCTGCCCATCTCCCCCCCCCCCCCCCCCCCCCAGCCTCCTCCTTACTCCCATCACCCAGACTGCTTCACCCATCACGTGCAGTTGCCATGTAAGAGAGAGCTACATTTGTGTGAATGTGTGTGTGTGTTTGTTTTGTCTATTCCAGAAGAAGGCTTTCTGGCTGAAACCTTACTTGTTGAGCAGTCTTTTTGTTGTGCCTGTCTGCAACTCAATGTTTCCACTATATGGTGAGTAGCAATACATCCTTTTCATAAAGTAAAATATGTGAAACATATTTGTCGTGTGTGTGCGCATGGGCGATTTCATCAGTAAAAAAATTCATTCTAAGCCCCTGGAATGATTTGAAACAAATATGGTACACACATTAGTTATGATCCAGAAAGAAATACTGTGGAAGTCAGAAGCACCAGCCTCCTGTTGGAATGAGCGGTATAAAGAGGAGAGAGAAAGGGGAAGGAGGAGATGGATAAACAGCGAGGGGCAAGGAGGACATGGACACCGATAGCGGGAAGGAGAGGATGGACAGAGAGAGGGGAGGGGGAATTGGACAGAGGGAGTGGAGAGTAGGAGGTGGACAGAGAAAGGAAAGAGAAGAAAATAGACAGAGAGTGGGAGGAGGAAGAGATGGGCAAAGAGACAGGGGGAAGAGGAGATGGAGAGAGGGAGGGGGAGGAGAAGATGGACATAGAGACAGTGTGGAGGAGATGGACAGAAGGGGAGGGGGGGGGGGGGCAGAGAGAGGTGAAGGAAGAGAGAGACTAATAGAAGATTGTCATAAATATACGAGGTGTGATCACAAAGTAATGATAATTTATGTTTTTCACACATGATCTTTGCTTATTCATCAACAACAACTTTGTCCCCTTCAAAGTAATCCCACCCAGATGCAATACACTTGTGCCAGCACTTTTTCTAATCTTGAAAGCACTTCTCGAACTTAATTTCCATTATAGTGGTCAGCTCCTTCAGTGATTCTGTTTTTATTTCATCTATGGTGGCAATACAACGTCCTTTCATGGTTCCCTTCAGCCTCGGAAATAGATAGAAGTTGCAGGGGACCACATCAGGCAAATATGGTGGCTGAGGCAACATAACGGTTTTGTTTTTTGCCAAAAAATCATTGAGGTGTGAGTGGGAGCATTATCATGATGTAATTGCCACGAGTGGTTTTTCCACAGTTCTGGTTGTTTTCTTCAGGTTGCTTCACACAAATGGCACATAACTTCCAGGTAGTGTTCCTTATTGACCTTACAACCACAAGGCAGAAAATCTTGATGTACTATCTCATTGTAATCTAAGAAAACAGAGAGAAGAACCTTCAGATGTGATCAAACTTGTCGAAATATTTTTTTTGTCTTGTTTCTTCATGCAGTTTCCATTGGGACGATTGGGTTTTGGTTTTGACGTCATACGTGTATGTCCATGTTTCGTCACCTATTACAACTTTCTTTAGAAGTTCTGGATCGATGAAGATTTCATTCAGAAATCCCTGACCTAACAACATTGCTTGGCATGACCCAAAGAATATGCCACGCAGTCAACATTTCGAATTTGGTGCTGTGCTTTAATCCATTTTTCAAGCAAAATTTAATGCAAATCCATTGTTTCCAAAAGTACGATTGGCCAAGCACTCAAAAACATGTATAATCTTTTCGACTGCCAACAATAAACTAAATATTCAAAACATCTGAAAATGAAGAAATATATCGGGAACATGTGTACCAACCAAATAAAAAAAAGTTTTTGAGAATTGGATGTATAAGGTCCACAAAATTAAAAATTTCTCATTACTTTTTGATCACACCTCCTATACCTGGGCAATGCTGGGTAATCTGCTAGTATCAGAAAAATTTGTGTATGTACATTTTACATCTCCACCTAAATGGCTGGACTGATTTCAACCAATCTTGGTACATACATCACTTACTGTATGGAAAGAATCACTGGGTGTAAGAACCACATACCTATCAAAGGGGCAGGGGTGGAGGTGAAAAAGAAGCGTGGCTCATGATGTTTCATCCAATATTTGAGTGTCAGAGTACTTAGACACACTCAAGAAACATTACACATAATTTCAAACCATTATGAAATTTTTCTCGCTGAAAGGAAAATAAGTTAATCATGTACTAAATTTTCACTGTCCATGCAGTACAACTAACACATCAGGCATAGCATTTTAATTTGTTATTCCTTACTAATAACTGTATTCACAACACATTTTGCAGACACTATTCACGTATATCACTGAATGTATCAGCAAAATCCGTATGACACACAGTTCGGGAGATATGATGTCATAAATACTAAGATGTGTGAAAAACTGCCACATCACGCATGGTGCTTTAATTTATTATGTCTTTGCTGCTAACTTTATTTGCAACACATTTCCCAAACAGTAACCAAATATACTAGTGGATGTCCCTCCAAAATTAAAGTATTGCATGATACACTCTTCAAGAGATATTATGTCATAAAAATAGAGATATGTGAAAACAAAATTACAAGGGTGAAACTCACTTGAGATACAGATGAAATGTGTCCAAAAATGTGTGAAATATGTTAATATATGGGGAATATGTTGCATGCATGTGAAATGTATATGACATTTGTGCACCCTGGCAAAGTCAGATGTAAAAAGCTCCTTGTAAACCTCTGGATTGATTTCAACCAAACTTGTTACACATATTACTCACTATCTGAAAAGAAATACTGTGGAAGTAAAAACTATCAGCCTGCTATTGAAGTGAGGGTGATAACTCTATGACAGTGAAAAAAGGTGGGGAGGAGGAGGTTGACAGAGAGAGGGAGGAGGAGGTTGACAGAGAAATGAAGAGGATGAGATGGGCAGAGAGAGATTGTCAGATAGAGGAGCAGGATGAGATGGACGGAAAGGGGGGAGTGTAGGAAACAAGCTTCCAGAGGGTGATATGAACTTAATACATTTTTGCAATTAAATAAGAACTATTCATACCATATTAAGATTCCTTCTCAGTGAGTCAAGAGCTTCAACGAGGTGCTTTTGGCGAGGATGTTGCGAGAAAATTGAAAATTCTGTGGCATATGTTGTGGGTATCCAGTGAACAGCAGCACCCACACGACTTTGTAAATTACTACAAGCCACTAAAGCCTTCTGCTGAAGTATATCCTCCCAACCTGAACCCTGCAAGAATAAAACCACACATCACTGCAAAGAAAATGTCCCTGCAGAAGCATTAACAATAGCTACACAATAATTTTATTCTATGATGAAATTTGCAGCCAGTGATCCATTTGAAAACGAGAATTATGGCACACTGAAAATAATTAATAAATAAAAAAAAACTTTAGAAAAAGACAATCATTATCACTTAAAGAAATTCATGTTGCCACATAAAGTGTTAGATAACAGTGGATGAAAGAGTCTTTTATAATTTACTGAGGGAAATTAATAAGCTGTATATCTGTAAGTGGCCAAAATTTAGCCATACATGAATTCCAACAAATTTGGTGTGGTTGTTACTGTAGTGATGATCTGCTCTAAATCTCAACATTTGAATTGGAGTTATGCAAAAAGAGTTTGTTCTCTAAGAATCTACAAATTGTAGGCAAGTTACAGTTGGCATTTTATTGTAGTATTTGAGAGCAGACGCTGACTATCCTTCAGGTGGACGAATGGATATTCGATCAAGTTTATAACATTCTGAATTGCATTAAACGGTGCACGAAAGTTAAGTATGACACAGGAAAACATTGACTGAAATAAAAACAATGGAATTAGTAAATCAATCACTGTGTGTTGAAAGCATTAAGTAACAGACAGGCACAGAAACAAGAAATAGTAGCTCAATCTACATTTTTCTTCAGAGCACATGCAAAACACATCTATACGTACAATTATTAGTTACATTTATGTGCCAGATCGTAGTTAGGTGCCTACTGCGTGACACCGCGACAATACAGTAACTGGTTACCATTACTCATTTCTCAATTTACATCAAACATAAATATGGATCTGTCACACACAACTTGTAATACAGAGGTAACCAAACAAAACAGTATAGGTTATAAATATAACAGCAAAACAGTAACTTAGAAACAAGAGAATATATTTCACTGATAACTGCCATTTCTAACACATGACTAATAATTACAAGTAATAAATACCTTAAGACCATTCCAGAAAGAAATGCCCACAATATCCATGTCTGCATCAGCTAGGTAGACAGTCTGGTAATTTCCAGAGAGAGGAGCGACATGTACAACAACTCCAACACAGTCCATTTCCCCAAAGGGCGCATGAAGGTTGCCACTTGACACCTGAGACAATGGTGTTGCATATCTGGCTGGGAAATGTTCTGGAAGGTGACTAGGTTGAGGCTGATAACGAGACTGGCGGCACGCAGAAAGTTGCAAGTCTCCATTCCTGCAACAGCAAGACTCAAGACTTGCTACATTTGATTGGTAAACTGACTTATATATATATATATATATATATATATATATATATATATATATATATAATAGAGGGAAACATTCCACGTGGGAAAAATATATCTAAAAAGAAAGATGATGAAACTTACCAAACAAAAGCGCTGGCAGGTCGATAGACACACAAACAAACACAAACATACACACAAAATTCTAGCTTTCGCAACCAATGGTTGCCTCGTCAGGAAAGAGGGAAGGAGAAGGAAAGACAAAAGGATATGGGTTTTAAGGGAGAGGGTAAGGAGTCATTCCAATCCCGGGAGCGGAAAGACTTACCTTAGGGGGAAAAAAGGACAGGTATACACTCGCACACACACACATATCCATCCACACATACACAGACACAAGCAGACATTTGTAAAGGCAAAGAGTTTGGGCAGAGATGTCAGTCAGGGCGGATGTACAGAGGTAAAGATGAAGTTGAAAGACAGGTGAGGTATGAGCGGCGGCAAATTGAAATTAGAAATTAGCGGAGATTGAGGCCTGGCGGATAGCGAGAAGAAAGGATATGCTGAAGGGCAAGTTCCCATCTCCGGAGTTCTGACAGGTTGGTGTTAGTGGGAAGTATCCAGATAACCCGGACGGTGTAACACTGTGCCAAGATGTGCTGGCCGTGCACCAAGGCATGTTTAGCCACAGGGTGATCCTCATTACCAACAAACACTGTCTGCCTGTGTCCATTCATGCGAATGGACAGTTTGTTGCTGGTCATTCCCACATAGAACGCTTCACAGTGTAGGCAGGTCAGTTGGTAAATCACGTGGGTGCTTTCACACGTGGCTCTGCCTTTGATCGTGTACACCTTCCGGGTTACAGGACTGGAATAGGTGGTGGTGGGAGGGTGCATGGGACAGGTTTTACACCGGGGGCGGTTACAGGGGTAGGAGCCAGAGGGTAGGGAAGGTGGTTTGGGGATTTCATAGGGATGAACTAAGAGGTTGCGAAGGTTAGGTGGACGGCGGAAAGACACTCTTGGTGGAGTGGGGAGGATTTCATGAAGGATGGATCTCATTTCAGGGCAGGATTTGAGGAAGTCGTATCCCTGCTGGAGAGCCACATTCAGAATCTGATCCAGTCCCGGAAAGTATCCTGTCACAAGTGGGGCACTTTTGGGGTTCTTCTGTGGAAGGTTCCGGGTTTGAGGAGATGAGGATGTGGCTCTGGTTATTTGCTTCTGTACCAGGTCGGGAGGGTAGTTACGGGATGCAAAAGCTGTTTTCAGGTTGTTGGTGTAATGGTTCAAGGATTCCGGACTGGAGCAGATTCGTTTGCCATGAAGACCTAGGCTGTAGGGAAGGGACCGTTTGATGTGGAATGGGTGGCAGCTGTCATAATGGAGGTACTGTTGCTTGTTGGTGGGTTTAATGTGGACGGACGTGTGAAGCTGGCCATTGGACAGGTGGAGGTCAACGTCAAGGAAAGTGGCATGGGATTTGGAGTAGGACCAGGTGAATCTGATGGAACCAAAGGAGTTGAGGTTGGAGAGGAAATTCTGGAGTTCTTCTTCACTGTGAGTCCAGATCACGAAAATGTCATCAATAAATCTGTACCAAACTTCGGGTTGGCAGGCCTGGGTAACCAGGAAGGCTTCCTCTAAGCGACCCATGAATAGGTTGGCATACGAGGGGGCCATCCTGGTACCCATGGCTGTTCCCTTTAATTGTTGGTATGTCTGGCCTTCAAAAGTGAAGAAGTTGTGGGTCAGGATGAAGCTGGCTAAGGTAATGAGGAAAGAGGTTTTAGGTAGGGCGGCAGGTGATCGGCGTGAAAGGAAGTGCTCCATCGCAGCGAGGCCCTGGACATGCGGAATATTTGTGTATAAGGAAGTGGCATCAATGGTTACAAGGATGGTTTCCGGGGGTAACAGACTGGGTAGGGATTCCAGGCGTTTGAGAAAGTGGTTGGTGTCTTTGATGAAGGATGGGAGACTGCATGTAATGGGTTGAAGGTGTTGATCTACGTAGGCAGAGATGCGTTCGGTGGGGGCTTGGTAACCAGCTACAATGGGACGGCCGGGATGATTGGGTTTGTGAATTTTGGGAAGAAGGTAGAAGGTAGGGGTGCGGGGTGTTGGTGGGGTCAGGAGATTGATGGAGTCGGGTGAAAGGTTTTGTAGGGGGCCTAAGGTTCTGAGGATTCCTTGAAGCTCCGCCTGGACATCAGGAATGGGATTGCCTTGGCAAACTTTGTAAGTAGTGTTGTCTGAAAGCTGACGCAGTCCCTCAGCCACATACTCCCGACGATCAAGTACCACAGTTGTGGAACCCTTGTCCGCCGGAAGAATGACGATGGATCGGTCAGCCTTCAGATCACGGATAGCCTGGGCTTCAGCAGTGGTGATGTTGGGAGTAGGATTAAGGTTTTTTAAGAAGGATTGAGAGGCAAGGCTACTTACAAAGTTTGCCAAGGCAATCCCATTCCTGATGTCCAGGCGGAGCTTCACGGAGCTTGTTTGTGAATAATGCGATTCATTTCCGATCTCGGCTTTCACTTCGACCAGTGAACTGCATTATAAATATTTATTCTGAAATTTAAATATCAGATAATGTAGTTTTGGGAGGGGTTATAGTGGAGGTGGTATAGAAAGAGGCCATGAAGAACCTCTCTGTGTGCCTTTCTCTCTCTCTCTCAATGAAGAGCCTCCTTAACGAGCCCTAAAATAACGACTGAATGTCTGTTTTCTTCTTTTTCATTTTTTGTGCATATTTCAGCAATACTTTGCCTAATATGAAGCCATATGACCCTAGATCACTAAAATATGCTAGTACATAAATTGCACTTAGAATTACTACTTCTTACCCACCCATTTCAAGTACCTTTCTTCCAAGATGTCATAGACTAAGCTCTACAAGACAATTACAGCAAGATTAAAGCAACACATTTGAAGAAACTATGTTAACTCAGACCATCAAATGATAGCCTTATCCACGGCACAAAGAACCATAGCACTCACAAATTTTTCACAAGAGTAGTCAATGTCACAAACATTCACTTAAATAACAATGCACTTTCTTGATTACACAAAGGCTTAACCATAACTTAATACCAGAACTTAATCAGCATAACATTAAAGATATCATCTGCTCACTTAAAATGGAAGCTGATACACCCAAACTAACTAAAAATGAACAAACAGTAATACGTCACAAAACTAATAAATTAATAGAAAAATACCTAAACAAAAATCCAATAAAAGAAGCTGAAGAAGGGTACCAGTTACACATACGCATCAACATGAAACTCAATGAGGGCAATGCACTGGCAGTGAAATCTGATAAAGACTCTACAGTAGTTATCACGGACAGATGTGAATTGTAAATAAAGCGCTCGAGTTCTTTCATAATAATCATATGCGAGAAATCTCACATGACACCACATAGAAGTTCAACAGTAAAATAAAGAGGCAGTTTGATAAAACATGTTTCTTATTCACAGGCGCTGACTTCATGGGGCCTGATCGCCTCAAAAATTTGTATGTGGGGGGGGGGGGGGGGGGATCTCCGCCCCCCAATAATTTAAGAAAATTTTTAGTTATATTATGCTTTGTAAAATCACAAAATTATGTTGAAATTTTTTATTTTCCCTGTTTGACGGTAGTTACCTTTTAAAATACATTCAGTAATGAGTTAAAACAAATAATTATTACGGTATTAAGCAGGTTAACTGAAAACGAGTGGTGTGAATTATGATAGTGTTATGGTGCTGCGAGCACACTCAGAATTTGTCCCGGTGCACGAACTTTCGGGTAAAATCTGACGCCGGCAGGCCAGTGCTGCAGCCATGGCGACATCAAAAGGACTGAAGCAGAACTGCCTGGAACCCTCTGCCTCGCGTCGCCTTGATGCTTTGAGACATTACGATGCCGCAGCTATATAAATCCCACTCTTCTGTCTCAGTCATTCAGTGTGGATAGTTTCATTCAGTGCATCCTACAGACGTGTTTAGTGTTCCGACTTTAGTGGACTACTTTATATGATTATATTTTATTCATTTACTTTAGTCTCTTAGTGTATTGTGAATTAAGTTTGCAATGGATAAATTTGTTACAAAAAAGGCGCACTTGGAAGTTGATGATACTGCACGTCAACCTCCAACAGTTATTGTGTCGTCAACTGCTTCGTCGTCTTCAGGTGAGAACCGTTCACAGCTGAAACCTGGACAATCCGGTAAGGGAAGATCATTTCAGAAGTCTTGGTTGATCAAATATACATGGCTAGAATATGAAGCATCTACCAAAAAAGTTGTTTGCAAAACTTGTAAATAGACAGATGCTAAAAATCCATTAAAATTTTCTTCAAAAAAATAAGATGCATTTACTACCATAGGGTTTTCTAACTGGAAAAAGGCTTTGGAAAAATTGCGTCTTCATGAAAGTATGTTTATGCATAAAGGTGTTCTGAAACTAAATTCTATCACTAACTGAAGTGTGGCCTCCCAATTGAATGAACAGTTAGATAGTGATATGAAGAAGGCCATTTCGCTCTTGAGACAATTTTTACTACTGTGCAATTTCTACACCAACAAGGACTAACAATTAGAGGGCACAAAGACGTAAACTCAAATTTTTTCAGTTGTTGGAACTCCGAAAGAATGACATACCTGAGTTTAAAGATTGGTTAGGGCGTTCGGAGTATAAGTGGATGTCTGACGATATTCAAAACGAGATAATTGATCTACTAGTAAAGTCTGTGTTGAGAAAGGTATTGGCTTCAATCAAGAAGACTGAACATTTTTCTATTATGGTTGACAAAACAAGTGATTCTTCGATTCATGAACAAGTGTCATTTTGTATTCGTACCGTCGATGATTCCTTAATCATCAACGAAGTCTTTATTGGCTTATGTGAGACCCCCAACACTGAATCACAACCTCTGTTTAGTATTTTAAAAGATGTTTTTGCTCGTCTTGATTTGTCAATGGATAACTTAAGAGGACAGGTTATAATGGTGCCTCAAATATGTGAGGTCAGTTCAAAGGACTAAAAAAGTTAGTTTTGGATATACGACCAAAAGCACATTATGTGCACTGTACTGCACACAGTTCAGACTTCGCAGATGTAGACAGTCTTGACCATCTTATGTCTATGAACGATATTATGGCTTTAGCCAAGGACTTAATAAACCCCATAAGGGAATCCAACAAAAGGATGAGACTTTTCAGAAGCATATGCTGTGAGAGTGCTAACGACCAAGCTAGTCTACGACCCCTTTCCCCGACTCAATGGACTATGCGAGCTTCTGGTATCTTGAGAATATTGAAAAACTTTGAAGAACTTCTGGAGTTTTTTTTAAACATTTTCTGCAGAGGACAAAACAAAGGAAGGTTACAAATGTGCAGGCTACCTTGAGTCAACATTACAATTCAAGACTTATTTCCTTTTACGTCTTTATTGCCATGCAATGAACCCAGTAGAGGATGTCAATGAAAAAATTCAACGCCCTCATCTAAGTGTTGCTGATCTGGAAAAAAAAATATATGAGGGCTTGATTTGTTTATTGAATGGAAGGCATAATAGTTTTGAACACTTTTGGGAATTGTGTTAAAAAGAAAAATCTTCACAAGCTGTTGATCCTTCACTTCCTCGGAATCGAAGTATACCAAAGAAGTACAAAAACAACGAAGCCAGCTCACCGCACACTTTCAAAACCCGAAAGGAATACTACAAAGCTATTTACATTGAAGTTTGTCAAACGGTGCAATCTTGCCTTACTGAGTGGTTTGCTTCAATTGGACTCACTCAGGTCATTGCAGTTGAACAAGAGTGCTTGCTTTTAGTAAACAGAGGTGAAACAAATTTGGAAAAATTAATGAGTTTTTCAAAAATGACCTAGACATTGAGAGACTGAACTTACACTTGAATATGTTAGCTGACATCACTAATAAAAAAACAACTGGTCTTAAAAAACATGTGTGATGTAAGAAAGTACATTACACAAGAGGCTGGAGATGGAGAAATGTTGTGTGAAGTAGTGAAGTGCAATAAGCTTCTCCAAGTAGTTATCAATCACGACAGCAACAGCAGAATGGTCATTTAGCACTCTTAGACGTCTGAAGTCATATCTCCGATCAACAATGGGACAGAAGCAATTGAACAACTTGGCTGTTCTTCATGCCCACCAAGACATTTTGGATGAATTGGATATCCGACTAGTCATCAACAACTTCATATTCAGTAATCCAGTCAGGTGGTCGACATTTGCACCTTTTTAAAGACACTCTAGCCCTAACAACGACATTTAGAGCAATATTAAAAATCTTTATGAAATAGAGAATTAAATACATAATAATGTTAAATTTTCAGTTTCAAAATATTAGTACTAGAATAGTAATATATTACTATAGTACTGTATTAGTTATTTTCAAATACTTGAATATTTTTACGGTGTAACACCCAATTGAAACCCACCATTTACATACTTTTTGACTGAAAGTATTAGGCATACTGTATTAACTTTATTAACTGTATTAAAGCATTAACTTTGAGATATTGTTTTTATTTAATGAACCCTGAGCCTTATTCAAAGTAAGCTTAAATTAGCTAATTCTCTTATTAATCAAAGTGCTATTACTGAGCGACAGCAATATTTTATGTTTTATTCTTTTAAAGATAGTTTAAGATTTATTTAAATATAATTTCAGTCTTTCAGGGCTATACATTCACTGCTATGTAATAGTCTATAAGAATGATTATTACTGTACATTAAATTAGCTTTTTAAGAAAATGCTGTGCGTGTTTATGTTTTGTTTCTTTTTTTAAAGCCAAAAAATGTGTCAGGCTTGTTGAGTTTTGTGGAGTGTCATATTATCGAGAGTCCACTTTTCGGGGTACTAATGTTGATCATTTGACTATAAAAATGCTATTTTTTTTAAAAAAAAAAACCTTTAAAACTAACTATTTTTCATTTAAAATTTAGAAAATTTTCTGGGACAAGACCCCAGTATGAGGGCTCCCCCCCCCAATATCTTTTATAAGTCGGCACCTCTGTTCTTATTAACAAAGGAGGAAACTTAGAGACTAACAATCATGAACCAAATGGGTCCAAAGCTACAGGCCCAACCAAAGATCCATAAAGACAATCTTCCTGTCAGACCTATTGTTAATGCTATGAGTCAGCTATGCTACAAAGTTACGAAAAAGCTGCATTAATTTTGCAAAGTCAATAAAGATTTCAAAACTATTTTTCAGTGAAAAGTAGCTACCAAGCAATTCAAGGTTTCAAATATCTTCAGATTCCATTCAATGAGAAGCTCATTTCCCCTGACATTGTAAACTTATACAGCAGTATACCCATCAAAGAATCCATAGATAAAATCAAGCAAAATTTATTAAAATATCAAACTATGTTCACAGGGGAAGTAGTCGAACTAAGAGAATTGCTCGAGCTTGTCTTCTTACACAATTATTTTACATTCAATGGCAAATGTACAAATTTGATGTGAGCCTAGCAATGGGAAATCCTCTCAGTGAGATCACTGCAGACATCTTCATTAATCACGTCAAAAATAAACTTCAGAAGAACAAGGACACAATTACCCAGAAAACTACGCACTGCTGCAGATATGTGGATGACACATTCATTGTATATAATTGAACTAATGAAGAAACAGAAACTCTGTAAAACAGGTTCAATAACTTATGCAATAACATCCATTTCACCACACAACACCAGAAATATAACAAAATAATTTTTTTAGACATGACCATAACCAACACAAAACAGACCCTGAACGTCAAAGTACACAGAAAAACCAACAAACATAGACACTGTCATTAATAAATCTTCCACACACCCAAACTCGCATAAACAAGCTGCATTCAGATCCTTCTTAAACAGAGCACAGGAATTCCTACTTAATTCTGCTGATTATGAGACAGAAATAAAAACTAACAAAAACATTGCACCCAGCAATGGCTATCATGAATGTGAAATAGGTGCATAACTAAAAACAAAAGCACGCAAACTAACATGGCTTCCCCGCACAGTATCCAAATATCTAAGTATATAACTATGCTATATTTAATAATATTATGAAAGTAAAATTAAAAATCCACCCTGGATTTCCTGTTGTTTGATGATGCCATATTTAGGAGTCATCTCAGACAAAATAGCCAAGATGTTGAAAAACACAGACATCAGGATCACTTTTGCCACCAACGACAGTTTAAGAGAGAAACTGGTTCATGCCATCGTACAATCTACAGACAAACTGAACAAACCAGGAATTTATAAAATTACAACTAGTCATTGCAGCAAATACTGTATTGGCCAATCAGGAAGAAACTTTAAAACCCACTTTAAAGAACACATTGACTGTTTCATACTGGATAAAGCTAATAAGTCAGCTATATCAAAACATATAAACAAAGCTGTACACAGTGTTGCAATAGATAACGACCTAAAAGTACTACATACTTTGGAAAAGAGCTGCAGAATGGACATCTTGGAAGAAATGGAAATACTTACCTCAGCTCAGTACAGCCGATAGATAACACAAAACAGAACAGAAAATTTACATTCCTAGCTTTGGGAACTTTGTTCCTTCATCAGGGAGGGGAGAGAGGAAAAAAGGGAAGAAGGGAAAGTGGATTCAGTTACTCACAATCCAGGTTATGAAGCAACAGGGAAAGGTAAACAGGGAGGGTAACAAGGATGGAGGCATCCTTGCTATCCTCCCTGTTTACCTTTCCCTGTTGCTTTATCTTTCCATGTGAGCTCTGATTTCCCCTATTTTATTATGATGATAGTTTCTTCCTATGTAGGTCAGCATCAACAAAATATTTTCACATTTGGAGGAGAAAGTTGGTGATTGAAATTTCGTGAGAATATCCTGCCGCAATGAGAAATGCCTTTGGTTTAATGATGTCCACCCCAAATCCTGTATCATGTCTGTGACACGCTCTCACCTATTTCGCGATAATACAAAACATGCTGCCCTTCTCTGAACTTTCTTGATGTACTCAGTTAACCCTATCGGGCAAGGATCCCACACCATGCAGCAGTACTTAAAAAGAGGACAGACAAGTGTAGTGTAGGCAGTCTCTTCAGTAGATATGTTGCATCTTCTAAGTATTCTGCCAGTAATTTTCAGTCTTTGGTTTGCCTTCCCCACTACATTTTCTATGTATTATTTCCAATTTAAGTTGTTTGTAATTGTAATTCCGGGATATTTAATTGGATTTATGGCCTTTAGATTTGACTGATTTGGAGCGTAGTTGAAATTTAACGGATTCCTTTTAGTGCTCATGTGGGTCATACCACACTTTTTATTATTTATGGTAAACTGCCAGTTTTCACAGCATACAGATATCCTTTCTAAGTCATTTTAGATTTGTTTTGATCTTCTGATACCTTTACAATGCGGCAAATGTCAGCGTCATCTGCAGACAACCTAAGGCTGCTGCTCAGATTGTCTCCTAAATCATTTAAATAGATAAAGAACAGCAGAGGATCTATAACACTACCTTGGGGAATGCCAGAAATCACTTCTGTTTTACTCGATGAGTTCCTGTCAATTACTGCAAACAATGAAGTCTCTGACAGGAAATCATGAATCCAGTTGCATAACTGAGACAATACTCCATAAGCATGCAATTTGATTATAAATCTAGAAATACGGAATCAATTTGAAATCCCTTGCCGAAAGCATTCAACACTTTGTGTGAGTAAAGAGCTAGTTATGTTTCAAAAGAACAATGTTCTCTAAATCCATGTTAACTTTGTGTCAATAGACCGTTCTCTTTGTGTTAATTCATAATATTTGAACACAATATATGTTCCAAAATGGTACTGCATTATCAACGTTGATAATATGGGCCTATATGTGTTCCCTACTCTAGCATCACTGTTAGAGTGATATTACTAGCGGAGATAAAAGCCTGCCTTTTTCATCATCTGCAATGCAAAAATTTCACTTCAAAAAGTGCTTCAGCGATGATTTTAATAAATGTATTTGGAATAAAAATCCATTCAAAAATGCTCCTGGTCCATCATGTCTAAATACAGTATAAAAGAGCAAGAACAAATTTATTGATGTCCCTTGTTATACTTCAACGAAGAGTACATTTAATGAAGAGTTTTTGTTGGAGTCGCGGATATATATTAGCAAGGAATTCCTGTCACTGAGCCAAACTGCAATGAAGAGCCTGAATCCCTTTGCAGCAACATACTTCTGCAACACTGGCTTTTCAGCTCTGGTAACTACAAAGTTGAACTACCATTCACAGCTAAATTTAAGCAAAGACCTTGGAGTGGCTGTTTCTGCTATTACACCACATCTTGAGAAACTTGCTTCATAAAGCAAGCTCATCCATCACACTGAACTTTGTGCTTTAAATTTTTAATGCTCTTGGAATACTTGTTTACTGAATTGTAAATATTGTTCATCTCATGGTTTCTGAATATCTGAAAATGTGATTAAGGTAAACAATTTGTTCTACATTTTACTTACAATAATTCATGTAGTTTTGGTTTCTGTTGTGTAAAATCCTTCTAAACTGAATTTGGTAAAACAGAGAATAAGGTAATGGGAATAAAATAGTAACACTGAGAAATGAACACTTGCAAATATCACCAAAAATGTTGAAACATTACATTTATTGTAGCAATATGTATACTACCAAATCTACTCTTACAATATCTTGATCAGCTATTGTTTCATGTCCAGAATTTCCTTTTAACGCAGGTATCCTTCTTAGAAAATTTTGGCTGCGGGTATTGGCAGCTGCTATGCTTTCCATGCACACGATTAACAACTTCACTGACAGTCATATACTGCTCATTAGAATTGTCACATACACTATTTTGTTGTGTGATCAATTTCCTGAGTTTTTCAATTATCATAATTTGAATTTCTCATTCCCTCTGTACACACTTCATCACGGTAGAATGGTATCACAATATGGTGATTTTGGTAGTACAGCCACCAGCAAGAATGATCAACTATCGTCACCATAAAATTGAGAGAAAAATGAAACTGGGTAATAGAGATACAGACCTATTTTATGGACTAAATGTCATTTCTAGCAGTTACCTTAATCCATTGGCAGTGATGCTAAATATCTTCAATGCACTTCCCTCCTGGAACAGTGTTAAGAGATCTTCTGAAGGGCGCCAAATGGAAAGAACTGCTGACCTAGCAGAACAGTCTTTAGCATCCAGACAGCGAACCTGAGCACAAAAAAAGAGGGCTGTATTACACTGCATTTTCCAATTATATAAAATATAAATAGTGAAGATCATTACATCTAGCAACATTATATAATGAATACAATGTTCATTGCAGGATTAAACTGTACAAGAGCTACAACATTTCCTTGAGATACCTGTCTGTTGTCTTCAAATGGAGAACACTGGTAGACAATTACCATCTAACAGTGTCCTCTTACAGATTGTGATTGGCACCTGTTCCAATGCTAAAATGAATCACACAGTGCTACAATGATGGCACTGGACAAAAATAGCAACAAATGAGTTAATATTTGGGAAAGTTGAAAGGGACAAAGCATTTGAGCTCATCAGTCCATTTGTCCTTTAATGATCAAAGCCTAAAGATTACTAGGAGATGGAAAAGGACTGGTCATCAGGGCAAAACTCGAAGTGGGGTTCCTCACTGAAGACAGATCTACTCCAGTCAATGAGGTTCCAGATGTGTCAGGAGACATCCTGGACAGTAGTGGGATACTAACCTGACTGTCAACCACCAACAGCCTGACAACCAGGTGATTTAGTCTGGGTGCCATTTCTTTTCATAGCAGGATGCCTTTGGTTGTCATCTGTGGCACCCTTACAGCGTAGCCATATATTGACAATATTCTATGTCCAATTTTATTGCCCTTCGTGGCAACCAATCCGGGCTTACATTTCAGCAAAATAATGCCTGCCTGCACACTGCGAGAGGTTTTACTGCTTGTCTTCATGCTGGCCAAATCCTACCTTGGCCAGCAAGATCGCCAGATTTCTATCCAACTGAGAATGTTTGGAGCATTATTGGCAGGTGCTCCAACTGGCTCAGGATTTTGACACATCTAATGGACCAAGTGGACAGAATTTGGCATGATATCCCTCAGAAGGAAGCCCAACAACCTTATCAATCAATTCCAAGATGAATAACTGCTTGCATAAGTGCCAGAGGTAGACCAACGTGTTATTAACTTGCTCAATTTGTGAAGCTCATTAACTTGAATGAATCATCCAATTTATCTGAAATTGTAATCATTTGTTTGTCTGTACATGTACATCACATCTACTGATTTTCATCCCATTCGGAAATTCCTTCTTGGTGCTTTTTTATGTGTTCTGAAATATGATAAATGTGGTCAGTCATGAGTTCTGCTTAATTATACTGAAAATATGCACATAAGCATGTTCAGACAGCTGGTCTCATAACTGTTCAACATGCACCTTTCTGAACTTTCTTAGAAGGTAATACATTTGTTGGTCACCAAATCATCAATCATCTACACACAATTGAAATACTTGGCAAACACATTTGAATTTCTCAATACTGATGCAAATGATGTTACTATTTACACACTTAGCATCAAGAGCACACTGTGCTCTTCTCAAAACATCTGAATTTGTGAATCTCATTGGTTCCAAGGTTGGTTCATTATCTGTTTCAGTACATAGATTTAGAATGTTATATTAACACTTTTAACAGTGTACAGACAGAAAAATCCTTTTATTTGTAGAGAGATCAGTAGCAGAATCTAACAAGGCTGAATGCGGGGGGGCCTGATTTGAAATGGCCACTAGTAAAGAGTAAGTGAAACAGGAATCCTACTTTTTAGATGTAACTACAAATGACAATTTAAAACTGTAAATATACACGTTCTTGAAATTTTATTTTAGTTTCAATAGTTATCAAGAAAAAAGTACACTGTCCAGGCACGATAAAATACACTGTCCAGTCAGATTAATGTGACCACCTGTCAAAGGCCTGAATAACCACCTTTCACAGCACAGACCACTGTAAAATGTGCAGGAAGAGAGTCAATGAAGTTCTGAAAGGTACCAACAGAGATGAGGAGTCATGCCAATTCCAGTGCCGTTGCCAGCTGCGCTAGGTTTCCTGGTTGAAATGCATAGCATTATCAGCCCAATCGGGGAGGTCCCGCAGATTCTTGACTGGGTTCAAATTCTGGGGAGTTTGGTGGCCAGGGGATACAGTACTTACCCTGGTGTTCTTCAAACCACAGATATATACTGCAAGCTGTGACACAATGCATTATCATGCTGGTAGATGCCATCGTCCTGAGGAACAAAGAAAAAAGCTACCTGAACCCTTGCAACAATTGTTGCAGGGGGTTTGCTTTCAGACGTTTCATACTGTAAAAGCCAACAGCCACCTGTTCGATGGGGCATAAAATGTGATTCATCTGAAAATGCCACCTGTCGCTACTCAGTGGATGTCCAGTTGTGGCACTGGCACGAAAATTCCAGCCTTCATAAATAATATACAGCCATCAGCACGAGTTCTGGAACCAGGCACATGCTGCAGAGGCCGATAAGCAGCAACATTCGCTGAATTGTCACTGAGGAGATACTGTGTTTAGCCACTTGGTCCATGGGAGGTCAGTTGCGCATGTCTATTTGCATGTACACATCTCCCCAACCATTGTTCATCATTGTCATCTACGGCCCATGGTGCACCACAGTTGCCTCAGCACTGGTTTTGGATAGCATACTTCAACCATGGTGGTGTGCAAACAGTTTGCAAACTTAGTCATTTGCTTCTACCACTGGCCCAAAAGCCAACAATAACGCCCTTTTGGGTGTCACATAGATCACATCGTTTCCACCTTACGACAGCAATTGCGCTGTTTTCTGCATATCGCACAATAGGTTTTATATACCGTCCACTGCTAGTGCTGCCACCTGCTGTCTGTGAGAGGTTATTGGATGTTTAGCATAAACATAGATAGTGGTCACATTAATATTACTGGACCGTGTAACTACCCTTTCTAGAAATGGAAGACAGGATTTTTTTGTTACATTGTGTTTGCATTATTCATTAATGTCTTACAACACAATATTCGACAGTGGCCTACAAGTTCACTTTTATTTTACAGTCTTCAGTAGAAGATAGAAGTTGCTTATTTTGTTCATTCAGAGATTGCACCAGGGTTCAAATCAGGCAGTGAGGCAGAAAATATGAGTTTTGGCAAGTCAAGGTCACTTAGCCTCTCCTACTCAATTCTGTCAGTCATCTCCAAGTTAGTGAACTCCAGGAACCTGAGAAACCCTCTGGAAGATTGGATATGCAACCCCAGTGAGAAACAGGATCAGGACAGAAGAGAGTGGGAGAAATCGTCCTCCAAAGAATGTGGGGTGGACTATGGGTTAATAACACTTATCTAGAAAAAAAAGGCCTTAATACAAAAGATCAAAGAAATATCGCCAGGTGGACCTTAAGGTGCAGACATGGCAAACTAACAAGGAATATGAGAATTGGATCATGAAATGTATAGACATTATACAGAATTGGGGCCCTTGGAAGCCTGATTGGAATACTGAAATCATGCAAGGTGGATATCATGGCCTTGCAACAGATAAAATGGATTGGACAGGGTACCTTCCACAAACGACAGCATACTATGTACTACAGAAGCTACAATGGTGAACACAGATTTGGTGTGGGATTTATAGTGAACCAAAGCACTGAACAACTAGTGATAGGATTCAAAACAATATGTCCACGGATATGTTGTACACAAATAATGGGGAAATCCTGAAACTACAGTCTCTTAAATGCACATATCCAACCGAGGAGAAGGCAGCAGAGGAGAAAGATACTTTCTGCGAAGAACTGGAGCAAGATTACCAGCAGCATCACTTAACATGACAGTATCTAGGACATGGTTCCAGTATAAAAATATAAGCTCAATGGACAACGGATTACTCACCACTAGATAAACCATTAGAAGCATCATTTAACACTGTGTATTTCCACCCCTGGACTTGATGAACTCCTGGATTCAGTTAAGAAGTGAGTCCACAACACTGTGCAGATATGTTGCATCCAGATTAAGCCAGTCACTAAGGTCTTGATCAAGCAGTTTCTAATGTTACTCCAAATGCAGTTCTGGCTAAAACACTTCTCATTATGAGAGATTCATCATAGTATGAGTGTGACGTAGATTTTGCAGTGGAGTACTTAGCTTTCTACCATCGAATCTCCTCCACCAATACAGCCCATTAGGGGATGTATTTTGCAGATTTGCTTGGATTTTGGACATCATGAAAACTTGGATGTTAAAATAATATGTTCCAACACACTGATGAATCCTTTTCACAACAGATGTATTTTTTGTCTACATTTAACAAACCGTTTTCTACCAACATGACTAAAAAAAAAAAAAAAAAAAAGCAACTGTTACATTCATTACGTTGGCCAAACTGCAACTGACTAAGTGCTTTTCACCACTCAATATATAACCTATCTTAACAATGTATGTTGTTTGGCCTGTTGCCAAAAACAGTTACATTTACTAATATGTAATGAAAAGTTAATGGTTGGTTGGTTGGTTTGAGGAAGGAGACCAGACAGCGAGGTCATCGGTCTCATCGGATTAGGGAAGGACGGGGAAGGAAGTCGGCCGTGCCCTTTGAAAGGAACCATCCCGGCATTTGCCTGGAGCGATTTAGGGAAATCACGGAAAACCTAAATCAGGATGGCCGGACGCGGGATTGAACCGTCGTCCTCCCGAATGCGAGTCCAGTGTCTAACCACTGCACCACCTCGCTCGGTCGAAAAGTTAATGGTTTACAACAAAATGTTAATACAGTTTTCAAGACAAACAATGATGATTCATTCTGAATACATTTATAAATATTGTTCTTTTGACTTCTGCAAATTATGCAAATTTGGTTATGAAGTTACAATAACAATATCTACCATAAAATCATTAATTACATCTTGATTTCATGTTGGATTTTATTCCTAACATTAACTGAGGTACAGTACAAAATGCCAAAACAGAATTTCATGTTAAAGTTCTGTATGATAATTTGATAGTATAAAAATGACTGAAAATCAATAGTGTTTACATCAGAATGTTCAAGAATCAAAAATGAAAAAGTTAATTACAACCAGTGTAACTGACTTTTCATTACTGACATGACATAAAGTGCACAAGTTACATTAAATACATCAGATGACTAATAAATGTTTCAAAAGTCTGTTTTTAGGTAAGTTGAAATTTACAAATTTTGCTAATTAATTATTGGTTTCATTACAACATAGATATTTCTTCTAACAATTCTATGGGATTGTGGTAGTGCACATACAAGAATCAAATTATAAATTTTGCTGAAATTTACCACAGTAGGTTAATTCACATCAGGTTTTCTAACTAATTATAATTTTTTGTTAATTACAGTTAAACGATCAAAAATAATGTTGATTCAATATAAAAGGGAACCATACAGTTTAATTTGCTGATAGAAATCAAGAAAAACCATACTTTCTAACTTTTGTCCATTACATATTGTGGATTGGGTAACATATAATCTGCTAAATTTTTAGTGGTATCGAGGCATTCATTAACTACCCTATCACTAGTCCTATTTGACTCGCAAGTCGCCCAAGGCGTGTCATCTAAAAAGCACTTGCAATATGGCAGCTGAACTCCCCACACATGGGGCCTCCCAGCCAACAATGCCACACAATCATTTCATTTCAACTGGTCCTATTACAAATTCCACCAAATTGCGGGGATGCTGATGTCATCTTTTACCCGCTGTTCCAACATATCCCACAAATTTTCTATGGGGTTCAAGTCAGAGGATTTTGTAGGCTAATCAAGATGTAACGGTGTGGGGGAGTGTTCAGAAAATCAGGCACATATTCTTCCATTACAATGAACTACTCTTTAGTGGTCTTTATGTGCTTGTGAGAGCAATGGCCTCTGGGGAGATGACTGACTCCAAATGTTCATTGCTTGCAGTTCACCTCACAATGTTCTCTTGCTTACAAGATGGGATGGACCTTCATTCACTGCCTGCATCAATCCCTGTCAGGTTTGGTACAGATTGTGATTCACAAGCCGTGAAACGAGTCTTCCGTCTCTCTGACAGGATCTTTTCCTGACTGCCATTCTGATATTGTGTTTTACAGCCATGTTTACTACAGCACTGTTTGCAGGCACACTGAACAGTCTGCTGTGAAACACCAACAAATCCAGGAACTTCACACACCATATAGCCATGGACATGGCAAAAACTATTGCCCTTCATGGCTTCTCTGTCATGTTCTTGCATTTACCCATGTTTATGTACAACGTAAGCTTGAAACATAAATGTCTCACTGAAAGCTACTACCCTGAGGCAGTGTGTGCATGGCTGAGCGTGACTTGATCGCTGCATCATTTGCAAAGGCTTAATGATTCCTCTGTGTGAGCACTCAGGTGACTAACGTTTTGTCCAGTGAGCTTACTTGTACAAAAAGTGTCTTGGGTATTACCAGACAACAACACTAGGAAACAAATTGATCATACATTAATAGATATCAAGCATGGCTCTGTTGTACTAGATTGCCACAGTTTCAGAGGTTCTAATATGGACTCTGATAATTAACTCCTCTGAGACAGACTAAATATAACTCCTCAGAACTTAAGGAGTCAAGGACATTAATGTGGAAAACATATTGACAGGAATCTTCCAGAACTATACTCACAACACAAATGAGTA
Organism: Schistocerca piceifrons; assembly: GCF_021461385.2. NCBI lineage: Eukaryota > Metazoa > Arthropoda > Insecta > Orthoptera > Acrididae > Schistocerca > Schistocerca piceifrons. The sequence continues at coordinate 634,257,395 of NC_060141.1, read as the reverse complement.
ACGGAATAAACTCAGAAATGAAATACAGACTGCTGAAGAGTAAGTGATTGTTATGGAACAACAGACTAGATCAAATGAAAGGTATGATGAGGAGTGTGAGGAGGCAACAAAAACAAAGAATGAATCATACTAAAAGATGTGTGCCATAAGAACAAGAATGCTAGTGGATGACTATAGAGAAAAAAAGTGTGCAGAAAACTGAATTCTTAAAACAAAGAAAAGGAGCTTTTTTGAAAGGTTGTTGCAGGATGTTGAATTACTGAATAACACTAATGAAAGCAGGATATTCTATAGAAAGGTCAATAACCTTATAAGGGGCTTTCAACCAAAAACATTACAATGTAAAGGGGAAAATGGTGAATTTATATCATCACAGGAGAGAGTGTTACTTCGTTAGGCAAGGTACTTTAAGGAACTACCATACTCAGAGAATGCTGAAGCATGGGAACTAACTGAAAAGCAACAGGTGGAAGAAGAGGAAAATGTAAGAGATCTGGCAAGCAATAAAGAAACCATCCAAAAATAAACTATGTAGCCATGAGAACCTGCCAGCACAGCTTATTATGTGTGCTGGAGATCATCTAGTTAGATGCCTGCATGCCATGGTCTCAAGTACATGTTCCACATCCAGGAGGACCTCCTCACTACGGATCAATTGGAATGAAAGTAAATCTAATCTAATCTAATCTAAAAAGTCTAGCCAGATGATTGGTAAATGGGAGTAAAATATGGTACATATGAGGGGCTATACTGGACCCGCCAGGTTAGCCGAAAGCACTAATATGCTGCTTTCTGGACTCCGGTAGGTGCACCGACCACGGATCGAATCCACCTGGCAGATAAATGACGTAGGCCGGTGTGCCTGCCAGCCTGGATGTGGTTTTTAGGCGGTTTTCCACATCCAACTCGGTGAATACTGGGCTGGTCCCCAGCAGACATTTGAAACATGTTCGCACTATTTCATGATTTACACTAGACGCAGACAGCTGGGGTACACGGATTCCATCCCAGGGGGTATGGGGTGGTGGCAGGAAGGGCATCTGGCCACCCCTTTAAATTAACCGTGCCAAATCCGATTGTAACAATGCCGACCCTGCAAAATCTGTGGGTCGAAAGCACAAGCAAAAGAAGAAAAGAATGAGGGGGTATACTGGAATGTACAAACTGTAGAGTAATTACATTATTGAGCAGCACAAACAAAATACCCTCCTCACTTTCTAGTGATGTAAAACCTTTTGCAATAAAATAAATCTGGAGCTATCAGGCAGGCTTTAGATCTGACAAAACAAATACTGACCAAATATCCAACCTGTCATAAATATTGGAAAAACAAGAGTATACAATATTGAAATACATCATATATTTGTAGTTTTTAAAGACGCATATGACACCATAAACAGAAATAAGCTTATTGAAGCCTTGATGAACTTGGCACACCACAATACTTAATACGCCTTGTAAGTCTGACAATGGAAAAAATATTATGTAATGTACAGATACAAGGAAATTTAACACCAACCTTTGACACTAGTTGTTGGCTGAACCAAGGGGATGCTTTCTCATGTAAGCTTTTTAATATAGCACTAGAGAAAGTAATAAGTTCAGCTCAAATTGACATAACGGGCACAATATTCAATACAATGATGCAGGTTCTGGCCTATGCAGATGATGTGGATATTATTGCAAGAAAAGAACTGGATGCTAAAGAAACATATAGGGCACTTGTGGCCATAGCAATAGAAATGGCACTGCAAGTGAAACCATCAAGAAAACCAAATGCACACAGAAATAGGTATGATGCTACAAATTGACAAAGCATGAGTATAATATGTTACTTTCTGCTCAAACCAAGTTCGCATTTGACTAAAGGGACTTCTTTTTTGATAGGTTGTGGTACAGCATCACCGGTGTATAGTGGTGTAACTGTCTTGTAGGAGGAGTAAACTTTTCCTATCTAACGATGATGTCATTGCACTGCGCGTTGATGGTGTGGCAGTGGGACTAGAAGTTCCGTACAACCCTCTGACAGTGTGTGTGTGTGTGTGTGTGTGTGTGTGTGTGTGTGGGGGGGGGGGGGGGGGGTGTGGGGGGGGGGTGTCACCAGGTTTCTGGTAGTGAATAGTGAAACAATTACATAGGCAGTAGTAGTGGTGGTCATATCATGGATTTCATGTAATGAGTGGCTGTATCAAAACTAACACATTATTAGTGGCCATACCAGGGCTATCATTAGCCGTGATCCAAATCTGAGCCCTTGAGGATGGTAAGAGGAAGAGGGTGGCAGTGCCACTGCTGGGGAGTCATGGTGCCTAATGTGTTGCAATCTGCTGACCGTGTCATGCAGGATGGCCACTTTGTAGTAGAGGAACCCCTTGCCATCTCTCGAATGGACATCTTTCTTTTTTTGAGTCATCAGCCTTCTGACTGCTTTTATGCGGCCCATCACAAACTCGTCTCCTGTTCCAAACTTTATCTCAGAGCTGCAGTTGCATCCTACACCTCAATTATTTGCTGGATGTATTCCAACTTCTGCCTTCCTCTGTATTTTTTACTCTCTACAGCTTCCTCTAGTAACATGGAAGTCATTCTCTCATATCTCAACAGATGTTATCATGCTGTCTCTTCTCCTTGTCAGTGTTTTCCATATATTCCTTTCCTCGCCGATTCTCTGTTGAACCTCCTCATTCCTGACCTTATCAGTCCACCTAATTTTTAACATTCTTCTGTAGCACATCTCAAATGCTTCAATTCTCTTCTGTTCTGGATATGTTTCACTACCATACAATGCTGTGCTGCAAATGTACATTCTCAGAAATTTCTTCCTTGAATAAAGGCCTATGTTTGATACTAGTAGACTTCTCTTGGCCAGAAATGCCCTTTTTGCCAAAGGTAGTTTGCTTTTGATGTCCTTGCTCCATCTATCATTGGTTATTTTGCTGCCTAAGTAGCGGAATTCCTTAACTTCATGACCATCAATCCTGATGTTTCGATTTACTCTCAACCCATATTCTGTACACATTACTGTTCATTCCATTCAGCAGATCATGTAATTCTTCTTCACTTTCACTCAAGATAGCAATGTCATCAGCAAATCTTATGGTTTATATCCTTTCACACTGAATTTTAACCCGACTATTGAACTTTTCTTTTATTTTCCTCATGGCTTCTTTGATTTACAGATTGAATAGTAGGAGCGAAAGACTACATACCTGTCTTACACACTTTTTAATTCGAGCACTTCGTTACTGCTCCTCCAGTCTTATTGTTCCCTCTTGGTTTTGTACATATCGTACAAAACCTGCCTTTCCCTATAGCTTACTCCCATTTTTTCAGAATTTTGAACACCATTTTACATTGTCAAACAGCCCTGCGCCTGCTATACGGACGTCTGAGTCACAGCTCTCGTACAAGATAAGTAATTTAAGTAGTAATATACTGTTTTTAACACTTTAAACTAATTTATTACTTTAATTGTGGTGCTCTTCAAGTGTACCATTAAAGGTTTTTGTCTTACTCGTGTATTTTCACAGTAATCACGTAAAGTTCGTTTTGTTTACATATCGCGGCCAGGTCGAACTTTTGAGCTTTCAGATTAAACTTCATACCGCAATTTTAAGTGCATTTACTGACAGTTTAGTGTGCTAAACACCTTTGCTGCCCATTTATATTTGTAGAGTATCGTCATCTCTTAAGTAATTTCCAGTAAAAAACCTCTGAACCACTGTTTACATAGTCGCGAGTAGGCCTAATTTTTCGTACACGTATTTTCATTGTTTTCCGGAAACTTAATTGTCTTTCTGTCACTAAAATCAATTTGTACCATGAGTGTAAAGTACCTGATGTGCCGTAGAGTCGTTATCTCCGGGGTCTGGTGTGATGGATGTAGTAACTTTTTTCATTTGGGCGATTATAGTGGCGTGGGAATTGGGAAAATGAGCGAGACTCATCAGTGGTTCTGTAGGCTACGCAGTAGAGATAGAAAGATTGTGGAACAGGAGGGGAAAATTGCTGCCCTTCAGGCTGAGTTAGATGAGGCTAGGCGAAAACTGGGCAGGTTATAGGGGGGAGAAGGGTAAACAGGGGTGAGAAGTGGCAACAGGCATAAGGAACAGGCCAAGAAATTCTTCTGACAGCTTTGTTATTAATGTGCAAAATAGGTTTGACCTGTTGCCTCAGTCAGAAACTGATGAGCCTCTCACAGAAGTAGATGTAGACAGGGCTCAACAAGCTTTCAGCAGCAAATTGAATAAGAATGTAGGGAAGTCTGCAAAGAGAAAGAAAGTCTTGTTGCTAGGTAGTTCGCATGCTAGGGGTGTGGGCCAACTTCTGCAAGATGAATTAGGGTCAGAATACCAGGTCACAAGTTTTTTCAAACCTAGTGCTGGACTGGGGCAGGTTACAGAGGATTTAGGTTCACTATGTAGAGGCTTTACTAAGGAAGATACCGTGGTTATTGTGGGTGGGCCGGGCAACAGTATTGACAGAGATCTGGGGTACAGCAGAGAGTGTGACCTGGCAAAGATTGCATCAACATCGAGTCATACCAGTGTTGGGTTTGTGTCGGTTCTGATGCGCCACGACCGACCTCATTTGAGCTCTTCTGTCAGGAGAGTTAATTTGGAGTTGGAACGGCTACTTGGATCTGGTGCAGGGTCACACATTGGTGTGGTTTCTGTTGATTCACTCTGCAGGTGGGACTATACTAGACATGGACTACACCTCAACAAGAAAGGGAAGAGTAAACTGGCTGGGCTGACAGCAGGGGGGAGGAACTACATCTCATGGTGTAAACTCTTTTTTAGTATAAGATCAGTGTCCAGTGGGAAACTCAGCCAGGCAACTACTAAAGATGTTAAAAAAGTTCAAGATACTCACAAAAGTAAAGTGAAAAATAATGTTAGTATATTTCATCAAAATATTGGGGGATTGAAGAATAAAATTGATGAGCTTCTGCTTTGTTTAGAAGATATAGAAACTGAGAATTTAATAGATGTACTATGCCTGTCTCAGTATCACATTGTCACTGATATACAAAAGGTTTGCATCAATGGGTACAAATTAGCTGCACATGCAAGTAGAGATAATATGATGAGAGGAGGAGTTGCCATATATGTCTAAAGCTTACACAGTGTAAAAAATTTAGAAACTAAAAATTTTTGTGTAGAGCAACATATGGAAGCATGTGCCACTGAACTTAAACAAAGTAATGGCACTTTCATAACTGTAACAGTGTATAGGTCCGCCTCAGAGAATTTCCAGCTATTTATAGAAAACTTGTATGCTTTGTTGTGCTATCTGTCGGACAGGGCGAAGCAAATTATCATTTGTGGGGATTGCAATGTTGATTCCCTGAAAGAGTGTAATAGGAAAAATGACCTTGTAGTATTACTCAGTTCTTTCAATTTCAGCCCCCGTCATTGATTTTCCTACTTGGATAACAAAGAACAGCAGTACATTGATAGATAACTTTTTTATATACCAAGAATGCTTATCCTGTTGAGAATGGTCTTTCAGATCATGGTGCATGGCTAGTTACAGTACATGACATAGCTCCATGCAGTATATCAAATCAGACTTTCAAAGCAGTGCGTTCAATTAACAATATAAATATTGCAAACTTTAGGGAAAGCCTACAGCAGCTAGACTGGGATGAAGTGAATAAGGAAACCGATGCAAACTTGAAATATAACTTATTTCACGATACATTTTTAAGGGTATTTGAAAATTGTTTTCCCAAGAAAATAGCTAAACATAATTCCAAGAGCACATATAAAAAATCTTGGCTAACTAAAGGAATAAGAATATCTTGCAACCTTAAAAGAGAACTGTATCTAACAGCAAGAGGGAGTACTGACCCCGAAATTGTTCAATATTATAAAAACTATTGTGCGGTACTAAGAAAAGTTATTAAAAAGTCCAAAAGCATTTGTATCATGTCTGAGATCAGTAACTCTGATAATAAAATTAACGCAATTTGGAATATTATTGAAAGGGAAACAGGGCAACCAAGAGCACAGGAAGACTTTAGTGCCATAAAACTGAATGACAAGTGTACTGACAAACAATCAGAAATTGAAAATATTGTCAATAATCATTTTTTAAATGTTGTGGAGAAAATAGGATCCAGATCTTCACCAGAAGAGGCAAGGCTACTAATAGAAGAGGCCATACCTGTGCAGTTTGAAACAACTGTAATTCCACCAACCTCTCCCACTGAAATCAGTAAAATAATAAACTTACTGAAAAGTAAAAGCTCTTACGGAATTGATAGCATTTCCAGCAAGGTACTTAAAGCTTGTTCCCCACAGATAAGTAGGATTCTCAGCCGCGTATGTAATAGCTCTTTGGAGCAGGGTGTTTTCCCCGATAGACTGAAATATGCCATTGTAAAACCGTTGCATAAGAAGGGGGATACGTCGGATGTCAACAGCTACCGCCCAATCTCTCTTCTGACAGCTCTATCAAAATTTTTTGAGAAAGTAATGTATTCAAGAGTAGCCTCCCATATTTGCAAAAATAAAGTACTAACAAAATGTCAGTTTGGTTTTCGGAAAGGCTTTTCAACAGAAAATGCTATATATGCTTTCACTGATCAAATATTAAATGCTCTGAATAACCAGACATCACCCATTGGTATTTTTTTGTGATCTCTCAAAGGCCTTTGATTGTGTAAATCATGGAATTCTTTTAGATAAGCTAAATCATTATGGTTTGAGGGGGGCTGTGCACAAATGGTTTAATTCATACTTAACTGGAAGAATGCAGAAAGTTGAAAAAAGTGGTTCATGTAATGTTAAAACAACAGCTGATTCCTCAAACGGGGGGGCTATCAAGTACGGGATCCCACAGGGTTCGGTCTTAGGTCCTTTACTGTTCTTGATATACATTAATGACTTACCATTCCACATTGATGAAGATGCAAAGTTAGTTCTTTTTGCTGATGATACAAGTATAGTAATAACATCCAAAAACCAAGAACTAAGTGATGTAATTGTAAATGATGTTTTTCACAAAATTATTAAGTGGTTCTCAGCAAACGGACTCTCTTTAAATTTTGATAAAACACAGTATATTCAGTTCCGTACAGTGAATGGCACAACTCCAGTAATAAATATATACTTTGAACAGAAGTCTGTAGCTAAGGTAGAATTTTCAAAATTTTTAGGTGTGTCCATTGATGAGAGGCTAAACTGGAGGCAACATGCCTACTTTCATTCACTGCTTTCGTATGGCATCATATTCTGGGGTAATTCATCGTTGAGTAGAAAAGTATTCATTGCTCAAAAACATGTAATCAGAATAATTGCTGGAGCCCACCCACGGTCATCCTGCAGACATCTATTTAAGGATCTAGGGATCCTCACAGTAACCTCACAGTATATATATTCACTTATGAAATTTGTTGTTAATAATCCAACCCAGTTCAAAAGTAATAGCAGTGTGCATAGCTATAACACCAGGAGAAAGGATGATCTTCACTATGCAGGGTTAAATCTGACTTTGGCACAGGAAGGGGTAAATTATGCTGCCACAAAAGTCTTTGGTCACCTACCAAACAGCATCAAAAGCCTGGCAGATAGCCAATTAACATTTAAAAATAAATTAAAAGAATTTCTAGATGACAACTCCTCCTACTCATTGGCTGAATTTTTAGATATAAATTAGAGGGGCGGTGGGGGGGGGGGGGGGGGAGAACAATAACTTAAACATTAGTGTCATGCAATATTTTGTATAATGCAATATCTTGTACAGACATCTCTTATTAACCTGACACGTTCCACATCATTACGAAGTGTCGTATTCATGATCTATGGAACAAGTATTAATCTAATCTAATCTAACAGTTTTTCCAGGTTGACATATCTTACGAATGTGTTTCCATTTTTCTTCAGTCTTGTCTCCATTATCAACTGCAATGTCAGAGCTGCTTCTTTGGTGCCTTATCTTTCCTAAAGTCAAACTGATTGTCATGTAACAGATCCTTAATTTTCTTTTTCATTCTTCTGTATGTTGTTCTTGTCAGCAACCTGGATGCATGTGCTGTGAAGCTGATTGTGTGGCAATTCTTGCACTTGTCGGCTCTTGATAGCTTTGGAATTGCGTGGATGACATTTTTCCAAAAGTCTGATGTACATCGCCACTCTCATACATTCAACACATGAAAGTGAAGAGTAATTTTGTTGTCACTTCCCCCAATAGTTTTAGAAATTTTGATGGAATGTTATCTATCCCTTCTGCCTTATTAGATCTTAAGTCTTCCAAAGCTTTTTAAAATTGTGATTCTAATATTGGATCCCCTATTTCTTCCCTGTCAACTCATGTTTCTTCCTTTCCTCTACTATCATGGGATCATACAAGTCTTCCCCCTCATAAAGGCATTCAAAGTACTCTTTCCAGCTATCTGCTCTCTCCTCTGAATTTAACAGTGGAGTTCCCTTTGAACTCTTAATGTTGCTTGTCTTTAATTTCACCATGGGATGTTTTGGCCTGCTGCTGTGGCCGAGCGGTTCTAGGTGCTTCAGTCCAGAACCGCACTGCTGCTGCTGCTACGGTCACAGGTTCGAATCCTGCTCAGGCATGGATGTGTGTGATGTCTTTAGGTTGGTTAGGTTTAAGTAGTTCTAAGTGTAGGGGACTGATGACCTCAGATGTTAAGTCCTATAGTGCTTAGAGCCATTTGAACCATTTTGAGGTTGTTTTGACTTTCTTATATGCTGAATTCGTCCTTCCGACAAACATTTATTTTTCAATTTCTTCACATTTTTCATGAAGCCCTTTTGCCTTAGCTTTCCTGAACTTCCTACTTACTTTGTTCCTAAGTGACTTGTATTTCTGTATTCCTGAACATCTTTGTACTTCCTTTTTTCATTGATTAACTGAAGTATTTAATCTATTATCCATGGTTTCTTCGCAGTTGTCTTCCTTGTAACTGTGGTTTTCTTTCCAACTTCTGTGATTGCCATCTTTATAGATGTCCATTCCTCTTCATCTGTGCTGCCTACTGAGCTATCCATTAATCCATTATCACTGTGCGTATAGCCTCAGAGAACTTCAAACACATCTCTTCATTTTGTAGGACTTCCGTATCCCATTTCTTTGTGTACTTATCTTTCCTAACTAGTCTCAAACTTCAGCCTACTCTTCATCATTACTAAATCGTGATCTGAGTCTATATCTGCTGCTGGGTATGCCTTACAATCCAGTATCTGATTTTGGAATTTCTGCCTGCCCATGACGTAATCTAACTGAAATCTTCGCGTATCTCCCGGTCTTTTCCAATTATATCTCCATCTCTTGTGATTCTTGAACCAGGGTGAATAAACGGACAAGAAAAGAATCCTGGATTTAAATACACTTCTTCCAAGGTGAATACACTTTTCCATGATAAGTGACAGTATACTTTCCCTTGGAACTGTAAAAATATCAATCCTTTGAATGGTAAAAGATTTATACATCAGTGTGGAACTTCAGAGAAGAAGAAGGAGAAGAAGAAGAAAAACCGAACTGGAAAGATCTGTGGTGTACAGCAAAATTTATGCTGTGATTTTCATATTACGAAAGTATAATTCAAAACAACACATTATTTTCCAAAGCACTGAAATCAAGATTAAAATGCGCTTCTGTAAGCCAGTCATAGCTCATGTTACGTGAACTCGCCAGCCTATGACAGCAGGTGCTCAGGGCATAGGACACATGTTGTAGTCAGCCAATAGCAACATAGCTGTTAAGTAGTGTGAACACACAAATAGGAAAAGTTAATGGTTTAAATTAATGTACATAGTGTAGCTACAAGAAAAGCTAAGCTTTCACATATAATATTGGTCTTGAGGCGAAATTCTTCTAAGAGACTAGCCCTCAATATGTTAAGTTTTAAATGGGAGTCAAACGCTCTGTGATTTAAGAAATTCACCGCACATTTGCACATGTAACATAATTCATCTTACATAAAAGGAAATTTATTTTGAAACTAATGCTTTTAAAAACACCATTCGCAATATCTGCTCACAATCTGTTAGAATAGCTTCATTTCAGCAGTTGCCAGAGAGCGCCAGAAAACAGACGTTTATGCACATGGGCAGCTATGATGATGTACGAAGCCCGTATGTTCGTACATATATTAACAGATCTTACATGATGAAATAAAAGAAATAGGATACTCCAAGAGCGGTGGAATTTTGTACACCATATGCATAATGCATAATTCAGCTTAATGTGCCCCAATCTGATATTAAGATTTGAGTGCAGTTTTCTGGACACACATTTTCTTGGAGTACCAGCACTATATTATCTCATGTTTGGTTCTTTATTATGCCATAATGCCATATTTGCCAGAAGATGAAAATGTGTCCCTGAAATTCAGTGAACAGTTGAAACTAACCAATAGTGCGGAACAAAACACTTCATTTCTAATAAATTGACTGCCTCTGGGAAAAAGATTAATAAAAGCCATATTTTTTGGCAAACTGACAAAAATAACTTCATTATTCTGCAAGACAACTGACTGCAAAAACGTGGAAATAAAATCAGAAAACTCAAACCAAAAACAAATGTTAGCCTTCCTTAATTATGTGAATGCATTTTAATTCACTTGATAGCTCCCAACCACAGAAATCCGTTTTGTTTTCATTTGATGTGAGATATGTAAATGAAAACAGCAAAATCACTAAATGTAAACACGGCTTACGTGGAGACTAACCCATTCTCCACTACAACCCAGACTGCTATGCGCATGTGGTAATCTGCAGGTCAGGCATGCCAGAAACATTTTTCTGGGTAGCATCTGGCTGCTTGCTGCTACTGTTGATACAGCTAACAGTCACACTTCAAGTAGCAGGAAGCGGGAGAAGATACTGCCTGTACAGAACTCAACTGCGCAAGCCCGTGTGCCGGCAGGCAACTGCTCAAATGAACTTAGTGTAAACAGTTGTGACGTCATGCTCGTCAGCAGCAGTTTATTGTTATGAAGTATTCCATAGTCTTCGTCCTAAAGCCTTTGACAAATTTTGCTATACATCAGTTCTTGCCAGTCAAAATTACAAAAAATTAACTGAAGTCAATGAAAAATTCCTGAAATTCTAAAAAGTTCCCGGGTTTTTCCCAGTTTTCTCCCGGATGAAAAAATTCCCTCATTTTTCCTGAATTTCTCAGAGTGTGCACACCCTGTGAACAGAGTATTTGCTATTACTAACTGATATTTACTGCAGAACTCGTTTAGTTTTTATCCTCTCTCATTTCTACTAACAAGTCCATATTCTCCCATAACCCTTTCTTCTCCTCTACAACTGCATTCCAATCCCCCATTATTGTTAGATTTTCATCTCTCTTTACATACTGAATTACATGTTCAATATCCTCATATAATTTATCTATCTGTTCACCTATGGCATGCAAAATTGGCATGCATACCTGGACTATTGTTGTCATTGGCTTGCGGTCAATTCTGACGAGAATAACCCTATCATTGAAATGTTCACAGTAATTTACTCTCTGCCTTGCCTTCCTATCCCTAATGAATCCCACTCCTGTTATACCATTTTCTGCAGCTGCTGATATTACCTTATTCTCGTCTGACCAGAAATCCTTGTCTTCCTTCCATTTCACTTCACTAACCCCCACTACATGTAGATTGAGCCTTAGAATTTGCTTTTCAGATTTTCTAGCTCCCCTACCAAGTTCAAACTACTGACATAACATGTTCTGTGGATACACATTGCATCTTCAATGCAGTGGTTTCCATTGCCTTCTGCATCTTCATGCTGTTGATCATTGCTGATTCTCCCATCTTTCAGGGCAATTTCCCACCCATCCCAAGGACAAGAGAGTGCCCTGAACCTCTATATGCTCCTCCACTCTCTTTGATAAGGGCATTGGCTGAATGAGGGTGACTTCTTATGGTGGAAGTCTTCGGCCGCCATTGCTGATGATTCCTCCCCCCCCCCCCCCCCCCCCCCCCCCCCACGGCCCCCAAATTTAAGCGGCGGTGCGTTTCGAATCCAGAACTGAGGATGTTTTGGTTACCAATCAAAGACGCTACCCCCTAAACTAAGAGTTCTTAGAGGGAGCATATTTGTCTCCTCATGTAGGGTAACAATCATGAGTGGAGGGGCCTGCAGGCTCCACTGAAGCACCTTACTCTGAAAGTGCTGGAGGGTCTACATCCAGGAGGCACTTATCATGCGCCACAAGTGGAGCTATAGGTGAGGGAAGGGTGGATAATGATAAGGTACAGTCGGAGCTTGATGTTAAGTTCAGTTTTCCACTGTTGAAGAGTGAGTACAATGTTTTTATCAGTTTCTACTCCTTTTGGGCGATGTACTCCGCATGTCAGTGGAAGAGCAATTTGTTATCCATCCGGACACCTAGATATTTGGTATCCGGGATCATGGGATCCGGAGGCTGCAATAGTGATGTTGTGGCAAAGGAAAGGATGCTGTTTGGTGAAGGACTGCCACAGTCATTCACCTGGCTCTGGAGCTGTTTGATGGATGTTGCGACCAGTTGTTTAGAGTGCCGTATTATCGGTGTACTGTGCCAGTTGGCAGTGTGGGATGACTGACATATCATTAAAATAAATTTTAAAGAAGGTGGGAGACAATACAGAGCTTTGAGGGGTACACAACAACATACGATATACACTCGACTGTTTTCCTTGCTGAGTAGCCAAAATGGTTCTATCACAGGAGTAATCATCCACAATCTCGATACAGATGTCCACGATAGTTGTCCATGTCAGCATTTTGTATACAAGATTGTCCTGCCAAGTCCTGTCATAAGCATTTTGCAGGCCCAGAAAATTTCCTGGGATTCACACTGTGTAGTTAAGGCCCTTGCTGACATGTTCTGCGACCCTAAGGACTTATAGTACGGATGACGGGTGGGAAGTGAAACTGAACTGTTCTGGGTGGGTTGTCCCAGCTACTGTCAGAGGCTGGCAAATGCAGTGGAGGATCAAAGGTTCCACAACCTTCACCATGGTATTCAGAAGGCTAATGGTCCTGTTGTTTGTAGGGATGTAGGATACAGATTCAAACAGACAAATCAGTTCATGTGTTTTCCTGCCGTTATAATGTAATTATAGATTTTCTGTAAATAAATATTTGTACAACTGTCACAACAAACTCATGCAACAAATTTATGTCTGTATGGAATTTACTCCATAAATAAAGATGTAAACAGCTGAATGTTTGATGTGATCCAATCCAGAAATCTTACAAAATGGAAACTTTTGGCACAATTCCTTAAAAATGGTTCTGCAATCTCATTCTTGTACTGACTTGGAATGTGTTCACGAATGGAATAGGTAAAAATTAAATGCGATTGGTAGTGCCTGTGTTGCTCAGAGGAACAGGCACTGTGGCAACTACAGCCATCATGAAATACATGAAAGGCATTCACAGTGACAAATCTGTACAACCGTCAGCCATACAATGGAATGAAGACAATTAAAATTTGTGCCAGATTGGGACTCCAGCTTGGATTTCACACTTATCGCAAGTCGTTGCTTTACCATTAGGCTATGGGAGCATGACTCACAGCCAGACCCAAACTCTCATATGTCATCAGCCATGTGTCTACAACCTGCACTCGTACATTCATTACGTGTATTCCCATACAGAGAAGACATTTTAATTGTAAGTCACTTCCTGGTGTCGGCAGATAAATACAATATGCATGCATGTCCAAAGGAATTTTGCCTCATACTTCTGAACAACACACGCACAGCAATATTGTATTTATCCACTGACACCAATCAAGTGACTTTCAATTAAAATGTCTCCCCTGTACAGGAATATACATAATGAATGTACATGTGCAGGTTGTAGACACATGGTTAACAACATACAGAAGTTTTGCTCTGGACGTGATTCGTGCTTGGATAGACTAATGGTAAGGCAACTGGTCGTGATAAGCAGGAAATCTGGGTTTGAGTCCCAATGTGGCACAAAATTTTGGTTGGCGATCTTCCATTATACAGCTGATGGTTGTCTATATTCAGAGCTGTGAGTGCATTTCATACAAATTATGTGTGTTACAACTTTTCAACTCTAATTTTTAGTCATCTCAATTGTTGACTGAATATCACTGTGCTTTAAGCAAACACATTTCCTATAGCAGCTAATTTAGTTTTACAGGAACATCAGTTTAATTAGAAAAACTTAATGAGTCATTCAACTCACCTTCAGTAACGCTAATGATGAAGTCACACTTCTTTCTTCTTCTATTCTCTTGCGAACTCTTGACTCCAGTTCTTGTAACAACTGCTGTTGGCGCATCTGCTGATAGTTAGCAACAGCATTTTGCTGCTCCTCAGTCAGCAAAGACTGTATGCAAAACATTAGTCGAAAATCATACTAACACAAAATTGGAAGCATTCTAAGTCTAACATGCTATCCACACATTAAATAATATTGTTTCTCATCTGATGCATCTACTATGTTAACTAATTCACTTATATCAGGATTACTATCAGAAAACTATATGTCTGTTTCTTCTTCATACTATGTTACTTTTCAGAATCTATAGGTATCACACTAACAAATTTTATGATAAATTGGGTAATGAGAGAGATGAGTATATATTTGAATAAACTTTCCATCTACAAGACAACAAAAAAATGTGGAACAAAAATGGATTTACGACAAGAGTGGGAAATAGTGTGATAACAACAATTGTTAGGAAAATATTTTTGAATCACAATACACATAGCAATAATCATAGCAAAGTAGTCAGAGTGTATACGTGGACAAGGAAAAAAAATTCCCGGATTTCACGGTTAAAAATACACTATCTCCCGGGTGGAGACATAGTTTTTCCCTGTTAACTGACAGTATATTTTCTCTCGGAACTGTATAACTTATCAATCCTTTGAATGGTTATGGTTCTATACACGGG